>NW_028318301.1:3107574-3425932 GCF_062004578.1 Staurois parvus
AATCACATTGTATATGTTCATCCTCTATGAAGGAAGATTTTATATTTTGGAACTAAATAAATGTTATTTTAATTCTATGGATATGGTTATAGAGAATTTGTTATGATCTCTATATTGTTTTGAGAATATGTGGCACCCTTAAAATCTCTTAACTGTTTACATGCTTGTTTAATTAATTTTATTACACACAAACACTACAAAATACCTAATTTTTTGTTAAAATCTAAAAAATTATTTTACACCGAGTAAATAGATACCTAACATGTCACACTTTAAAACTACATATGCACGTGGAACTGTGCCAAACTATGGTACCTAAAAATCTCCATAGGCGATGCTTTAAAAGCGTTACCAGTTTAGAGTTACATAGGAGGGCTGGAGCTAAAATTATTGCTCTCGCTCTGACGTTGGTGGCGATACATCACAAGCGTTTACATGTGCATGCAGGACTTACAGTTTTGTGTAAGCTCAGTGAGAGGGGACGCTTTAAATATTTTTATTATCTATCTTATTTGAAACCCAAATTAAATTTACGTCCTTTTTTCCTACGAATTGCGCGTTCTTTCAGTGGTATTTGATCACCTATGTGTTTTTTATTTTTTGCGCTATAAAAAAAAGAAACCGACAATGTTGATAAAAAAACTGTATTTTTTACTTTTTGCTATTAAACACATCCAGTAATGAAAAAAAATTAAATAGTTTTGTCATAAATTTATGCCAAAATGTATTCTGCTATGTCTTTGTTAGGAAAAAATCTCAATACGTGTAAATTAATTGGTTTGCGTGAAAGTTATAGTGTTTACAAATGGCCGTAAATATACTTTTTTGTTTTGTTTTTTCCATTTTTACTAGTAATGGCAGTGATCACCAATACAGTGATCAGTGCTATAAAAAAAAAAAAAAAAAAAAAGCAATGGCACTGGGCAGGAAGGGGTTATCATGAGGGAAGATCAAGGGTTAACTGTGTGCTGGAAGTGTTTTACTAGGGGGCGGGGTGATTCTTTGTAATCACACTGCTGTGGATGGCCTGCTGTGCAAAGCCATCCACAGCAGTGTGCCCAAGCTGACAGGGAGGAGGACTGTTGGTAAACAAAACAGTCCTCCTCATTGCAGATCCTCGGAAATAACCGGACGCCAGCGAGTAATTACTCAACATTCAAATTCTTCTAAGAAATGGGTTGAGAATTCACATAGGGCAGCAATTATGGTAGCTTGGCTGAAAAGCTGATGCCAGCCTAGAGCAATGTTTTTCTACCTTTCGTTAGTCAAGGCACAAATTTAAATTCTTCACGATCTTGAGGTACCCCATTCTAAAATGTAAAAAACTATACTAATAGTTTTTATAACGCAGCAGCATTCACAGTTGTAGGACACCCAACATTAGAGGTGATTTATTCTTCTAAAGTCAATACACTTTTGCACACACTGATACTGATTAGTATTCCAGTGTGTTCAGTGTCAGGGCCTGGACTTGAACCTGAGACCTCTGTGGTGTCTGACAATGACTCTTCTTGTTGAGCAATCTGGAATGCAGGACAGTTCCCTGAACAATTCCTTAGATAATCCTGCCTTGAACCTTGTTTGTCTTGAACCTTGAACTCTTTGCTCCACCCATGAACTTCCTGATTTAAGCCATGTCTCTTCACTTCCTGTTTGCCAGATTATTGTGCTCTCCAGCCGATATCTTGCTCCTGTCTCTCCTGCTGCCGTCCATATTTTCGCTCCCATTCATCACCGACCTTTGGCTTGTTCCTCGACTACGCTTCTGCTTAATCCCAACATAAAACCATTGGTTATTGATCTTTGGCTTTTTTTACTGACTATGCTTCTTCTTGATCCCTGCCTGATCCCTGCCTACTTTTCTGCTACCAGACTCTAGCTTGTTCACCTCCCAGTGGGACGACCCTGAGGACCACGACCTGGTACTAACACGCAACTAAACCCATCTCCACGATCAGGAGTTCTGATGATTACCGGTTATTACTTACAACCTGCACCTCAGGTGAACCTGTGTCATCTGCTAGGGTGACCTGCTTGTATACCTCTCCCACTTGTCGATGGGTGCTGCTCCACTGCTATAGCTACTGGCCTCTGAGCCTGACTCAGACCATGGCACTCAGCTTCTCTCCCACACTCGGCTAATGTGACCCCAGTGCTGATGGAGAGGGGTAAACAAGGATGTATAGGGTGCCCCACGTCGCCCTTATCAACCGATGATGTAACTGATTGTTAGGATGCTGGTGGCTGGAACATTGTAATTTGTGCATAATGAAAACCTTTTAACTAAAAGGCAGGGTTCATTCATTCACTGGCTTGTTTACAATGTATGGGCAGTTTTTAGGCATCTTGCCAAGGCACCCTTGAGGAAACATGATGGTACCCCAGTTGAAAAAGGCTAGTCTAGAGGAGAGGGAAATCTACAACGGCTGGGGTGCTAAACAGCTGTTAAAACTTGGCTTAAGCAGAAACCAAGGCACCAGAATAAATACCTTTTCTGTAGAGAAAACCCTGCTACATACCTATACAATAATGTACCTTCATGTACATAAATTGGCAAGGTACCATAAAATTATATACAAGAAATGTTGACTGCAAAGCAATAATGTGAAGTGCATAACTATGAGTAAAGAATGCTTATCTCTTCCTCCTCTGGCAGTCGGCACTTTCCTTTTTTCCTCCAACGCTCCATGCTCTGGGAGGGCCCTCTGCATTCTTCTTTAAGACTGGACTGTTGGACCTGCATCTTACATAATGATGTCAGTTCAGTTGACACATGGGATGCCAAAGAAAGGCTGCTTCCGGGGCTGGTCACATAGCCTGTTGGGGGGAAGGAGACAGTATTTAAATCTTTTTAATGTTCTCCTAAACAAAAATCAGCATTTATCCCTTGCTGTGTGTGGGATGTCCCACTTCAAGGGAAGTTTTGACATTTTTGTCAGAGTTCAGCTTTAAAGTGTATGTCAGGTCAAAATTTAAGAAAAACTTTTTCAGCACAACTTTGCAATACATGGCTAACTATTTATGCTTTATCACTTTGTAACAATTGTAAACACAGACAATCCATAAAAACAAATACCTGTTAATAAGCCAGAAATCCAGTTTTCTTCCCACCTAGGTAATGCTTTTGACATTGCTTATATTAATAATTAAAATCCTACATAAAAATCCAGGAGATGTCCAAAGGACAGTGTTTATTTTAACATTGCAATGAGAGTGCTGTGGGCACTGAACTATGATTTCTTTTATGATATTAAAACAAGGTCAAAATTGTAATCAAGTTTACATAGTAATAATAATAAAATGGCACTTTGGCTCATGGTAAAGCAAATGCTGTTACCTCAGCAAAGACATGGGGCTTTTTAATTCTCTTTATTTTCAGCATATACATAGAGTGAGTACACCCAGACTTCCCCAGTTACCTGTCTTTAGCATAAGATAAAAAAGACCTTTCTTCTGGTTTGTTGCAGATGTGTAATTTCCCATTTTCCCACAAGAGGGTGACAGAGTTGTATTTAAAAAAAAAAAATGCTGACCATGCTGAAAGATGACCTGCTGTTGCTACAATCCACACAGCCAAAGTATATTCATACAGGTGAAACTCGAAAAATTAGAATACCGTGCAAAAGTTCATTTATTTCAGTAATGCAACTTAAAAGGTGAAATTAATATACGAGATAGACTCATTACATGCAAAGCAAGATAGTTCTAGCCGTGATTTGTCATAGTTGTGATGATTATGGCTTACAGCTCATGAAAACCCCAAATCCACAATCTCAGAAAATTAGAATATTGTGAAAAGGTGCAATATTCTAGGCTCAGAGTGTCCCACTCTAATCAGCTAATTAAGCCATAACACATGCAAAGGATTCCTGAGCCTTTAAATGGTCTCTCAGTCTGGTTCAGTAGGAATCACAATCATGGGAAAGACTGCTGACCTGACAGCTGTGCAGAAAACCTTCATTGACACCCTCCATAAGGAGGGAAAGCCTCAAAAGGTAATTGCAAAAGAAGTTGGATGTTCCCAAAGTGCTGTATCAAAGCACATTAATAGAAAGTTATGTGGAAGGGAAAAGTGTGGAAGAAAAAGATGCATAAGCAGCAGGGATGACCGCAGCCTGGAGATGGAGAGGATTGTCAGGAAAAGGCCATTCAAAAGTATTGGGGACTTTCACAAGGAGTGGACTGAAGTTGGAGTCAGTGAATCAAGAGCCACCACACACAGACGAATCCTGGACATGGGATTCAAATGTCGTATTCCTCTTGTCAAGCCGCTCCTGAACAACAAACAACGTCAGAAGTGTCTTACCTGGGCTAAAGAAAAACAGACCTGGTCTGTTGCTCAGTGGTCCAAAGTCCTCTTTTCTGATGAGAGCAACTTTTGCATCTCATTTGTAAACTAAGGACCCAGAGTATGGAGGAAGAATGGAGAGGCACACACTGCAAGATGCTTGAAGTCCAGTGTGAAGTTTCCACAGTCTGTGTTGATTTGGGGAGCCATGTCATCTGCTGGTGTTGGTCCACTGTGCTTCATTAAGTCCAGGGTCAACGCAGCCGTCTACAAGGAGATTTTGGAACACTTCATGCTTCCTTCCGCAGAGGAGCTTTATAGGGATGCTGACTTCATTTTCCAGCAGGACTTGGCACCTGCCCACACTGCCAAAAGCACCAAAACCTGGTTCAATGACCATGGGATTACTGTGCTTGATTGGCCAGCAAACTCGCCTGACCTGAACCCCATATAGAATCTATGGGGCATTGCCAAGAGAAAGATGAGAGACATTACACCGAACAATGCAGAAGAGCTGAAGGCCGCTATTGAAGCATCCTGGTCTTCCATAACACCTCAGCAGTGCCACAGGCTGATAGCTTCCATGCCACGCCGCATTGAGGCAGTAATTGCTGCAAAAGGGGCCCAAACCAAGTACTGAGTACATATGCATGCTTATACTTTTCAGAGGTCCGATATTGTTCTATGTACAATCCTTGTTTTATTGATTGCATGTAATATTCTAATTTTCTGAGATTGTGGACTTGTGGTTTTCATGAACTGTAAGCCATAATCATCACCCTTATGACAAATCATGGCTTGAACTATCTTGCTTTGCATGTAATGAGTCTATCTCATATATTAGTTTCACCTTTTAAGTTGCATTACTGAAATATATGAACTTTTGCTCGATATTCAAATTTTTCACGTTTGACCTGTACATCTATGTAAGCTTTAATGTGTGTCATCCTCAGTAGTTTCAGTAAGGAATATAATTTGTCAAAAATGATAGTTTATATTTTTCCATGTTGTCACTGACATTTGTCAGAAAATCAATGAATCCCTATCTAGGAACATTTTTGAGCCTTGTTTACACGGACATAATTAAGTGAACACCCATGTGAGTGCTGTGTTTTCCTGCATGGGATGGACAGGTCTTCTATGCCTCCATGTGCAGGTAGTCCCATTTATGCCTATTGGGATGCAGCAGCTGCCTGGACACCAATTTGAAATCCATGTGTGAGCAGGTGCATGCAGGTTCTTGTCCCCAAATGCAAGGGGTGTGAGTTTGGGGACACACATCTGTACTCACATGGATGTCAAATTGAGAGCAGTAGCTGTGTCCCTGTAGCTGCTGCATCCCATATGACATTAATGGAACTGCCTGTATGTTATAGCTTTGCAACCCTTGTGGAAATCATGGCTCTCTAACAGATGTAATCTTATGCCTGTGTGAACAAGTCCTTAGTTGAATAATTTGTGGAGTTGAGACAATGTGCCTGCTGTCCTCAGGCAAACCGTAAAATGGTTTTGCTTATCAAAATGAATATGTGAAAGCATGAAGAAAGCTGAATACCAGAAATTCTATCTTCTTATCAGCTACACACCCCTCATTGCTCAGCATTTGCTTGCTCTGTTCTCTATCTACATCATGCAGCAATCTTATACTCTCTTCAGTACCCCACCTATTAAAGTATGGAGGCAGGAAATATTGATCATGATGAAGTAAGAATTTAAAGCTTTATTCTACTCAAAACTAAAAATATAATATATTGCATCTTACCAGTCATTAGATGCGGTGACTGCATTAGTTTTGTTTGCTTTGGCTTTTTTTCCTCCTGTTTTTCACCTGGTGAACTGGCCAGTAACATACCTCCTGTTTTAGTGAGACACAGCTATGGATGAATGAGGCAGAGCCGACAGTAACATTGTCAGTCTGGGGGAAAGGGGGTAGGGGTGTGTCAAAAGCAATTCAAGGGTTGCTAGACTATTTCTGGTGGATTAGCAATGGCCTATTATTTCTGACAAATTTCCTAGAAAATGCCACATTCATCTCCTTTTCTTCCCTTCAGACCTCTCATCATATTTCCCACAGCGAACTGTTGAGGTTCTTAATTATTAATTTTTATACTACTCACTTTAAAACAATAGTGCACCCCCGTCATTATCTCTTTCACAAAGCTCTATGGGGAAAAGGTCTTATCTCAGAGATTTACAATAATGTGGTGAGTAAGGATCCCCAAGTTAAACTTGTTTACATGCACAAATGGGAATCTGATTGTAATATAACTTTCTAAAGATGACTGAGAAGAATGCATAGTAAACCTCTGTAAATACACTAGGTCACATACAGTTCGTGAAACTGCAATTAAACTTTTTGCCAGATGGTATTTTACACCTGCTAAATTGCATTCTATTTTTCAGTCAGTGCCTCCTGGTTGTTATAGAGGGTGTTTATCCCTGGGCTCCTTCGCCCATATTTTTTGAGAATGTGAGAAAATATCCCACATTTGGCGTGGATTGGAACATTTGTCTACAACTAAATCTGGTAATCCTACCCACATTACTAGAACCAATTGTTTACTTTTCACTCCTATCTCAAGGATTTCTATCCCTCATATGAGACTCACCCATTCCATTCGTGTTTCTATAAACTGGAAATCTTACACAATTAAAAAGAAGAGTAGACTATTATTTCACACCTTATATAACTCTATGGCTTTTTATAACACTACATGGGATCCTTGATTTGAACATTCTAATGTTTTTCTTTGACTTATTAAAGGATAAGTTCACCTTTATACAAAAAATAATAAATGCAATTGTTTTTGCAGGTAAAAAAATGTTTTTATTATTTTTTGTTGTAGGAGCCTGTAAAGCATTGCAGATCGCTGATGCTATGCATGTCTCAGTATGTCTACTTGCCCATATGGGATGTATGGGCAAGCAGATATACTCAAAGGAAGACTCACTGAACTACCGCGGCGCTCCACAGTGTAGTGATAGTTCATTGAGCACTACAAGCTGACTGACACTAAGACTTGGAGTGTTTTCATTCACAGAACACAGTGAGTGAGTGACTGATCATGACATGTTCAATGTTACACCCTGAATATGGGTGTAACATGTTATGAAAGGTGAACTAATCCTTAAACATTAGCCCTTTGTTAACTCTTTTCTAAGTGACCAGTCACTCACTGATCACTCTTATCAAAATCGCCTAATATAGATATTGGCATTCTATACTCAAACCATAATATTGCTTTGTTTTTAATGCTTTCTTTAACCGCCTTCCGCCCACCATATAAGGAAATGATGGATGCAAGGTGGTTCTCTCATTCTGGGAGGATGTCATATGATGTCCTCCCACTCTAACTGCACGTGCGCGCCCATGGGGGCACGCAGCACGGCGATCGGTATTGCGCTGTGTCCCTGGGACACAGTGGATCACCGATCAGCGGAAAGACCCGATGACGTTGGCTCTGTCATGTGATCAGCTATGCCCAATCACAGCTGATCACATGTAAATAAGGAAATGCCGATTATCAGCATGACCGCTCCTGAGGAGAGGAGAGCCGGTAATCAGCTTTACTCAGATTGGACATGTACACTGATCATCAGGGCACTGATGATTAGTGCCCTGATGATCAGTGTTGCCCCATCAGTGCCACTTGACAGTGCCGATCAGTGCCTACCAGTACATAGCAATGCCACACATCAGTGCCCATCTGAGCTGCCTTTTTTGTGCTGCCTATCAGTGCCATATATGAGTGCTGCCTTTCAGTGCCCAGCACTGCAGCCTCATTAGCGCACATCAGTGAAGGAGAAAAATCACTTATTTACAAAATTTTGTAACAAACTAATAAAAAACTTTTTTTTTTTTCAAAATTTTCAGTTGTTTTTGGATAGTTTAGCAAAAAATAAAAAAAAACCCAGAGGTGAATAAATACCACCAAAAGAAAGCTCTATCTGTCTCAAAACAGTGATAAAAATTTCATATGAGTACAATGTTCCATGACCGCGCAATTGTCATTCAAAGTATGAGTGCTGAAAGCTGAAAATTGGCCTGGGCAGGAAGGGGGTAAAAGTGCCCAGTAGGCAAGTGGTTAATCTTGCCCTTATAGGTATTTCGGAAGATACATCTAAGAACAAATTATATTAGTATATTTGTACAAATGTGCTTTTTTTGTACCACCAATTTCTGCTTAATAAAAAGTTTGTGAACAAGGAAAAAAATGTAATGGCAGATTCAGATACACTAATTGAAGCCAAACTCCAGTTAACACTTTTTAGGCAGTTACAACAAACATTTTTTTTTCTCTTTTTGGTATAAAGGTTTTGCATGAATAAATAAAAGCTGATCATTTTAACCACTCAAGCTAGTGTTAAATGCTCTGTCTCATCCATGTAAACTGATGCATTCTGCTGGCGAGGCTGAGTTTTTTTAAAAACAAGAGACTTACTAGCTGGATTACAAGATGAGAATTATAAGAAAGCAAGCCTAAATAGAAAATTAATGCAGTCATTGCATCTAAGAATTAGTAAGCTGCAATATAATGTTTGCTTTTGGGTTTAATACTGCTTTAAACGCTCCCTTTAGCCAGAACGCATATAATACCACTTTGTAATATATCACCTAGAGGTTAAATATGTTTGTTTTTTTAATGAATTTTTTCCTCAAACAAGGAAATTATGGAATTAACAATCGTTGGTATGATTATACCCTTAGAGTGTTAAAAGATTCCTGGGTTCAGCATGGGATTATTTACCATTTACCTTTTACCTGATGTCTTGAGACCTTCACTGGTAGTTGGGCAGAGAGGGTGATGCCATTTTCTAAGGCCTCCCACATTCTTAATGCCTCCCTGTAACCCATGACACTATACTTCTTGAAGTAAATGTAACTCCTTGTTTTGCCTGCTCGCCTTCACCTCACCTCTTGGCGTCTTCTACACAGAAGAGCAACACTTTGTGCACCAATAGAAACTGCTGTAAGCTGTTCAGCTGCTTAAAGCCAAATATACAGTTAAGAAAAAAATTTAGGCTTAATTCACACAGGCATATGCATTTTTTTTGGCTAGAAGAACATCCTATGTATAATACACACCTAAAGGACTTATGTTTAGATATGTACAATTCTTCTATTGACTGTCAATCCTATGACCTCTTGGGTTGCCCAGACATTTAAATCAGAGCTGCAGTGAAAACTCCTCAGCTGTTGTATTTTGTGCTGTCTCAAGAGTTTTTACCTTAGTGCATTAAGGTGAGAAACCTGAGTGCGGTCCCATCCCCTCCCCCAGCTACTCTTTTACTCACCTGAGCCCCATCTCGATCCAGTTCTGTGCATGAGATCAGCAGCTCTCCGGAGTCCATCTCTCCTCCTGCTATTGAGGGCACTTGGGGGAAGGAGCCAGGACTGCCGGTTAAGGGATCCAAAAAGAAGAGGATCAGGGCTGCTGTGTGCAAAACCATTGCATGGAGCAGGTAAGCATAAATTGCTTGTTTTAAAAAGCAAAAAAAAAAAATTTCTTTAGAATCACTTTAACCGTTTCAATACCGTGTGATTTTACACCTTCCTGCCCAGGCCATTTTTCAGGTTTCAGCACACTCACACTTTGAATGACAATTGCGCGGTCATACAACACTGTACCCAAACTAAAATTTTGTCATTTTCTTCACACAACAAGAGCTTTCTTTTGGTGGTATTTAATCACCGCTGGGGTTTTTATTTTTTGCTAAATTAACAAAACAAGACCAAAAATTTTTAAAAAAAAACACATTTTTCTTTGTTTCTGTTATAAAAGTTTACAAATAAATAATTGTTATTCATAAATTTAGGCCGAGATGTATTCTGCTACATGTCTTTGGTGAAAATAACCCAAATTAGGATGTATTTTTTAGTTTGTAGGAAAGTTATAGAGTTCACAAACTATGGTATAGATCTGAATATTGATCAATCCTGAAGTACTGACAGCCAATCTAATTTCTTGAGGTCCAAGAATGTCAGAATAGTACAGATATCCCCAAATGACCCCTTTTTGCAGAGTAGACAGTCCGACGTACTTCATAAGAGGCATGGCGAGTTTTTTGAAGTTGTATTTTTTTTGTCATAATTTTTCGGAAAATGAAAAAATTAAAAAAATTATTTTCACTATTTTTTTTTTTACATACTGTCACCAGTGCAGTACAGCGTCTTCATATAACTGGCATGGCGGTGAACATGGACACTGACTGGTGACAGTATGAAAAAAAAAAATATATATATTTTTTTATTTTTTTATTATATTTAATTTTTTATTACATTTTTTTAAAGATTTTTTTCATATTTTACTATGACCAAAGTAGTACAATGTTACCATAGTAACATTGTACTACTATGGGGGAGTGATCAGTATTTTTTTTTTTTTTTACTTTGCTATAAGCAAGCATTTAGCTGAATGAAATCGATTCATTCAGCTTTTTTTTTTTTTTGTGCTTAGCTGTGATTTGGTCACAGCTAATCACATGACATGTGCATGTGACCTGCTGTGACCATTCACAGCTAGGCACTAGTATACAATGGATGGCATCATGAATGAAGCCATCCATTGTATACAACTATCATGTGACCTGCTGTGATTGGTCACAGCAGGTCACATGGTACCAGCTACGGGAGCCGGTACTCGGATCTGTCATCGGCCGTGACCGAGGTGCACGGCCCGTGACAGATCCCGCTGCTGCGCCGCTCTGCTGTGCCGCAAACTGCGCATGTGCGGGAGCACGCCAAATGGCGTGCACCCGGAATTTAGGAGCGCATTTCAAGCCGCCAAACAGCTATTGGCCAGGCGGCTAATGGTTAATCAATGGTAGTAATGAGAGGTGGAGATATTCAGTCTCCAGAAAATGAGAGAGCTGTTCATTGGAACAGTTTGCAGGGGGTCAATTTGTCAGATCGCTGGAGACCCAGACTGCTGCTTGTGTGTGAGAGCAGTAATCCCGACTGTCCAGTGTGCTGCTAGCACATTGTATTTTAGCCCTTAGCCCTCTAACAAATACAAAGGCTTTATGTGGGCTTTAACAACAGATTTAAGATAAATGTCAACCCTAACCGAATGGTGTTTAGTTAAGTTTATTAAAGCACTGTATATCAATTTCATCCTTTTTTCATCCTTCCTTTTTTCATCAGTGCTGCTGATCTCTTGCATGCCTTCTCTCATCCGTTTCCCACCTACATGCATACACTCCAACGATGTTTGTATGACACACCTCGGGGCAAATTTCCTGATGGTGACAATAGTGAAACATACCTGTATAATGTTCATTAAAACAGCCACTTAGTCTTTTATTGAATCCATTGCAAGGGTGACACTGCAAAAGCGCAGTTGGGAGATACAGACCCCCTCTTAAATCCCACCTACAGTTGTGTTCAAAATAATAGCAGTCAGACATCACTAACCCGATCAATCACTGTTTTTGGTAGAAATTATATTTCTACATGGCAAAAAAGTTACTAGCAGGTGTAGTAGAGTAATAGAAATCCAACAGACCTAACAGTCATGACATGCATGCTGCTGATTCTGTGTAATTGAATCACTAATTGAAAGGGGCATGTTCAAAATAATAGCAGTGTGGAGTTCTATTAGTGAGGTCCTTCATTCTTTGAAAAAAAGGTGGCAATTATTGCCTTTATTTAAGGAAGGAAGGCAGCAAATGTTGTACATGCTGGTTACAGTGCATTTCTCTCTGAAATTCTGAGGAAAATGGGTTGTTCCAGACATTGTTCAGAAGAACAGCGTACCTTGATTAAAAAGTTGATTGGAGAGGGGAAAACCTATAAAGAAGTGCAGAAAATGATAGGCTGCAAAGCTAAAATGATCGCAAATGCTTTAAAATGGCAACCAAAACCTGAAAGACGTGGAAGAAGCGAAAAACTACCATTCAAATGGATAGAAGAATAGCCAAAATGGCAAGGACTCGGCCAACAAATCAGCTGCAGGAAGATCAAAGAAGGTCTAAAGTTACCTGTGAGTACTGTTGCAATTAGAAGATGCCTATGTGAAGCCAAGCTATCTGCAAGAAGCCCTCGCAAAGTCCCACTGTTGAAAAAAAGACGTGCTGAATAGGTTACAATTTGCCAAAGAGCACATTGACTGGCCTAGAGAGAAATGGCGCAATATTTTGTGGACTGATGAAAGTAAGATTGTTCTTTTTGGGTCTAGTGG
Source organism: Staurois parvus (assembly GCF_062004578.1). Lineage (NCBI taxonomy): Eukaryota > Metazoa > Chordata > Amphibia > Anura > Ranidae > Staurois > Staurois parvus. The sequence goes on from NW_028318301.1 coordinate 3,120,043, forward strand.
CCAGAGACAGTTTGTCAGACGACCCCAAACACTGAATTCAAGCCACAGTACACTGTGAAGACAGTGAAGCATGGTTACGCAAGCATCATGATATGGGGATGTTTCTCATACTATGGTGTTGGGCCTATTTATCGCATACCAGGGATCATGGATCAGTTTGAACACATCAGAATACTTGAAGAGGTCATGCTGCCTTATGCTGAAGAGAAAATGCCCTTGAAATGGGTGTTCCAACAAGACAATGACCCCAAACACACCAGTAAACGTGCAACATCTTGGTTCGAGACCAACAAGATTGACGTTATGGAGTGGCCAGCCCAATCCCCGGATCTTAATCCAATAGAAAACTTGTGGGGTGACATAAAAAATGCAGTTTCTGAGGCAAAACCAAGAAATAGAGAAGAACTGTGGAATGTAGTCCAATCATCCTGGGCTGGAATACCTGGTCACAGGTGCCAGAAGTTGGTTGACTCCATGCAACACAGATGTACAGCAGTTCTCAGAAACAGTGCTTATACAACAAAATATTCATTAAGTGATTCAAAGGAAAGCAAAATCTTCAAACATTTTTCAGTTTATATAGTAAATGTTTGCGTTTGTAAAGAAGAATACAAACACTGCTATTTTTTTTTGAACAGTCTAATATTCACTTTTCAATTTGTTTAGAGGAACAACACAAATCTGATATTTTTCTTCATGTTTTGATTTGGAATAGAATGTGTAGTGTTCCCAATGCATTTGTGTGTATGGAAATAAAAGGTATTAGAAGGATTTTGAGCTTTATTCACTTTTTTCAACACACTACTATTATTTTGAACACAACTGTATGTTGACAGTATTTTTCTTCTGTCAGACTATGTTTGAATGGGTAGATTACCTAAAGAGGATCTTGAAATTGCTGGGGTAGGTCATTTTTTCTTGGAGTGGTTGAAGCAAATGTCTGGATCATCGTGCTTTTCAGTTGTGATGTTTTGCTGCAAGCATTTAAGCTTGTTTTTTTTTTCATGGGGCTGATGTCAGTACAGTTGCTGAGAACACTGGCTGCAAATTGAGGTTGCTGGTGGTACATCCATGTTGTCTCATTGGTCCTGCATTTGACATTGCAATTAATGCCACAGGTTCCCAGAGTGTGCTCCTGCCTCAATCCACAAGTCAGTGGAGGGGCCAAAGAAGCCCAACCATCATCTACCTTGGCATCAGACAACTGTAGGTTTCCAGAGCCTAACCCCTGCTCAGCCTGCAAGGCTCAAAGCCAGAGATCAGCAAATTCCACTGTACAGCCTTCGGTGTGACGTTATACCACCAATTCTACAAGTGGGATCTATTTGTTCCTCCTAGTGTAGTTTGCTTCCCTGATAGTTGGATGCCTAGGATACTATTTTTAGCCCCACAGGCTAACCCCTTGTGTCTAGAATTCCTCTTGGCTGCCTGTCACTATGTTTCTTGTGCTACTGCACTTAGTTTTGTATACACCCAAGTCTCTTTGGAACTTGTTCCTGTTCTAGTGGGAACTTGCTTTTCAGGCAAATTCTGTATCCTCAGGGTAATATTTTGTTTACAAACTTTGTATTGAAAAATTAATAAATCCAAAATCTAGTACACAGTGAATACATTCATAATAATTTCGCAACAAAAAGGAAAATATCAAGAAACAGTGCCAACTGTTGCATCAAGGAGCCATATATACAAAATTCAAAAGCAAATATGAAAAAGATAAGAATACAAAAAAAAGTAAACAGGCACTATCAAATCTCTATAGGGAGATAAAGCGAGTTCACGTGCATACAGAAATTCAAATTAGGTTAACATACCAGAAGGTAACACAGTAAGAGGTAGATCAAGTATCAAAATGGCTACTATTGGATACCTGAATGAGAATATTTTGCTAAAGGTAGACAATATAAAAACCATGGATCCCATTTTGCATGAAAATGTTTTTTTTTTTTTTGAATTGTATGAAAAATATTTTCCATCAGCATTATTGCCTCCATTCTACAAATAATTTGTGGAAAGGGTACAGATAATGACTTCCATTTTTATGCTCTAACCCAGAGCATAGCAACACATAGAGTGTGTATTCATCTCTCGAAGAGCCATGGAAGATCAGGGATAGTTGAAAATAACAAACATTGGGTCCAGGTTAAAGTGATTTTTTTGCTAGCATGTAGATGCAAGGTCAAAAAGATCTGCCCAAATCAGGACAACCCTTTAAATGACCAAGACAAATGTAAAACTCACCCAACTTGAGAAACCACGGAAACAGTGAGATGGGATGAGAATAAATGGTTGATAATTTGAGTGGAGTATATTATCACCTAGTAAACAATTTGTGTGCTATCCTGGACCATCAACGACCAGGTATGTTTCCTCAGCTTTGTCTATATATAGTATGCTCACCAAGCTCCTTCTCCCATTTAACTATGAAAGGGAGCTTAGAGGAGATGGTATTGGAGGCTAGAGTCTGATATAAGGACAAAATCAGACCCTTCTCTCAAGGACGTTTTTGACATAAATCTTCTTACATAATATAGATGTCAGAAGGAGAGTGTGCGTAATGTGTGATATAAAACAGTTATAGTTGTAAATAATGGTACAATTCAGGGGGGGGGGGGGGATAGATTTCAGTTGTTGTAACAGAGACAAGGAAACAAACGAAGAACTATCTTGGAGAGGTGAAAGGTTAGTTATTGCTTGGGACAACCACCAATAAAAGCCATTAAGCCTTGAAAATGCCATTATAAATTTTGTATCTCCCAAAATGGAGGACCATAAAGGGATTTTAGAACTCAAATCATATTTATCTTTATAGACAGCCAAAGTTTAACTGATTGACCTACTAATTAATTGCATTTCATTCATTCCTGTACCAAAGGTCCAGTAGACAATGGCAAACAGGGTAAATAATCATATGTCGAAATGCAATTACTTTCAAATGGAAGCCATTGTCTCTCAAATCAGGTATTTTCCATTGTTTCAGTTACGCTAGTCAAGAAGCCAAATCTGTGATATAAAATAGATCTGTAATATCTCTGGGGGTTTGTTCTGCAATACAAATCTATATCCAATTAGATCTGAGTTAGGTAGGGTCTAGAGCATGGATGTCAAACTCCATTTCATCCTGAGCCGTATCCACATTATCAGAGCCCTAATTTAATTGCTATAGCCAGTGTCCTAGTCACCTAAGCAAAGAGCAGGTGTGAAGGACACCCCTGTCTAGTACCCTGTCCAAGAGAGAAGAACCTTGAGTTGCAAGCAAATGTGTGTTGTGGGATGGGCATATGATGTTTCAAATTTCAAAACCATGAAAAATTCCCCCTGAAAACCATAGCACTGTAAAAACAAAGAAAGGTAATGCCATGTAACACATTAAATGCTTTAGTAATGTCTAAACTCATTAGCAAATTGTGTTATGGCGGTGGAAATTTGTGGCTGCCATCATCCCTCAAATTAGTACAAAGAAAGAAACTTGGATTCCCCATAAACGATGGGGCAGCACTGAAATGAGCCAATATATCGAAGACAAAACATTTTTTTTTTACATTTTGAATAGCTTACTTTTTTTTAAATCTTAAAAACAGTTCTACAAACATATTATGAACAGGAGCCAGGCGCTGTGTAGTTTTGTGATAAAAGTAATACACCTTACATGGCGGTGTACCTTTAATAATTCATATGGTAAAAAATAGATAACCAGCCTGTGGCTTTAAGAAGCCAGGTTCCAAGATGGATGGCCTGTCTGCTCAGAGGGAAGCAGTGGAGAGTGGAATGCCTGTCAGTGCAGGGACCACTTGTATCTGACATCCCGGGTGACGTCACCATGATGTGGAGAGACGGAGGGGGGGGGGGAACTCTTGCTGGAGCTGCAGCTTTAGAAGGGAGAGGCCAGTTGCCCGGACAACAGACTTGATAAAGCGCATTTGTGTGAAACATGTTGACCCAGCAACCGGTCTCTTCCTTCTAAAGCTGCGGCTCCAGTGAGAGTGTCCCCCCCCCTCTGTCTCTCCACATCATGGTGACGTCACCTGGGACGTCGGGTACACATGGTCCCTGCACTGACAGGCATTCCACTCTCCATGGCTTCCCTCTGAGCGGACACCTGGCTCCTGTTCATACTTTCCACAAACCGATGTATTTTTACCATGGCAGCAGTGAGTTTTTTTTCCCCAACTAATCACAGTTGATATATACCATTCACTTATTTCTTTTGGGACACTTCTGTGCACTTTTATCCAGACCGTTCTACAAACATATTAGCAGTCATAGTTACATATATGTTTCAAATAATTAATAGTCAAGCATCCAATGCATTTCAAGAATTAAGCTTCCCTTCTTCAGGGATGCAGCTGATGATTATAAATATGTTCTATGATGTAAAAATAGTGTACATTAACATCTTCAATACAGTTTGGAGAAAAATATGCTATTCGAATATTTAATTTAACAACCCTCTCTGCTACTTAACTGACCAGATCAACATCCCAGGAGCTTAATTGACTTGATGCTATACTCTGATTAAAAAGTGTTCTTTCATTTTATTTTTTTTTTGAGCAGTGTATATGACTGAGATCCCACTGACACAATTATGCGGCATGGTTGCCACTAACAGCTGTTATTACTGTTTGTTCTTCCCACTAAGTAGTTCCTCCACTGACAGTCAACACCTGGGCATTATTTTTACATCCACAGACTGCCAGCACCGAGGCGGTTTTCTTCCCACTAACCACCAGTCCAGATGTTCCCTGATCTCAGACAGCAATTTTTCCCAGCATCAACAGCATTTTATACCTCCCTGCCCTCATTGTTGGGGCATTTTATTTTCTCCCTGGCCACCGATGACCAGTAGCATAAAATGCACTATGTCTCTATGCACTATGTCTCTATCTCTTGACCACTGCACTTTATAACATCTGCTGAATGTTATTTTGCCCCCATCCCTGCACTCTTGTATGTTTCTTACATCTGGCTGCTGTACCCTAATGAGACTGTACCTTACATATTCCTCACCAAGACATTTATTATCCCACCAGTTTTTTGGCTGCTAAACAGTACCTAATTGTTTTAATGACCTTGACCTTTTAAGATGGGCTCATAGAAATGTTTTTCTCTCTATCTATATTAAATGCATAAAAAAGCATATGTGATGTTTGTTTACTGTTTTACATGATTCTTTGTGCTGCTGATGTTTGTGCAAGGAGATGTTTGTTTGTGCACTTGTGGCACAGTAATTGGACATTTGTGGGTACAAAGACTGCAGTACATGTGTGGGTTATACTGCAAGTAGGCACAGACCCGGTTTAAAGCTAGGTTCACACCTATGCAGGTTGCGTTTGAACCGTTTCTGCATTGCGTTTTTGTGTTTTTAATGTGTTTTTGCAATGTTTTTAATGCGTTTTGCGTTTTTCACTTTTTAAAATATTTCTTGTTGCTAGGCAGATTTAAAATGTCTCAAAAATGCAGCACATGCTTTTCTGCAGCATTTCCATTTTATTCTAAAGAACCAAAAACGCAACTTTTTGAATTCAAAAAAGTTCCTGACCCATTCCAAAGAACGCATTGGGTGAAAACGCGCAGATGTGAACACGTCCCATAAGAAATCATGTTAAGTGGACTGCACTGCGATTCTGCAAAATGCTGTGGAAAATGCATAGGTGTGAAACTAGGCTAACAAGGCCCCTTTAAGCCATGCCCAATATTCAGCTCCATGCTCAATGTTTTCTACAATATGTGTGCCACATGTCAAATACAACCCCCCCCAACACACACACACACACACACACACACACACACACACACACACACACTTGGCCTTTATCATGTTCAAAAGTTAACAGGTATGGTTGAGCAACAATTCATACTGCTGACAAGTTTCACTAGATTCACTGGGTTCATTAGTTCTCAGGGCCCATCCGCAGGTTGTTTTCCAGATCTTATCAGAGAATCATTTGTGAGTTTTATGTGTGTGTTTTAAAATGAGACTATTTTGCATAGCAGTGCAAGTATTTGCAAGTTTGAAAGGCAAGGCCTGTTTGTAATACTTGAACTGGGATACAATACTGTAATGTGAAAGTATCATGAAACAAAGACTACCGTAAATCTTTTATAGTCAGTGATTGACTAGAATATCGACTTTGTTTTCCAGATTTGGGAATCATTGTTAATGACAACTGTAATAATAAAATAAAATTCTGATTGTTTTACTGAGATTACACTTTGCTGGGAATTTAAAGAACATTTAGGCAGTCTGTATCACATGAATTTTTGCCCTGGATTACTTTGTTAGGTAATAAAGGGGAGTGACTGAGCCTGCTTTCTTCTTTCTGCAAATCCTGTAGTTTAGAGAAGGACACACACAAGCATACTTCTGGTCAGCTGTGCAGTATTAAGGTAAGAATTCTAGGCCAGGCATTGTCCAAAATGATTTAAAATAGTGTTCTTCAACAATGCAAAGTGTTAAGGGTATGTTCAAAACAAGAATTTTACAGAACACATTAATACTTTTTTTGCCGTCTGTTTTGTCAGATGCAGCTGGCTAGTGAATAAACAAAGGCTTCTTTATCTTTCTCAGCTGCGAGGATTTTCATTCTTTGCCTTGAGTATTTTAATGTAGTTTCACAGGGTCTTTTTTTATTACATTAGCAATACTGTATTTTCTGTCTGGTTCCAGGAATCTTTGACCAGTGTAATGTGTTGCTTAAGTTCATGCTGAACCAGGAAGTGTGAGTAAATTATTGGATTGTCATAAAGTTATGATGTACTTTTTCCCTCTCCAACTAAAAATTTAAATATACGATTTGAGATGCATGCCATATGCATGGCCTAGCATCTCAGGGCTTCAGTTTTTCAACCATATTTTGCTGATGTACTCCAGTATAGCAGTTCCTGCTCATGATGCAGGAGTGCTATTCCTAAGCACACTCCCTGTAGGCTCTTGGTGTTCTTCCCATATAGAAAGTCTAGGGTACCAAAAAAAAAGTCAGTGCTGAGAAAATACTCACAACCTTATAAGTTTAAATGCGATTGTGTTAGCCACTTGCCCTCTGGAAGATTTTACCCCTTTAGGCCCTTTTTTTGCTATTTGGCAATGCATTACTTTAACAATTGCGCGGTCATGCAACACAGTATCCAAATTAAATTTCTATAATTTTTTTCACACAAATAGTGATTTCTTTTGGTGGTATTTGATCACCACTTGAGTTTTGTATTTTTTATTATATAAACGAAAAAAGTTTGGAAAAAAAAACACCAATATTTTTTACTTTCTGCTATAAAATATATCCAATAAAAAAGTAAAAATAAAAAAAAAAAAAATTTCTTCATAAATTTAGTCTAAAATGTATTCTGCTACATATTTTTGGTAAAAAAAAAATCTCAAGTGTATACTGATTGATTAGTGCAAAAGTTATAGCGTCTACAAACCATGGTATATATACTGGAATTTGTGTTTATTTTTTTAATACTAGTAATGGCAGCAATCAGCGACTTATAGTGTGACTGTGATAGTACGCTGATCAATTTGACACTGACACTTTGTGGGAATCAGTAAAACTAATACAATGATCATTGCTAATAATATACACTGACACTGTAGTAATGACACTGGCTGGGAAGTGGTTAACATCTAGTGGCAATCAGAGGGTTAACTATGTGCCTAACAGTGATTTGTGTGTGTACTATGTTCTGCTTTTACTAAAGATGACCCTTTTTTTATTCCCTGCTTTGCAGGGAAAAAAATAGCTTATCCCTGCTGTCAGAACAAAGCTCTGTGGTGTTATATGCACAGAGCTCTGTCCTGTCCTCTGTTTTGACAATCAGTGATTCCCGGCTGTCAATCATTGGCCAGGACCTGCTGATCGGCATGTGCTGTGTGTAAGCACAAGCGGGGGCAGCGGGCGCGTGCTGCGTACCCGGAACAGCCGGATTACGTACTAGGTAGGAGAGCTACTTTGCCGTCGAAAATCTAACCAATGTGGTCTGCTAGTGGTTAAGGAAGCAGAGAGAGGGGGTTGCATAGCACAAGCTGTAGGAGGTACTCATTCTGACGTCTTTTACTCTTTGGATTCTGGCTGTAGTAGATTACCTAGGTTTCAGTGTTGGCTGGACTTCTTAGGAACTAGCTGAGTGATTTATTGGAATTTGTTTTTTAATGATTGTAGCACAGTTGATGTCGCATATGTGGCATTTGTACCTGCTAAAGGAAAAACTTTCATAGCTTGAGGGCCTGTTCATGACACACATTTAACACAGATTGTGTTAAGGCAGCAATGGAGTGCTTTTGTTGCTGTGCTTTGCTCTGCTGTGTCTTTCATTTTGAATGTCCCCCTGATGCACATACACCATGTGCCATAATGCACAGATTTGAAAACTAGGGGCTGATACATTGGAACCTACGTTGCTGTGTGAATGCGTTGCATTCATTTGGGCTGCAATAATGTTACACATGTTGATTCATCACAACAGTGTGAATCTGGCCTAGAGGAGATCTGTCATAAGAAGAGTATGAATTCTGCTATTGCTGACTTCTCCTTTTGAAAATGTTAATCTTTTATAAGATACTCAGATGCTTTCTCCCGTCCTTTTGCAATGAGGACTTCTCTAAAGGATGATCTACACTTGGGTTGCTGCATACTCTTCCATGGCTATGCTTACACTATTTGCTTACCAAAAGGGAGCCACCACAAACACTCAGGCAGACATTTACACTCAATCTCATAGTGACATGTCCTCCCTTGCACTGGCGCAGGACCCAGATTTAACACCGTTCTCTGCATTTGATTCTAGCTTTGTCTCAGGCAAGCAAACAAAAGTGGCCTGCCTGACTAAGGCAGATTTTTCCCAAATCATCTTTCAGGACAACACCTGGAGAGAGTGTGTAGCTCCACCCCTTTTCCCAATAAACACTATGGTCTCAATCTTTAAAATCGGGAAATTTCCACCATGGGCTTAATTGTAGTGTTTTCTCTGTCATGGCGGAAGTACTGCAGGGAACCAGGGGTGTGCTATGCTTTCTCCAGGTGCGGGGGGAAGATTTTGGGATGTACCTGTTCATTGTTGTCTTTTCTTTTGGGGCAGTCCCAGCATCCCCCCAGATGGGAGGGGGGTGTTCCAGAGTCCTTTCCATCTTCCTAGCCCAGCAAGGGTATGGGGTCACCTGAAATTCTGCCTCTGTGACTCAGGGAACGGAGCTGGGGACCGCTACAGGCATAGCGCTTCCAGGTAATCCCGTTTGCAGCAGGTCCCGGTGGCGGGTGATTTCACTTCCTGAAGAGGCGGGATTTAGGGCACAGGCGGCTTCCAGTTCCCGCCGCTGCAATATAAGAGGAAGGGGGGAACCCCCAGCTGGTGTACACTTTTGGTCCTCGCAGCGGCGAGGAGACTGGGAAGTTTTTAAAAGGCAGCCTGGATACCGCTCTGCCCTCTGCAATCATGGAGTTAGTGGAACCAGCGGCAGCAGGAGCCACAAGCACCAGCCAGGCCCAGGTAAGACAGGGGCAAGGGCTCTGATTATTTTTACTCTTTGGGTGTATTTCCCTCCTTCCAGAGCTTTGGGGGGAGACTGCACTACACACCTAAGGTTACCTCTCTGGGGAGTGTAGTAGGCTGGCCGGTAGATGAGCTGGTGGTGATTGGATGGGTTTTTTTCTGCTGTATTTTTTAGGGGGCTTTTCTTTAATGGCTTCTTTTGTCTGTCAGTTTATTTTTTGAGAAAAGCAGATGCTCTCTTCCTCCACCCAAGACGAAATGTGCCTCATGTAAAACCACTCTACGGGAGTCCTGGTCTAAGCCTTTGTGCAAAGCTTGTGTTGCTTTTTTATTTAAGCAGAAATCCTCTTCACAGTGCAGTGAGCTTTTCTCTTTTTTTAAAGGAGATGGCAGGGACCTTTCAGTCCTTCTGCTTTTTCCTCGACAAGTATCCTGCACAGCAATCCAGCAGCCAGCCTACTAGGCCATCCAGTCCTCTGCCGTCCACCTCAGCTTTTAGGGAAGTTTCTGACTTGAGGAAGAGAGAGGGGATATGTTTTACTCTCTGCAGGGCTCAGATAAGGAGGATGAAGAGAAGAGGTTGTCTAGATACAAATTGTCCCTACAAGATGTGGATATTTGTTGAAAACAATTTATGATACCTTGCACATTCAGGAGCATAAGGTCCAGTTATCATTGCACGATAAGATGCATCAGGGCCTGGGTGAGGTTAAACGACTGGTGTTTCCAGTACACAAAGTGCTTTCAGAGGCTGTCAGGAGGGAATGGAAAGACCCAGAGAGGGCTCTTTTTTTTTTTTCCCTCTAAATCACTTAAAAGAAAAATTCCCTTTGAAGAGGATGAATTTCAGGTCTGGAACAAAAAGCCTAAATTAGATGCGTTTTTTTTTTTCAAGTTTCAAGACATGTAGATCTGGCGTTTTCAGGACATGGACATTTTAAAGTATGCTATGGATAAAAGAGATTCTCTATTAAAAAAGGTGTAGGATTCTACTCTAACCTCAAGCCCGCTATGGCTTCAACTTGCCAGAAACTTGGAGAACTGGTTAGAACAATTAAAAGAACATATAGAGGTTGGAACACCTTGTGAGGAGCTTTTGGAGGCTTTCGAAATCCTTTTTAAAGCAGTGGGTTATATGGCAGATGCATCGGGAAAAATCAAATTTGGTTCCTGCACAAGTCATAAAGTTTGTGGACTACACCATTGATTCAGTGCAGAGAGGAATTTTTCTTCTAGCTGAAAAAATTGTGAAGATTCAGGAAGTGGTAAAACAAGTGCAGACAAGCATGTCGATTACAGTTCAGACTGCTATGTCAACATTGGGTCTCCTCACAGCCTCTGTTCCGGCAGTCCAATGGGCATGTCTCCACTTAAGGGATCTTCAAAAAAACATCTTGCAGAATTGGAGTCAGTGGGAGTCTCTGGAAAAACCCATCACACTTTCCCCGTGTGTCAAGAGGAAGATGTGGTGGTGGGGGGGATAAAACATATCACATGGGAGGCTTGCTATGATCTTTCCCAGTCATAAGGAGACCAACATCAGTTCTTGGGGCTGGGGAGCTCATCTCGAGGGTCAAGTTGCCAAGGGTTTCCTGGTCACAGCAAGAAGCCAGGAGATCCTCCAACTGGAGGGAATTGAAGGCTGTCCTGTTAGGGCTTCTGTCCTTTCAAGAGATTATAAAGGGCCAACATGTTCAGATTCTATCAGACAATGCAACCGCAGTAGCCTATGTCTCAAAGCAGGGAGGCACCAGAAGAAAAACTCTTCTGGCCTTGGCTTTTCAAATTCTGGGGTGGCACAGCACAATTTGTAATCTCTAATGGCAATCCACTTGAAGGGAAGTCTGAATCAAATGGCAGATTTTCTGAGCAGAAAGAGGATATTGGAGTCAGAATGGAGCCAGAACACCAAGATTTGTCATAAGATCACTTGCAAATGGGGAACTGCACAGGTGGACCTGTTTGTGAATCAATCAAATGCAAAGGTACCAACTTATTTTTCCCTCAGCAGAGAAGAGCAAGCAGAAGGCCTAGATTCTTTGGCCCAGGCTTGGACCCTCCATTTGTATTACACTTTTCCCCCTTTTCAGTTGATTCCTCTAGTCTGCGTTTTCCTCTAGGAAAACGCAGATCTGATTCTGGTTGTCACCTTTTGTCCCAAGAGCATGGTTCTCAACTCTTCTACGCTTAGCAGCAGAACCTCCTTGGATGTTACCCTTAAAGATTTTCTGATGTAGGGACCTCTTTGTCATCTGCTGAAGCAGGCAGTTTGGTTACTGAGAAGGAAGTCCTAAGGAATAAGGATTTGTCGGTAAGTTAATTTCTACTTTGTTGAACAGCAGGAAAAAGGTGACAGGAGCTATATTTCTTAAAAATGTTTAGATTCCTGGTGTTCGTCTAAAGGTTTTCAGCCGCAAAGTGTGGTTTCTGCCTTTGAATTTCTTCATGATGAAGTGGAGAAAGGATTGGCAATTAGTACCCTGAAGGCACAGGTGGCAGCATTATCAGTTTTTCTAGATAGGTCCCTTTCCAGGGATCCATTAAAAGTAAGTTTTTTTTTAAGGCTCTGTTCAGATAATGGCCAGTGCCTTTAAGGTGTTTTCTTAAATGGGATTTGTCAGTGGTTCTACAGGGTCTGACTAAAAGACCATTTGAACCATTGGAGGATGCTTCAATCAAGGATTGGACTTTTAAAACAGTTTTGCTAATAGCAGTGACTTTAGCTTGCTGAGTTAGCGAGCTCCAGGATTTTTCAATTGCTGAATCTTTTTTGATGATTTTTCAGGATCGTATCATTTTGAGAACGGATCCAGGGTTTTTACCTTAAGTTTCATTCTCTTTTCACCAGTCTCAAGAGATAGTTCTCCCTACTTTTTGCCCATCCCCATCTTGTCCTAAGGAACACATTTTTCATACCTAGGATGCAAAAAGATGCTTATTGCAGTATTTGAAATTCACAAAAGACTTTATGCAGGGAAATAAGGGGGGTGGCTTCTTTCAAAAGTGCTATAGGAAGATGGCTTAGATTGGCCATTAAGAAGTCTTATGTGGCCTCTGGCATGGAGGCACCAGCAGGTATTGTGGCTCATTCAACCAGGGCAGTGACTACATCCTGGGCAGTACAGGCTGGTGCTTCTCTGGAGCAGATCTGCAAAGCAGCTACTTGGACATGTTATTTTGCTTTCATTCAGCATTATAGGATGGATTTGCTTTCAGCCACAGAGCAATCTTTTGGCAGGAAGATCTGCAAGCAGTGGTCTCATCCTACAGCAAGTACTCACATATTCTCTCTAGGTGCTGTCCCGAAAGACGATTTGGGAAAACCTTCGTAAACTTGCCGGTAACGGTATTTCTAGGAGTCTTTCAGGACAGCAGCTATTACCTTCCCTTATTTATTGTTTGATGTTATGTTGTTTGTTTTGTTTTTCAGCATGGAGGCAATTGGCATTTAACTGCCTCCTGCCCGCCATATAAGGAAATGACAAGCGCAAAGTGGTTCTCTTGTTTTGGGAGGACGTCCTATGATGTCCTCCCACTCTAACCGCGTTGCGCACCCCCTGGGACACAGCGGATCACCGATCAGCGGAAAGAGCCTATGACTTTGGGTCTGTCATGTGATCAGCTGTGTCAACTTCCAAAAATCTGCTCTCCAGCCTTCTCTTTGCCTGGAACACTCGGGTTTGATTGAAGACCGACACATCCCAAGCAAAAGTCTTCCTCTCAGAGAAGAAACTGCTCTCTCTCAGAACTCACATTTGGGACTAAATCAGAGAAACCCCTCTGAGATTCTTATGGTGGCTTCATTTGAAGCTGTTCCATTCACCCAAATTCATTTGAGAGCTCTTTTTGAAGTTGTAAATGATCAAGGTTTTTTACCTTCATGCATTCTTTCAGGGGATGCTCCCTCCTCATTGGCTATTGGCTCCTACTGCTGTCAATCATAGCCAGTCAGCCAATGAGGAGAGAGATGTGATGGGGCCAAGCCGCAGCTGTGTGTGTGGATGGACACTCAGAGCAGCAGCTCGGGAGAAAGCTTGCTCGGGTGTCCTCGTAGCAAGCTGCTTGCTATGGGGGCACTCGGCAGGAGGGAGGGTCCAAGAGTGCCTGCAGGGGACCCAAGAAGAGGAGGATCAGGATTGATCTGTGTAAAACCACTGCACGGAGCATTTAACATTACATCTTATTTGTATTGAACAAGCAGACTCCTTCTCTTGACCTACCAAAGAAAATAATTTCCTGCACTGGACCCTCTTTCTGCAAGTACACCTGATTAATGAGAAATCAAATTACACTGTGGTCTAGATCAACCGACAAAAGGGCACCAGGAGTCATGCAGCCTTGAAGGAAACAGAGATCTCTTCTGACCAAATCTTACAAGTGGACATTTGGAAAATAGATTCTCAGCCATCATCTCCTGGATTGGGCTCTTTACCCCAACATCGTCAAGGTCACATGTCCGTGACCAGTGTGAATTGTGTTCTCCACACAATAGGGCAAGAGAAAAAACTGGATATTCTCTTTGCACCAAACAGGCCCAAAAGTACATGCTACATCAACATACTTGTGCTACTAGGAGGCAACCCTTTGGCATCTTCCCAACAGGCCAGGCCTGTTGTCTCAGTGCCCTTCATTACATTCTGCTTCAAAGTCATTGGTTTTATCAGCATGACCATTGAAGTCCAGGTCTTAAAGGACAGAGGGGTCTCTGATTCTGTGATTTCTGCTTTGCTTAATGCAAGAAAAGCCACTTCCAGAAAGATCTATTATACCTGGCAATCCCTCTTTGTTGTTAATACAAGCACTTTAATCCCAGAGATTAATCTGTGCCTTGCATTCTGGACTTCCTACAGTCAGAACATGGTATTAAGCACTATGAAAGGATGGGTGGCCTCGCTCTTCTTTATTTAAACCTTCATTCAAGTTATATCTTTGATTCTGCTCATGGTGTGGGATAAGGTTATAATGTGGATCCTATGGAGTGTCCTCAAAAGTTTGCCAGTGTCCAGTCACCTGAGGGTACCAGCCTATAAACCAGGCTCTACAAATGCTCAGCCTTCTTTTTACGTACACTTTTTAATGTATCCTTCTCATACAGCTTTTGCAACATACAGTTGTCTTTGCAAGATCCATTTGCGTGTACTGCTTTCTTGCCCATTCAAGACAACGTGACAGTATCTTTGTAAAAGCTTCCTCCCGACATAGTTATTCTCTCCTCTTTAGCCTTCATTTGCCTTTTTAGAGCTCCTTTTACACTTCTGCCTCTGTCAAAGCTGGGAACAGTATGCTTCCAGGTATGAGGGAGCATGTAGACACCTCCCAAGTGACAGTGCTGTGGTCTAGCTGTGATCTAGATAATTGCTAGATCTGGGAAGTATCCAGTGACTTGGGTAGTGATGTCACTGCTCCCCTTAGCATCCAATACCAGCCAAAGCTATGGATTATAGTGCCAGCAGCAAGGGAGGAAATATCGCCGAGGGTGTGCTGGCAAAGGGAGTATAACTGTGTAGAGAAGGCTCCTTAAAAAGACACTGGCTTTTTTTGCCCTGCATAGGCAAGGTCCTCATTCAATTCAACTGAAGCCTTTTATATATATTTCTTATCTGAGGGCCCATTCATACCAATGCATACTTGCACAGCATATTGCTACTCTGTAGTCTCAAGAAATGAGCGGACAAAATCATAATTGAATTCACTTGCTCACCAGCACCAATCGTAGCTCTCAGATGTGTAAATTTATAACAGAAGTCAAAAGTTGGACTGATAAGCATGTGACAAGTGTGCAAGAGATTGTTTCTGCAAACTTTATTTTACCACACACACAGTACTTGTGTATTCTAGATATGGATAGATGCATCTACATATTTTTTCTATGAATTGTTTTGGCAGTGTATGCAGTTCCTTTTTTACAGGATGAACTGGTTTAGATTGCATAATATCCTGTATAGTGTTGGCAATGTTCTCATGTTCACAGTGTGCATTTTTAATATACTCAGCTTTGTTTTTACACTTTCACTTTTATTACACTATAATTTGCTAGTGGTCTGCTTCTGCATAATATTCTTCAATGTAAAATTGCAAAGTCTTTACATATATGATTATCAGTACTTAATATCAAAAGATTCCAAGAATCTGGAGAAATCGCTGTGCACAAGAAAAGGCTGAAACACAATACTATGAAAAAATGGCAAAAATCACATAAAAGTAAACTGAAAAATTAAGCCCCTGGCAAAACAATCAGATAAATTGTGTACAAGTAAACATAAATAAATTGCCATGCTAAAACATCACTAAATACAAATGTGTACATATAAACAACAATGAAAGAATACGTGTGTAGAAAACACCATCAGGATAAAATCCCAAATCTAGTGGAGAAAAAGTAACTGAGAATGAGTTGTCCTTGTCCTTGGGGGCAGAAGAAAAAGGAGGGACATCTGCTGGGAAACAAACTCGGACCTCTGGATTAATGATACCTTCCAATTTGTTCTTCCCACCACTTTTTTTTTTTTTTTTTGCAGTCTTCTAGTCAGTCTTTTGTCTTCATGGGTAGCTTCTCTTCTCCAGTGATGGTGGTGGGGTCCTTCAATATCCACTTTTGCGTTTTCAGAAATTCAAAAGCGGAGTTTTTTTTGAATTTCTGAAAATTCACATCCTTAGATCATAGGGGTTCATGCTGGGACTTGCAGTCCGTCAATTATTTTTTTTAGGGGGCTTCACATCCTTAGATCTCGGGGGTTAATGCTGGGACTTGTAATCCTTCACTAGTTGGATATTAAGGGGTTATGTCCTCAGCTCTGGGGGGTTCATGCTGGGACTTGCCTACTCTGCTTTCGCTTTAGTTCCTGGAGGCCCTGATGGTCTAACTTCTTTCCTAGGGGCCATGCATGGCCACATTCCCCCCCCCCCCCAACCTTTGTGATCATGTAAAACCCTAGATTATGTTCCTGGATCCATTGCTCTGCCACCACTGGCTCCAGTCTAGATTGGGGGGGGGTGCTTTAACCTCCCTGGCGGTATTCCCGAGTGTAGCTCGGGGTAAAGTTTCAGTACCACAAGCGGTAACCCCGAGCTACACTCGGGAATACCATGCGGTGCTGCTCCGGGATCCCTTGATCACTTATCTTGTCCTGCGCTCCCGCGATGTTCCTCCTGCAGTGGGACACGGCGTCCCACACGGCAATGTAATACGGCGTATGCCGGCATCTGTCATCTGGGTTCCGACCTCTGCGAGTGTCAGGATGTATGGGGATGGAACGGCGGGAAATTTGAAAATGACAAAAAGCTACATTCACTAAAATCACATAGTAAAACATTACTGTATCAAACCATTTCACATACATTTTGTCCTGTGCCCTGCCTGCATTTTTACTGTTCTTTCTGCCTGGAAACTGAGAAATGTCCATGGCGTCCAAAAAGTGTCCCTTTAGGTCAAAAGCGGTTTTAGACCAACTAGAGAACAGCGATAGTAAATCAGAACCACTTGCAGAATTGAGTGATAATGATTCATGGGGGAATTCCTCATCAGATACTGAAAACAATTTTGCGACTTTGCTCAGTGATGTGCGAACTTGGCGCTATATTTCAAATTTCAGTGTTTTTGGTTTGATTATATTATTGAATTAAATTTATTATTATTATATTATTATTTTTTATGATTATTTATTAAATTATAATTTATGATTTCGTGTTTCAAGTTTTATCCTACCCAGGATGTTTACTAGACTCTTGTTCGGACAGATTTCATTGAGTTATTCCTAAAAATTACAGGCCTACAATAAAAAAAAAAACATATTTCCATGCAAAAAAATTTACCGCTTTGAGCACAGAAATATGGACATAATCAGACCACTAGGGAGGTTAAGTCTTGCTTAGGCCAGCAAAAAAAAAGGACAGATTAGAAGATTTGCAAATTGTTGCATTCTGTTTTTGTGTAGATTTTATTGAGCGTCCCCGTTCCCCATACTAGCTGTGTGTATTTAAAAACAGCGCAATTCAGCCTCATCCCCATATTGCCCATTGTGGGGCAATCTGTCTCTATTAACCACTTGCACTCCTGAGGATTTAACCCCCTAATGACCAGGCTTCTTTTTGCTACTCGGCGCTGCACTAAGTCAACTGATAATTGCGCGGTCATGCAATGCTGCACCCAAACTAAATTTACGCCCATTTTTTTCACACAAATAGAGCTTTCTTTCGGTGGTATTTGATCACCTGTGCGCTTTTTTTTCAGCTATAAAAAATATATAGTAAACTCAAAGTTAGTCATAAATTTAGGCCAAAATGTATTCTGCTACATGTTTTTGGTAAAAAAAAAATCCCAATAAGTCTATATTGATTGCTTTGTGTGAAAGTTATAGCGTCTACAAACTATGGTATACAGTTGTGACCAAAATTATTCAACCCCCACTGAAATTGAGTGTTTTGGCCAGTTTGACATTGCTTTTGATCATTCAGTCATCTTGCTTACATTTACATTAAAGAGGCACTTGTAGGTCAGACAAATATAACATAACAGTTATAATGAAATAACCACAAATGTCTTTTCTGTGCTCACAGCATTATCAGTTTTATTCAACCCCCAAGTGACATTCAATCTTAGTACTTAGTACAGCATCCTTTTACAGTTATAACAGCTTTTAAACGTGAAGCATAGCTTGACACAAGTGTCTTGCAGCGATCTACGGGTATCTTCGCCCATTCTTCATGGGCAAAGGCCTCCAGTTCAGTCACATTCTTAGGCTTGCGCACTGCAACTGCTTTCTTTAAGTCCCACCAGAGGTTCTCAATCGGATTTAAGTCTGGTGACTGCGATGGCCACTCCAAAATGTTCCAGCCTTTCCTCTGCAACCATGCTCTAGTGGACTTGGAGGTATGCTTGGGATCATTGTCCTGTTGAAAGGTCCAACGTCTCCCAAGCCTCAGGTGTGTGACGGACTGCATCACGTTTCCATCCAATATCTCCTGGTACTGAAGAGAATTCATGGTACCTTGCACACGCTGAAGCTTCCCTGTACCTGCAGAAGCAAAACAGCCCCAAAGCATGATTGACCCTCCACCATGCTTCACAGTAGGCAAGGTGTTCTTTTCATCATAGGCCTTGTTCTTCCTCCTCCAAACATAGCGTTGATCCATGGGCCCAAACAGTTCTAATTTTGTTTCATCAGTCCACAGAACACTATCCCACAACTTTTGTGGTTTGTCCACATGGCTTTTGGCATACTGCAGTCGACTCTTCTTATTCTTTGGAGACAGCAAGGGGGTACGCCTGGGAGTTCTGGCACGGAGGCCTTCATTACGCAGTGTGCGTCTTATTGTCTGGGCTGAAACTTCTGTACCCACATCTGACAAATCTTTTCTCAGTTCCTCAGCAGTCACACGGGGACTTCTCTCCACTCTACGCTTCAGGTAGCGCACAGCAGTCGAAGTCAGCATCTTCTTTCTGCCACGACCAGGTAGCGTTTCAACAGTGCCCTTTGCCTTGAATTTGCGAATGATGCTTCCTAAGGTGTCTCTTGGTATGTTTAACATCTTTGCAATCTTCTTATAGCCATTGCCCTTCCTGTGAAGAGAAATCACCTCTTCTCTTGTCTTCCTGGACCATTCTCTTGCCTTCACCATGTTTGTAACCACACCAGTAAATGTCTAGAAGGAGCTGAGTATCACAGTCATTTTAAAGCTGCCTAATTGGTGCTTATTATGCTTGATTGCTGCTCGGTGACATCCACAGGTGTTTTCAATACCTGATGGAAAGCACCTGTATGAACCTCTGTTCTTCAGAGTGGTAGTCTTTAAGGGGTTGAATAATTGTGGCAATGAAGAAACCACATAAGAACCATTTACTACTGTATTACATAAACAATTGATGTCATTTTAGTTGCATTTGGGTAGTTACAACGTCCTTGTAGGATTTGATTCTGAATACAATTCCAAATGTACACTATAGTCCCTAAACCCCTTTACAGCATTGGGGGTTGAATAATTTTGGTCACAACTGTAGATACGGCAATTTACGCCATTTTTTTGCTATACAGCGCTGCGCTAGTTTAACGGACAATTGCGCGGTCATACAATACAGTACAATGAAATTTGAAATTTATGCCTTTTTTTCACACAAATAGAGATTTCTTTTGGTAGTATTTGATCACCTGTGCACTTTTTATTTTTGCCGCTATAAACAAAAAAATTAAAAAAAAACAAACAATATTTTCTCATTTCGGTCATAAAAAATATCCAAAAAAACTAAAATTTCGTCATAAATTTAGGCCAAAATGTATTCTGCTACATGTTTTTGGTTACAAAAATCCCAGTAAGTGAATATTTATTGCTTTGTGTGAAAGTTATAGCGTCTACAAACTATGGTATAGATAATGGATTTTACACAGCTTTTACTTTCTGACTGCTCATCACATTTCTTGAGGTGCTAAAATACCAGGATAGTACAAACACCCTCAAATGACCCCTTTTCGGAAAGTAGACACCCTAAGCTATCTGCTGAGAGGCATATTGAGTCCATGTAAAATTTATTTTTTTTCCACAAGTTTCTGGAAAATGACAAAAACTTTTTTTTTTTGTTTACACAAAGTTGTCATTTTAATTATTTATTTCTCACACAAGCCATAGGTATATGTGGAATTACACCCCAAAATACATTCTACTACTTCTATTGAGTATGGGGATACCACATGTGAGACTTTTTTGGGATCCTGAAATCCAATGACCACTTTGAAAGCTTGAAGGTGCGTAACTTCCTCATTTCACTTCCTCAATATCTATCACAGTTTCAAAGGCCCTGACATGCCAGGATAGCACCAAACCCCCCCCAAATGACCCCTTTCTGGAAAGTAGACACCCCAAGGAATTTAAAAAGAGGCATGATGAGTATTTGGCAGATTTCATTTTTTCTCACAAGGTTTTGAAATAGAAAAAAAAGAATAGAAAAAATGTTTTTGTTTTCTTCCTCTTCCAAAACCGAGAAAAAAAAATGAGATCTGCAAAATACTTACCATGCTTCTTATCAAATTCCTTGGGGTGCCTACTTTACAAAAAGGGGTCATTTGTGGGGGTTAGGTGCTATCCTGGCATTTCAGAGCCTCCAAAACTGTGATAGGTAGTCTGGAAGTGTAATGAGGAAATAAAGCCCTTTAAAAGCCTGAAGGTGCTTATTGGATTTTGGGGTCCTGTACTTGGCTAGACAACCAAAACGTCTCTCACCTGTGGTACCCCCATACTTGGGAGAAGTAGCAGAATGTATTTTGGGGAGTAATTCCACATATACCCATGGCATGTGTGAGCAGTAAATCATTTAAGTGACAATTTTGTGTAAAAAAAAGAACAATTTTTTTTGTCATTTTCCAAAAACTTGTGGTAAAAAAATAAATAATTCTATTGATTCAACATGCCTCTCAGCAAATAGTTTGGTGTGTCTACTTTCCAAAAAGGGGTCGTTTTGGGTGGTGGGGGCGTTTTATGCCCAGCATTAGAAGTTTATGCCGCACATCACTCACTCTTCTAACCACCTGAAGATCAAGCTTTTTCTGACACTTTTTGTTCACATGAAAAAAATCAGTATTTTTTGCTAGGAAATTAATTTCTTTAAAGCAGACACCCTAGTGAATAAAATGGTGGGTACTACAATTTTTTATGGCACATAGCACTCGCGCAGCGATTTTTCAAAAGCAATTTTTTTAAAAAAATACACTTTTTTTTTACTTTTAATGCACAATAACACAACATATTGGCCAATTATTTGGTAAGATATAAAAGATGATGGTATGCTGAGTAAATAGATACCAAACAGGACATGCTTTAAAACTGCATATGCCCCGTGCAATGGCGACAAACTGCATACATTTTTAATATTCATAGGCAACGCTTTAAAAGCCTTTACAAGCTACCATTTTAGATTTACAGAGGAGGTCTAGTGTTAGAATTACTACCCTTGATCTGACGTTCACGGCGATACCTCACATGGTGCAACCGCTGTTTACATACCGGCATAGGGTCAACGCTTGTGAACACAGGTGTGCGTGGATGGGAGGGGCGATTTAAATTATTTTTACACTGTACCTTTTTATTTTTTTTTTTTTTATCACATTTAATGCTATCACAGGGAATGCAATTATCCCCTATAACTTCAATGGGCATTGTCATATATTCTTTTTTGAGAAATCTGGGGTCTAAAAGGCTCTAGATATCTCTTCTGCCCTTCCATTATCTAATCAGACCAAAATCGGTGTGATCAGATGCTTTCCCAATTTATAAATGGCACTGTTTATATCCTGCGAAACTGAAGTGATGAAATGCTCGTAGCTTCCGATTTCTTAGACTATAGAGATGATTGGCACCACTCTGGTCTCCTGCCAGCTCTATGGTCAGCTGGCACAAACACCGGCTGCATTCTCAGGTTCTCCCGACGGCACGGGACTGCCCAAGAAGGCCTTGGAAGGCAGCGGGGAGGGGGGACATAAAATCCTGCTGCTTGTAAAAGCAATCCTGCAGCTAATTAGCCACTAGGATTTCTTTTACATGAAAACCAGTCGCCGGCTAAAAAAAACGATACCAGGATGATGCCTGCAGCTGTAGGCATCATCCTGGTATAACCACGTATGTTCACGTATAAGTGGTACCCCATATGGAAAAAGGATGACACCAAGTCCCAAAATATCTTGTCACTGCTCCCCATGTAGTCTGAGCATCCAGGGGGCTCCACGTGACTATCCCCTCGTAAATCAAAAACTGATAAATATAGCCTGTTGCCCTCTCACAGGTCTTCTACATCTTGCCCCCATATCTGGCACGCTTGCTGGGGAGAAATTGTTTGAATGCAAGGCGGCCAGAAAAATGAATGAGGGACTCATCAACGCAGATGTTTTGCTGGAGAGTATAGACATCTGAAAATATTTGGTTAATGTTATTTACAAGGGGCTGAATTTTGTGGAGCCAATCAAATTCAGGGTCACCCCGAGGATGACCGAGTGTATTGTTGTTGAAATGCATAAAACACATTATACTCTCATATCTATGCCTGGCCATGGCAGCAGAGAACACGGCATATGATGAATCGGGTCTGCGGACTAATACAACCGCAATTCATTTATTTTAGTAATGCTCATGTTGAGTGTTAGGCCCCAAAAAAATGTAAATTCAGAAACCGTAATGAGTTTCCATGCGAATGGTCTGGCAAGGTTTGAATTTGGACTGGCGGCGATAAATTGTGCATATAAATTGCTTTGATCCACAATCAATGCATACAGATATTCCGTGAAAAACGGCTCCAAAAATCAAGGAGGTATGTGAAAGACCAAGGTGTACTAGACCGCTGGTGTCGCCAGTTCACCAAAAGGTAGCACGGCACTAGTACTGGCACTCTGCTGCATATGAGAGTCATCAAAATTTACCGGCAAGTGCCAACAGAAATCAGGCCTGATTCTGCGAACACTGCGGTTTTGTGCGCAATGTATCAAGTGACAGTGACCTACTGACACTGCACTTGCTGGGGGAGAAGGGGGGGGTAAGCGTAGGGGCTAAACGCAGGTGCTGGGGCTGATCCCGCTAACGCTGCATTTTTGGGGATGCTATACTAATGTGAACGCTGGTATAGTGCTGATCTGATCAAAGATCAGATCAGCAATGGAGGTTTATTGTGTATGAGCGTGCTCCTGGCAATCAAGGGGTTAAATGTGATGACTGGTGTACTGACGGGCAATCTGACGCTATTTGGGAGGGGCGTGAAAACCACTGGAGCGCGAATCACATATATATACATATACAGTGGGGATCGAACGTTTGGGCACCCCAGCTAAAAATTTGTATTAATGTGCATAAAGAAGTCAAGGAAAGATGGAAAAATCTCCAAAAGGCATCAAATTACAGATTAGACATTCTTATAATATGTCAACAAAAGTTAGATTTTATTTCCATCATTTACACTTTCAAAATAACAGAAAACAAAAAATGGCGTCTGCAAAAGTTCGGGCACTCTGCAGAATTAATATCTTGTACTGCCCGCTTTGGCAAGTATCACAGCTTGTAAACGCTTTTTGTAGCCAGCCAAGAGTCTTTCAATTCTTGTTTGAGGTATCTTTGCCCATTCTTCCTTACAAAAGTCTTCCAGTTCTTTGAGATTTCTGGGCTGTCTGTCACGCACTGCTCTTTTAAGGTCTATCCATAGATTTTCAATTATGTTGAGGTCAGGAAATTGTGAAGGCCATGGCAAAACCTTCAGTTTACGCCTCTTGATGTAATCCCCCGTGGATTTCGAGGTGTGTTTAGGATCATTATCCATTTGTAGAAGCCATCCTCTCTTTAACTTCAGCTTTTTCACAGATGGCATCAAGTTACCATCCAAAATTTGCTGAAATTTTATTGAATCCATTTTTCCTTCTACTTGTGAGATGTTCCCTGTGCCACTGGCTGCAACACAACCCCAAAGCGTGATTGATCCAACCCCATGCTTAACAGTTGGACAGAGGTTCTTTTCATTAAATTCTGTGCCCCTTCTTCTCCAAGTGTACCTTTGCTCATTCTGGCCAAAAAGTTCAATTTTAACCTCATCGGTCCAC
Organism: Staurois parvus; assembly: GCF_062004578.1. NCBI lineage: Eukaryota > Metazoa > Chordata > Amphibia > Anura > Ranidae > Staurois > Staurois parvus. The sequence continues at coordinate 3,144,084 of NW_028318301.1, forward strand.
AGAACATGTTTCCAAAATGGATCAGGTTTGTCTATATGTTCATTTGCAAAGTTCAAACGATGATTTTTGTGGTGAGGGCGTAGAAGAGGTTTTCTTCTGATGACTCTTCCATGAAGACCATATTTGTACAAGTATCTCTTTATAGTGGAATAGTGTACCACAACTCCAGTGTCTGCCAGATCTTTCTGGAGGGATGGTGCAGTCAAACGTGGGTTTTGAATTGTTTTTCTCACAATCCTGCAAGCTGTTCTGTCTGATATTTTTCTTGGTCTTCCAGATCTTGCTTTAACTTCCACTGTTCCTGATGACTGCCATTTCTTAATTACATTCCGAACAGAGGATATTGACATCTGAAAACACTTTGCTATCTTCTTATAGCCTTCTCCAGCTTTGTGAGCATCAACTATTTTCACTTTCAGTTTTCTACACAACTGCTTAGAAGGACCCATGGTGCTGATTGTTGGGGCAAGGTCAGATGAGTCTGGGCATTTAAAACCTTTGAGATTGACGTCACCTGGTCTTCCCAGACGATGATTGAGAACAATCCATGACACTGGCAGGTCTCAGCTTTGCAAAGGGGGCAGTGCATGCTATAAATTCTGCAGGGTGCCCAAACTTTTGCAGACGCCATTTTTTTGTTTTCTGTTATATTGCAAGTGTAAATGATGGAAATAAAATCTAACTTTTGTTGACATATTATAAGAATGTCTAATCTGTAATTTGATGCCTTTAGGAGATTTTTCCATCTTTCCTTGGCTTCTTTATGCACATTAATATAAATTTTTAGCTGGGGTGCCCAAACTTTCGATCCCCACTGTGTATATATATATATATATATATATGTGTGTGTGTGTTTGATTTTGCGCACCCATGCCGCCCTGTAGCAGTATTTCTGCTATAGGGCGGTCAGAAAGCGGTTACAGAAGTGGTTTGTGATACGTCGCTGTGTTACTTTAACTGACAAATGCGCGGTCATGCAACACCACCCAAATTAAATTTATGTCCTTTTTTCTCATGAATTAAGCTTTCTTTTGGTGGTATTTGATCGCCTGTGCGTTTATTTTTTTCGCTATAAAAAAAAAGGCTGACAATTTTGAGAAAAAAAAACAATATTTTGGACTTTTTGCTATAAACATGTCCATTAAAAAAATGTAAAAATCTAATTTTGTCATAAATTTTGGCCAATATGTATTCTGCGACATGTCTTTGCTAAAAAGAAATCCCAATACGTGTAAATTAATTGGTTTACGTGAAAGTTATAGCGTTTACAAATGGCGGGAATACTGGGATTTTTTTTTAATACTAATAATGGCAGTGATCAGCGATTTGTGACATTGATCAGCGACTTATGGCGGGACTGCGGTGGACATTTTGACACTGGGGGGGAACTGACTTGGGGTCACTGACATCCCCAGTGACACCAATACAGTGATCATTGCAAAAAAAACAAAAACACTAACACTGTACTAATGGCACTTTGGAGGAAGGGGTTAACTTTTTTTAGGCATTGAAAGGGTTAACTAAGTGAGGGGAGTGTTTTACTAGTGGGTGGGGGTGTGTACTTCACAGGAACACGCTGATCCCGAGAGATAAACTCCGCTCTCAGGATCAGCGTGTTAGGAGCTGACAGGGAGCAGAGCTGCAGTGTAAACATTGCAACTGTGCTCTGTGTCACCGTTTGCCGGGACCTGGCGGGTAATGACTGGCCGGGACCCGATGATTGACACCCGCTGCCTCGATCGGCGGGACAGATAGGGCAGGCATGCGCGTCACGCGCCCCCTACCTGTTTTGCAAAATGATGTTTTAAAACGTGATTTTGCACAGTGGTGCCGACCTGTCACTGTTTTTCTACAGTGGCTGGTCGGCAAGTGGTTAATTTCCAACAGCTATCTGTGTGGGCTCCTTATGGTATCAGGATAGATAAAGACATCATGCCTATGGGTACCTTCCTATCATTTAAGGATCTCTCCTCTAAACACAGATTACCTGGTAGGATGTACTTGAAATATTATTAATTGCTCAATGCAGTGTGTGCACAATTTCCAACTCCCCCTAGACTGGAGACTGACCTGATAGGAGTCCCTTTCTAAACCTCTGTCTTCTCTTTATTTGGCTCTTCTTGACTCCCCCTAGATGGATAGGTTGTGGGTGAAATGGCATTCCAACCTTGGATAGAGAAACATGGGAGGAATGTTTTGAAGATAGTTCCAGATTGGGTATTTCCTCTAGAGACAAATTGCTGCCAACTACAATTTTGCACAGGGTAAATTACTTGCCTCAAAGACTGCACAGAATCTATCCACAGAGGTCCGCTGTCTGTCCCTTCTGTCATTCCTCTGAGGACACTTAATTTCATATGAGGTGGGCCTGTCCTAAAGTGGAGCAGTTTTGGACGGAGGTATTTACCTGTGTTAATGCCCGTCTACAGCTGTTCCTTTCATTCTCCCCTGAGCTTGCATTGTTGGGTATACAAGACGATGAACAGAGGCCTCGCCACACTACGTTTCTCCTTTCTTACCTGCTGTATTACGTCAAAAAGGAGATACTTCGTAATTGGACCTCCCCCCCCGCCCCTCAGTGGCCTCGTACAAAGTGTCCATTAATGCAGTATTGCCTATGCACAAATTGACATACATTAATAGGGGTTGTCCTTGGAGGCTCGATAAGGTTTGGCAACCCTGGACGGAACAATGAACACATTACTCTGTTGATGTTTTGCTTTATAACTGGTTGCATTGCCACTGACATTGATGTGAGTCCTGCTCCTCTACGTTTGATAGGTTGCACTGGTTTACCTTGTTACTCTTGTGTTATGTCTGTGGACATTGCTGTCTCACTGTACTGCTTTGTACTGCTTGTGTGTTACTGTTATTGTACTATGCCATTATTTCAATAAACAACAATCCTGGTTGTTTAAAAAAACAAAACAAAAAAATCAGCACGGTTGTTCGGGTCTCCATACATATGGTTGCATCATTCATTCACAGAGTAATGTGAATGACTGAACTACTAGCGGCTGTCGGTCTGTAGTTCTCAATGGAGCGCCGTGTTAGTTAATTGAATCTTCCTGTCAGTATATTTGCTATCCTGTACAGGGAAACCGATATACTGACTTATTTGCATGGCACCAGCATTCTGATTTTTTTTTTTTTTTCAAACATTTCGGCATTTAAAGATAAAAATTTCATATGGGTACAGTGTTGCATGCCTGAGTAATTGCCATTTAAAGTGCTATAATGCTGAACGCTGAAAATTGGCCTGGAAGGGGTGGAAGTGTGGTTAAAAGAGGAACCAGGGTGTCCAAGTATTAAAATATTTATCATCCTAGTTTTTTGGAGCTAGGATGAGATTCTCCATTTGCTGGATCTCACCAATTCTGGGGTACCATTGTGTCTTAATAGGGAGGGTGGGGTTTCCACATCACCATTATACATACTTTAGCTCTGGTCATAAGATGTTTGAGGAGGGATTCTTTGTAATTCTTTATCGATAAAAGCATATTGAGAAGTAAATGGGCAGATGGCTTGATGCAAAAGACGTACCCGTCTGGGTTTTAGTTGTGGTTTTAACTGTTTCAAAACTTCTGCAGTTGGGGCAGTCCCAGAAACTATGAAGGAGTGTGACTCTGCTTCTTGACAAAACCAACATTGTTGGGGGACCAGTGAGTATATCTGATGTAGTGTCTGAGTAGTTATGTACCAGAGTGTCAGGAACTATTACCTTGGTATTTTCAGGCCAAAAAGACTCGTGCAGTCTCATACCTCTTTCAGACTCATGCAAAAAGGATTATGCAGACTTTGTGCCTGAGAAAAGAGTCTGGAAATCCTCTTCCCATTTGTGTAGGTTCAGGAGTTCTTGTTGATGGCTTTCTGTATTTAAGGATAAGGGATGTCAGATTGGTTCAGCATGATTCATGCACAGTATTTCAACTGGAGACCAACTGCAGATCACTTTCAGCTTGTCTGGTAAAGATCTGTGATAGTAAGATATAGATCTGAGTGAAAATATCTAATCACTCAAGAGGAATGGGCCAGTTTAAGGGTCTAAAAGCCCATGGTCATAGGGATTGGAGTGGAAGAGAGGGCAGTACGCCAAAAAGGAGCCTTAATTATTTTGACTATGGGACCTATACGAAGGTGATTTATGGTTGTAGAAGCAACAAAGTCATCTTTATCTAACCAGGGCAGGCCTGACAATGGTTTTGAAAGGAAAGACTGTTCAAGCCTTATACAAGGCTTTCTGTCCTTTTGAGTACATCAGTCTAGTAGTGTGTGGCCTTATAATACACTGCTCAAAAAAATCAAATTGCTCCTAACAACACGACAGATGGCGTCCTGGGGTATTTCCTCCCAAATCTGGACCAGGGCATTACTGCGCTCCTAGACAGTCTGAAGTGCAACCTGGCAGCGTCAGATGAATGGAAACATGACATCCCAGAGGTGTTCTCTTGTATTTAGGTCATGCAAGTGTGGAAGACATTTAATGGTATCAGTTCCTTCAATGGAACTGACTGCATACTCTTGCCACATGAGGCCGGGCATTGTTGTGCACCAGGAGGAACCCAGGACCCGCTGCACCAGCGTAGGGTCTGACAATGGGTCCATGGATTTAATTCCAATACCTAACGGCAGTCACGGTGCCATTGTCTAGCCTGTAGAGGTCTGTGTGTCCCTCCATGGATATGTCTACCCAGACCATCACTGACCTACCACCAAAAAGGTCAGGCTGAATGATGTTACAGGCAGCATAATGTTCTCCATGGCTTCTCCAGACTCTTTTACGTCTGTCAAATGTGCTCAGGGTAAACCTGCTCTCATCTGTGAAAAGCACAGAGTACTAGTGGCAGACCTGCCAATTCTGGTGTTCAATGGCAAATGCCAATCGAGCTCTATTGTGCTGGGCACCACTAGAGGATGTTGGGCCCTCAGACCACCTTCATGAAGTCTGTTTCTGATTGGTCAGAGACATTCACACCAGTGGCCTGCTGGAGGTCATTTTGTAGGGCTCTGGCAGTGCTCATTCTGTTCCTCCTTGCACAAAGGAGCAGATACTGGTCCTGCTGATGAGTTAGGGACCTTCTTCAGCCCTGTCCAGCTCTCCTAGAGTTATTGTCTGTCTCTTGGAAACTCCTACATGCTCTTGAGACTGTGCTGGAAGACACAGCAAACCTTCTGGCAATGACACATATTGATGTGCTATCCTGGAGGAGTTGGACTGCCTGTGCAACCTCTGTAGGGTCCAGGTATCGCCTCATGCTACCATTAGTGACACTGACCCTAGCCAAATGCAAAACTAGTGAAAAGCAGTCAGAAAAGATGAGTAGGGAAAAAATGTCAGTGGCCTCCACCTGTAAAACCATTCCCGTTTTGGGGGTCTTCTCATTGTTGCCTATCCAGTGCACCTGTTGTTAAAGCAGCTGAAACTGATTAACAACCCCCTCTGCTACTTAACTGACCAGAAAAATATCCCAGGATATTGACTTGATTGTTTAATTGACTTGATGCTATAAAAAGTTTTCCTTTAATTTTTTTGAGTAGTGTATTTCATGAGACTTGGAAATCCACTGGACTTTGGGAGTGTCAAGATGGATAAGTTCACATTTTGTAAAAAAAAAAAAAATAAATAAAAAAAGCACATCTTTTTGCAGGTAAAAAAAAGTCTGCATTTTTTTTTAATAGGAGCCTGCAAAACCATGCACCGACGATCAGCAGATGTAATGCAGGGCTCTTACAAACTGTCAGTTTAAGCTGTCTGCTTGTACCTTGCATCAGCAGGCAGTTACACGCTGACAGGAAGCATCAATGAACTACCTAGAGCCCTCAACAGTGCCCTGGTAGTTAAAGTGTTACTAAACCCACAACAGTAAAATCAGTCTGTATATGCAGTAAAGCATGCTTGTTATATTCACTGTGGAACCTAAGGGTGTGTAAACTCTGCATTGTGTAAAAAGGCTGTTTGATCCTGACTTCTCTGCCCCTCTTGTTCAAATGTCCACGCTGATAAGACAGACTGAACCCGTAGGCCTTCTGCACATGCTTAGTTTAGTGTGTATTGCTAGGGAGGTTTTTTTTTTTTTTCTTGGGAGAGTGCACGTGATCAGCACAGAGCCAATCAGCATTGTCCAGTTTGCTCTAACTGTTGATCAGAAAAGGTATTTAGCAGTTTATATTTACTAAAATAATTGTAATTCCATGTTCTGTGTACTTTGGGAGACCAGATATAGTGAATGAAGGGTCCTGGGCTTATTAACACTTTAATTGAGAACTTCAAGCCGACAGCCTCAAAGGCTGTGAGTACTTGTGATCCTCCCATTCACAGAACTTTGTTAATGAATGACACAGCCACAATTTTTTTTTAATTGTGGAAACAAGTGCAGGGAGAAGATCCCCCCCTCTCTGTCACAGTGGGTGATCGGGGGTTTGGGGGGCTGATTAGAAAGTAACATGTTATATGTTATACCATGAATACAGGTGTAACATGTAACATCTTAAAAAAGGTGAACTTATCCTTTAAGGCATACCTTTTTTCACTACACTCCTCACATTTTTGTAATATTTTATTCTATATTTTCATGTGACAACACTGAAGAAATGACACTTTAATACAATGTAAAGTAGTGAGTGCACAGCTTGTATAACAGTGTAAATTTGCTGTCCCCTCAAAATAACTCAACACAGCCATTAATGTCTAAACCGCTGGCAACAAAAGTGAGTACACCCCTAAGTGAAAATGTCCAAATTGGGCGCAATTAGCCATTTTCCCTCTGCGGTGTCACGTGACTCGTTAGTGTTACAAGGTCTCAGGTGTGAATGGGGTGCAGGTGTGTGAAATTTGGTGTTATCGCTCTTACTCTCTCATACTGGTCACTGGAAGTTCCCCATGGCACCTCATGGCAAAGAACTCTCTGAGGACCTGAAAAAAAGAATTGTTGCCCTACATAAAGATGGCCAAGGCTATAAGGAGATTGCCTAGACCCTGAAACTGAGCTGCAGCATGGTGACCAAGACCATACAGGCACACTCCTTTTGAGAACGTGCTCTTGCATGAAACACATTAAGGAGAAGCCCTAACGTCGTGACGTCACACCGCTGGAGCCGTACAGAGGTCCGGCAGCCATTTTGGAGAGTGGCTGAGCAGCCACATGTTATCTTATGTGCACTTTACTGGTTATACTTATAAAAATTATCGATATGGAATGTTTTTAATTTGTATTAGTCCTGTATTAGACCTGTCCTAGGGCGCATAAGATATGTGCATCTGGTGAGTGCGCATTTTATATATTGCTGCACACAGTCAAATCATGAGGATGTTCACTATGAATATTACCCATGAGTCTGAAGTTTAACCACTTGTATTGCTGACCTACCTAAGTCAAGCCTGCACTTCTTTCCACACATCTCTAGACTGTACAAAATCACTTCTCATTCGTGTGCCTAATTAAGTGCCGTATTCATCTGGAAATTTACTGTATTGATTTTTATTATTTATTTTATATTTTAGCACTGCACCTTTTGATATATACAGTGGGGATCGAAAGTTTGGCCACCCCGGGCTAAAAATTTGTATTAATGTGCATAAAGAAGCCAAGGAAAGATGGAAAAATCTCCAAAAGGCATCAAATTACAGATTAGACGTTCTTATAACATGTCAACAAAAGTTAGATTTTATTTCCATCATTTACACTTTCAAAATAACAGAAAAAAAAAAATGGCGTCTGCAAAAGTTTGGACACCCTGCAGAGTTAATATCTTGTACTGCCCCCTTTGGCAAGTATCACAGCTTGTAAACGCTTTTTGTAGCCAGCCAAGAGTCTTTCAATTCTTGTTTGAGGTATCTTTGCCCATTCTTCCTTACAAACGTCTTCCAGTTCTTTGAGATTTCTGGGCTGTCTGTCACGCACTGCTCTTTTAAGGTCTATCCATAGATTTTCAATTATGTTGAGGTCAGGAGATTGCGAAGGCCATGGCAAAACCTTCAGTTTACGCCTCTTGATGTAATCCCCCGTGGATTTTGAGGTGTGTTTAGGACCATTATCCATTTGTAGAAGCCATCCTCTCTTTAACTTCAGCTTTTTCACAGATGGCATCAAGTTACCATCCAAAATTTGCTGAAATTTTATTGAATCTATTTTTCCTTCTACTCGTGAGATGTTCCCTGTGCCACTGGCTGCAACACAACCCCAAAGCATGATTGATCCAACCCCATGCTTAACAGTTGGACAGAGGTTCTTTTCATTAAATTCTGTGCCCCTTCTTCTCCAAACGTACCTTTGCTCATTCTGGCCAAAAAGTTCAATTTTAACCTCATCGGTCCACAGAACCTGTTTCCAAAATGCATCAGGCTTGTCTATATGTTCATTTGCAAAGTTCAAACGATGATTTTTGTGGTGAGGACGTAGAAGAGGTTTTCTTCTGATGACTCTTCCATGAAGACCATATCTGTACAAGTATCTCTTTATAGTGGAATAGTGTACCACAACTCCAGTGTCTGCCAGATCTTTCTGGAGGGATGGTGCAGTCAAACGTGGGTTTTGAATTGTTTTTCTCACAATCCTGCAAGCTGTTCTGTCTGATATTTTTCTTGGTCTTCCAGATCTTGCTTTAACTTCCACTGTTCCTGATGACTGCCATTTCTTACATTCCAAACAGAGGATATTGACATCTGAAAACGCTTTGCTATCTTCTTATAGCCTTCTCCAGCTTTGTGAGCGTCAACTATTTTCAGTTTCAGTTTTCTAGACAACTGCTTAGAAGAACCCATGGTGCTGATTGTTGCGGCAAGGTCAGATGAGTCTGGGCATTTAAAACCTTTGAGATTGACATCACCTGGTCTTCCCAGACGATGATTGAGCACAATCCATGACACTGGCAGGTCTCAGCTTTGCAAAGGGGGCAGTGCATGCTATAAATTCTGCAGGGTGCCCAAACTTTTGCAGACGCCATTTTTTTGTTTTCTGTTATTTTGAAAGTGTAAATCAGGGGTGTCCAAACTTTTTTCAAAGAGGGCCAGATTGGATGAAGTGAACATGGTGGAGGGCCGAACATTTTTCTGAACATTCTTTGAACCATTACAATTAAATGCAAATAAATTATTTTATGCCAAGTTAATTGCAAACGACATACTTTTCATTTCATAACATTAAGATCAACTGACAGCTGAGTTTTCACAATGTATTGAAAATAAATTTAAAAAAAACTTACCTGCACTAATGTGAAGGGTGAAAAAGGTAGCTGGAGCTGAAGTCTCTGCTCGGCAGCCAGGAGGGGAAGAGAAGCACACGTCACGCTGGAAGCCCGGCCCTGTCGCTCCCAGCGCGGCGCAGTCACGCATGCGCACTGCTCTCAAGCAGAAGACTGTCTGCCACAGAAGGGAGGGCCGTGCGACAGCCGCATTTACACAGACCAGGGAGAACGCTCCGCAGTCAGGCATGCGCACTGCCCTCTGCTCTCAAGCAGAAGACTGTCTGCCATAGAAGGGAGGGCCGTGGGAAGGCCACATTACACAGAGCAGGGAGGGCTGTTGGAGGGCCGTATTAAACCAACCCCCGGGCCGTACATGGCCCGCGGGCCGGACTTTGGACATGCCTGGTGTAAATGATTGAAATAAAATAACTTTTGTTGACATATTATAAGAATGTCTAATCTGTAATTTGATGCCTTTTGGAGATTTTTCCATCTTTCCTTGGCTTCTTTATGCACATTAATACAAATTTTTAGCTGGAGTGGCCAAACTTTCGATCCCCACTGTATATACTTTTACTGGGTTGTTTGGATATCCTATGTTGGTGCATTTGCAGCTGGTTAATTTATTATTTTACATATATTGAGCGCTCGCTATACTTATTTTATTTTGAACACATGATTGCATCTAGTGGATATCATCTGCAAAATTGCATTTAAAAAATCTGACAGGCTGGTTGTACCCAAGCCGATTCATTGATTGATTTGCATACAACCACCTAGCCAATAGACAGATTGAATCTTGGCTGGCCCCTGCTGAACTGTACAAGATTCCACTCCTCTATCTTATGATTAATTCTACTACTGCTTTTGCACTAAACTGAAGCATGGTAGGAAGGGGAGGAGTTATGCTGGATAATTAACGCCTTTGTTTGCCAGGTCCAATCTCCTGTAGGCAGCAGTATAGCTCATACATCTCAGAATTACTAATGTTTTGTGTCCCTTAAATCCAATAAAAGCATTTTAATATTAGTTTTAAAACCCAGTTTTTTTTCCATATAAAAGAAAACAATTACCTGTTCCTGGAGAATTTGCAACTAACTCTCCGTGTATGATTGATGCCTTTGACAATCAGTATTGTCAGCTCACTGGCTAAAAAATTCCTGCACAAACACATTCTTGCTCTAGGCTCACACTTACATGTATTTCAAGTTTTCAGAAACATGCTACAGTCTATTTAACGTGATTTCCTACGGATCTCGTTCACATCTGTGCATTATGAGCCAGTGCATTTTTTTGAAAGGGTTAGGGACTTATTTCCCTCAGCAGATTTATTATGTGCAATAGACTTCAATTGAACCTCACCAAAAACGCAAGCGTTTAAATTTTTATACATTTGGCTTTTTTTTTTTGGCAATAGGAAAGTATTGACTTTGATGCCACTTTGATGTGACTTTGGATGGGTGCGACTTTGATGTAGCTTTACACTCTCTCTTACTCAAGTATCATGAAAGTCGCATCCAAATCACACCCATCCAAAGTCGTATCCAAATCACGCCCATTCAAAGTCACATTAAAGCAGGGTTACCAACCGTAAATTTTTGGCCAGTTTGTAAAAATCACTGATATTTACAACTGTCTGTAAATATTAGGGGCTGATAATGTCGTGCTGTGTTGAGTTTTTAAGTGTAAACCAGGCAAATTACTTGTTATGGGTATTGTTAGTGTTTCCATTTTTTGTTAATACAATATAATTGTCTTTGTTTTTGATAGGAACTTTGTAACTTTTCAGGTTGTCCTTAAAAAAAATTGTTCAGTCAGTACATTTTTCCATACTTTGTCAGTAAAAAATTCTGCGGGAGTTTGGCAACTTTGCATCAAAGTGGTATCAAAGTCAATACTTTCCTATTGTTAAAAAAAATGCAAATCTGCATCAAAAACACACGTTCAAAAATGCACTGTGAAATTGTGCAATCCTCAATCTGCATGATGTGAACCTAACATTACCTGTTTTTTGCAGGTGAAGCTTAAATTAAGTAAATTGCCTACACAGATTTCGTGTGAATCTCTGCAACCAATTTACTTATTTTGAGCTTCACTTGCAAAAACCAGGTAAGAATCTGCTTGTGCATTTATGAGGTTTTCAGGAACATTCTGTTTTGTTACTTAACCAGTTTATTTAAATCTGCAGACCTTAGTCTCGGTTCACACTACTGCTACCTGAAAGTCACGCAACTTACAGTGTGACTGCCAGGAAACTTGAGTACTACTTTGAAGCAACTCAGAAGCAACTTTCATGCAATGCCTGGGAAATCTTCCTGTAATGTCGGATCCAAAGCACAACAATATAGAAGAGGATCCGACTTGGAGGCGATTTCTATTTAATTATATGGACTCAAATCAGATAGAAGTCACCTTGACTACCTTGAGTAGTACAGGAACCTTTTCTAAAGTCGGAGTGACTTCAGTAGTGCTAATTAAGACAGCTCTCATTGACTAACAAGGGATTGCACATGTCATGCGACTTGGGGTCTCACACGTCGGATCCCAAGTCGAGGCAGTGTGACCTGAGCCTTAGAATTTAAAACCGTGCTTTTCTGTTACTGCTTACTTGTGGACTCTTCAAGGTTACTGGGTCAGCATTGCATAGTAACAATTCCATAAGCAGAATTGACCTGTTTGAATGATTCAGATGGTAAATACCTCAGAGAAGTAAACTTGTCAGTGATAAGAATAGTTAGGTAAAATGTAAGAAAATAAATCTCTGTTACTAACACATTGCAACATTGCAGCTTTACAGCGATGAGCAGTAAAATACAACTTTCCTATTAGAAATCTGCATTACCCGTAGCTAATGCAAAGTTATATTATTTAGTCAGTATTAATTACACTAAAATAAAAATGTGGGTTTTTTTGTGTGTGGTTTTGTTTTTTATTAAAAATAAGCATACTTGTTTCCTGTAATCGAGAATCTTCTTTGTTGAAGATTGTATCGAAACCAAAACATTAAAATTAGACTTTCAGATAGCATACAGCAGCAGTTTTTATTTTCTTATATATCTTAACTAAAATAGCTTGGGGCTAGCTAATCAACTTAAATGCTTGTGTCCTGCCATAGGGAATCATCAACACTTTATTTCTTTAAATAGGATCTTTTATGGTTTGACGCAGACAAAATAACCATTTTTGTATGCAAACTACAAATGCATTAGCCTTTATGCTTGTTTACATCTACATTATGATGCTGTGCAGGAACATTTGTGGACATTTTTTCTGTTTTAAAATTCAGTCTGCCACTTTTATATTTTCCAGTAATGTTTTATACCTCTCTAGCTTTTTTAACATATTGAAAGTTTGTTTCTCTTGTTTGCCTGCAAATGTTTTATATGTGAAATAAATGTACAAACCTGATAAAAAAAAAAAATAGAATTTTTGTTATAGGAGTTGAAAAATGTGTTCATGTTTACTTTTTATGTAGTGGAAGTTGGTGGCTTTTCCTCACCTTTGTCACAAATGCTGCCTCCTTCTAAAGATGATAGTTTTCAGATTTTATTTGCACCTTTTTAAATTTTAGTGCTGTTTACATTTTTTATAAGGTCTCATCTGTGCATCATCACAGAAAGGCTCAATACTGCTTACATTTTTTAAATTGTGTGTGTATGTGTATATATATATATAAGGAAATAAGTATTTGATCCCCTGCTGATTTTGAATGTTTGCCCACTCACAAAGAAATGATCAGTCTAAAAATCGAATGGTAGGTTTCATTTTAACCACTTGCCCTCTAGAGGCTTTACCTCCCTTCTTGACCAGGCCATTTTTTGCGATATGGTGCTGCGTTACTTTAACTGAAAATTGCGCGGTCATGCAACACTGTACATAAATTAAATTTGTCCTTTTTTCCCACAAATAGAGCTTTCTTTTGGTGGTATTAGATCACCTCTGCATTTTTATTTTTTGTGCTATAAACAAAAAAAAGACCTACAATTTCGAAGAAACACAATATTTTTGACTTTTTTGACTTTTTGCTCTAAAACATATCCAATAAAAATGTTTTAAAAAAATCAAATTTTGTCATAAATTTAGGTAAAAATTAATTCTGCTACGTGTCTTTGCTAAAAAAAAAAAAAAATCACAATACGTGTAAATTAATTGGTTTATGTGAACGTTATAGCGTCTACAAATGGCGGCATATATACTGAAATTTTTTTTTTTTTTCTTATACTAGTAATGACGGCAATCAGCGACTTAGAGGGACTGCGGTGGGCATTCTGACACTGGGCGGGAACTAACTGCCACTGACATCCCCAGTGACACTAATGCAGTAAATAGTGCTAATAAAAAGCACTGACACTGTACTAATGCCACTAGGCAGGAAGGTGATAACTTTTGGGCGATCAAAGGGTGTGTGTTGTGTGTGTTTTACTATGTTTGCTGTGTGCTGTTTTACTAGAGAGACATGCTGTTTTGTATCTCTCTGCTGATAGATACAAGAGAGAGATACAAAACAGCATGTCCATGCTGACAGAGGAGAGACCTGTGTTGTTTACACACAGGTCTCTCCCCTGTCAGCTTTACATGGCGATCGCCGACTGCCGATGGGACCCAGTGATTGATATCCCTAGCCGCCAATAGCGGAGCGGGTAGGGTGGCACATGCACCCCCTACCTGGAAATGCAGATAACGAATATATAGGTGATTTTGCACAACCCTGCCACCCTGTAGCAGTATGTCTACTATAGGGAGGCGGGCAAGCGGTTAAAGGTTCACCTTTTTTTTTTTTTTCCCCTAAACTCCAGCTTCCCTATGTGCCAATACATCATTATAATACTTCTGTTGCAGAAAAGAAAAAGCTTTCTATGTATTTTGGGACAAGGCCCTACCTTCAGCCTCCAGCTTGTTTCATAGAAAAATTTCATGACTTCCTGTTATGTAGTTTTAGGATGGAACCTATTAAGACACAGGAAGTAATTCACCAGCTGACCTCATTAGCGCACACACCCTGCACCTGCCCTTCCCTCTCCAGGAGATTGCTTCCACCCACTACTGTACTGACATGCAGGTAGTAGTATTAAAAACTGAAGTGTGTCCCTTAGACTCTGTAAAGATCACCATACACTATATAATTTGATTGTACGATCTCCTTTAGATCTCCTATCAACTATGTAGTGCAAGGGCCTGCCTTATTGGATACCAACATGGCTTTTTTCTCTCTCAGAGAACAGGTGCAGGAACTCCCCCGTCTTAATCACTAATTGTGTTCACTTCCAATTACCATGCCTTGGTTCCACCCCTATTAGAGAATACAGAACCATGGATCATGTTGTGGTGCTTAGTAAGTTGTATGGAATTTATTAATGGTAACAAAAAAAGTAGTACAGTAGATCCCCCGCAGCCAGCAGCAATAGACCCTCCCCAACAACAATGGGCCCCTGCAACAAAATACCACCCCAACAACACTAGACCCCCAGCAGCAACAACAGATCTTCCAGCAGCAAGAAACAGTAGACCGTTCCCTCAATAGCAGATCCCTTCCAGCAACAACTGACACCACCAGCAACAATAGATCCTCCCTCAGCAGTAAATTCCTTCCAGCAACAGTGGACCCCCAAGAAACAAATTCCCCACCAGCAATGAGACCACTTTGCAAAAATAGATCCCTTCCAGTGATAAAATATTCCCCAGCAGGCAGTATCAATAGGCCTTACTGCACTCTCCAGCAGCCCTTGCCATTACATACATTCAATGCTGGAGGTGACGGAACTGCGTTCCCCCTGAAAGCCCTGCATACCAATACAATCAATGCTACTATTTGATAAATATCCAATAAAATCAAATTTCTTCATAAATTTAGGCCAATATGTATTCTGTAACATGTCTTTGGTAAAGATAAAATGCCAATAAGTTTCATGTGAATTGGTTTGTTGGAAAGGTATAGCGTCTACAAACTATGGTGTATATATACTGGAATTTATGCAGTTATAGATGCTATACTGTGATTGTGATTATGTGGTGGGCAGCCTGACACTAGCTCACACTGGCTGGGAGAGGCGCTAACTGACAGACTTTGATGATCCTGAAGGCTTTTTGGCCCCTTGGGGTCACAGGAAGGAGGTGAGGAGGCATTGTAGCCACAGTGGGTGAAGTGTGCTGACACTATCACAGATCTTATAACACCATTTGCACGTTGCATGAGCATATAAAGCACCCATATAATATGGACTACCAGATTATTTAGTGTGTTTTTGTTTTGTAGTGTGGTCACATTTGGCACTTATCACTTATTTGTTCTGTATCCCTTATCCGTAAGGGTCTTTGTCATTGTTTTTTATTTTGGATATCTGGTTTATTTGTCACCTAGGTGACTGTGGCACATTGTTTTTGGCACTGCATTGTGTGTTTATATATATATGTACACATATTTGTTAATTTATTTTAATTATTGGGAGAAGTGCTGCACTATTTTTCATTAGATGTAAGAATACGTCGCTTTGCCCAGTGCCCGCACATTGTGGGTGGCGGGTGGCAACTAGGTAAAATAAATAAAAAATAAATATATTTCTTAACAAAAAAAAAAACATTAGTTTTAAAAACTTTCATCAGAGTTCTGCAATGTTACTATAGTAACATTGTACTACTCTAGGAGGGATGATCTGATTATTATTATTTTTTTTTTTTTTTTACACTTTGCATTGCATGAGCAATGAGGATCATTGCTCTGCAATGCAAAGCTTGCTTTGAACTGTCATGACGTTCATGACAGTTAAATATAATAGTGATCTGTGATTGGCTCCAGCTGTTCACATGGTACAGGAAGCAATGCTCATAAAAGCTTTGTTGTCATTGTGATCGCTGGGTCCCGATTACCAGGCTTCTCATTCCGCTGTTTCCTGTGGACACAGCAGACGATTGGGGGTAGGGTTGCGCTCCTGCTCAGGCATGCAGCGCCCCCCCCCCCCCCGTGTTGGCAAAATACCAGCAACATACGGGTACGTCGGCAGCACTTTGTAGGCGGGCAGCCCAAAAGTGGTTAGAGGTGGAGATCTACCTGAACAACATGGGAGAAGTCAAAGATCACGGGACATAGTGTTGTCTTCTCACACCTGATTTATCTACTTGCCTACCAGGCACTTACAGTATACCCCCTTCATGCCCGGGCCAATTTTCAGCTTTCAGTGCTGTCGCATTTTGAATGACAATTGTGCAGTCATGCAACACTGTAAACATATGAAATTTTTATAATTTTTTTTCACACAAATAGAGCTTTCTTTTGGTAGGATTCAATCACCACTGGGCTTTTTGTTTTTTGTGCTATAAGCAAAAAAAGAGCAAACATTTTGAATAAAAAAGTTTTTCTTTGTTTCTATTATAAAATTTTGCAAACAGGTAATTTTCTCCTTCACTAATGTGCGTTGATGAGGCTGCACTGATAGGAGGCACTGATGGGTGGCACTGATGAGGTGGCACAGAGAGGCAGCACTGATGGATGCTGATAGGCGGCACTGATATACAACAATGATGGGCACTGACTGGCGGCACTGCTAGACGCGCTGATGGGTGGCACTGCTGGGCACAGGTCGGTGGCACTGCTGGGCACAGGTGGATGGCACTGCTGGGCACTGATCATCAGGGATGATCGGTGCCAATCCATCCTCTGACAATTGCCGGTTAGCAGCAGAGCTTTCCTCACGCTGTGCCAGCGTGAGGAAAGTGCAGCCCATAACCAGCAATTGCATTTATTGCATCTTATTTATACGCCATATGATGCCGGCCATGGTAAAGCCGTTATTCGGCTATCTGCAGTCGGCAAGTGGTTAAACCTTTAATTGCCATACTACCGTGTCTCAATAGTGTGCATTGCACAAAATTCATGGGTTTAAATCAGGTAGTGAGGAGGCAACATATCGTCTTCTCACCACCTGTCAAACACACTTGGAACACTTTTCAGAGGAGCAGCAGTGCCCTTAGTTGTATTTGGCAGCGGCACCCTTAGGGCTCATTTACACAAATGGTTGGGGGGTGGTAAAGACTCTTCAGTTGAGTCAAGGTTTTACTCCCCCAATCCCCACCCCTTTTAACTGCTGAGACAGCAGCCAAAGGTGTACACATGCTGCAGCAGGAATGAGAAAACCCTGTTGCTTTTAGGGAGTGCGGCGTGATTGGCAGGCGGCATGGGTCGTGATTGGCAGCCGGTAGCCTACCAATCATGACCCATTCAAGTAAATGGAGCCACTCTGCAAGCATCCTGTAACTGCATGCTTCTGCGGGGTCCAAGGGATTAAAGCAGATGGGAAGAAAGCAACACAATGCTGCTTGCTTTAGCCACTTGTTTTCTGTACTGCACAAGGTTGCAGGTCACTTACAGAGTGGCCTCATTCACTTGAATGGGTCATGCTTGGTAGGTGATGAATCCACAAATCATAATCGGTCATATAAGAACTGCTGCAGCGGCGCCATGTGTACACCTCTCGCCACTGCAGCTAAAGGGGGGGCGGTGGGGGTGTTAAAAACACGTGTAACTATGGGGTTTTACCACCCCCCAAACTGTAAATGAACCCTTACTGTTCTGAGCCCCTATAAGGCTGCTTTCACACTGATGTGCTGCAGTTTACCTGCAATGTGGGTGCAGCTTGATGCAGTTGCAACTTTCCTGGGTTAGCTGCACTTTACCATAGACTTCTATTATATCCTGAAGGTGTGGTGCACTCTCTGAAAACTCACTCCTACATTCAGGAGTTGGTGTGCTTTCAGAAAGTGTACCAAACCAACAGAATGTAATAGAACTCTATGGCTAAGCACAGCAGACCCACAGGAAAGCTGCAAGTACATGGCACTGTACCTGTGGTGTGGGTAAACCGCAGCGCATCAGTGTATTGCTTCACACTGACTGGAAGATCTCTTCTTTCCTGCTGCTACCACCACCACTCTGGAGACCTGTAGCCAGGATAAGAGGTGGAGTGCAGTTGGTATCACTCCACATGGGACAGGAGACAGCACTACAGAGGAGGCATTGGCTTTTGCTGCTCTTGCTCCCGACTACAGCTCCAACTTTACAAAATAAAACTATGGCCAAACATCCGTTAATCTTAGAATGTTGGTTGTGAGTATCTGCTACAATTTGATAATCAGCTGAAATTGGTGATAGTCAACACATGTCTATTGGCAACTTAAAGGATAGGTTTTCCTTTAGGAGCATGTTACACCTATATGCACCCACTGCCAGAGCCCCTCACCTGCTGACACATTTTGAAAATGGTGAGGCTATGCAGAGCTCTGCCTGCTCAGCTGTGCCAGTAATTCACCTCTATATGCCCCATCTGCCATCATCGTGGACTTGTAGTTTCAATTCCAATAATAATGTCTACAGTTAGGTAACTGAAAGCACTTACAAAGGTTTGGGCAACAGAGCTGCATGCAGTGTGTGCAGGAGCCTGACATTGTACCCTCGTCATGGGTGCAATGTTCTTCAGGCTCCTGTTTATAATAATAATTATAAAAAAAAAAGATAAATGTACATTTTTCCTGCAAAAATGAGTATTATGTTTTTTACTTTGTAATTTACATTCTGATTCTTTTGTAACTTTTTACATAGAATCAGCTCGTTCTGGAAGGCCACAGGTGCAGTTCCAATCTTTCATAACGCAGCTGAAATTTGCTGAATAGGAATATGCACGTGTTGATGGATTTTGCCACACATTCTGCATTTACCATACATCACCACTCAGTTATTCTATTTATCTGTGCTTATATTACTAAATAGATTTAAAGTGATCTTGTTACAAACATGGGCAGTTAAGACTAAAACTAAAAATGCTTAAAGTTCACCTTTTAGACAAAAATAATAAATGCACTTTTTTTACAGGTAAAAAAATGTGAATTTATTATTTTTGTCTACAGAAGCCTGGAAAGCATTACACCAGCGATCAGTAGATCACTGATGTCATGCAGGTTTCCTGCAGACCTGTCAGAATATCTGCTTGCTGTACTGGATGTACCAGCAAGCAGATATTCTGACAGGATGCTTCAATGGACGGCTCCACAGCACCATGGTAGTTCATTGAAAACTACAAGCCGAAAGCCACTGAGGATGTCCATACTTGCAGTTCATTCATTTATGGATGTTCATGCATGAATGATGCGGGTGGAGCCCCGCTCGGCCAAGCTGTTTTCAAATTTGACAGATAGTACAGGGAGACTTCTCCTCATACTATTTGTCAGAGGGAGGGGTGGCTGCCGCTATGGAAATATGTTACATGTTCCACCCTAAAACCGGGTGGAACATGTAACGTTCCCAAAGGTGAACTTATCCTTTACACAGAAGTATCCTTTAGTGAAAGCCATATGTCATAATGATTAGTATATCCAGAAATTTAGGTTGCTGAAACTGCAAATGTTAACAGACATTTTATCTGGCCTTTCCCACTATTCCAATCCACCTATTGGTCATTGAGGCTACCTGTTACCTAAATGGATCAAAAATTGAGGCAAGGGGTCTCAGCTTGACTTTTTCAGGAAAAGTTGAGGTCTGCATATTATTTCAGCACCCAATTTGGATCTGTTGATTATTGGACCTGCATTTTTTAATAACTGTAACCTCAGCATTTTCATATTCCAAGTTTTATTTGAAATGTCACAATAAATGTCACATTGGGTTCAACCTCTTACAAACAGCAGTTTTATTCTGAAAGTAGGAAAAAAACAATATTGCCAGTTTGCAAACAGGAAGAAGAATCACTCCTTACAGACCCCTCAAATTTTTAAGTTATGACCTTCTGTGGCAGAGTTTTCTGTAACGTAACCAATTATGTTATTAAAAAAAAAAAATGCTTCCTTTCATTCTTATAGGTCTAACTTTGCTTAGATTATAAATACCTTCGTTTTTTTGGACCCTTCTTCCTGCCCTGCATCCTCTCTTTCTCCTCCTTTTATCATATTGGTACCTCTTCCTCCCCTTGTGTTGTATGGAATGGGCGGCCTTTGGGTCTTCCTCTTTCCAATCCCCTTCCTCTTTCAAAAACAGGAGGGGGTGCATGATAACGAGGAGTAGGGTATCCCTCATCACCATATTTATTTAAAGGTTGGTATCTATTAAATGTTGGTACCTGATACTGTGTTGGGTGTGAATAATGATTGTGGTTAGGTTGTGACTGGTAACCCTGATCCCTCCATTGGGGAGATTGGTGCTGGTTGTGATAGCCCCCAATACCTGTACCCCTCCTCTCTTGCAGTATACCGTGGTCATCTTTAATGTAAGTGCACCTCTCCCCTGTCTAGGTATTGATGGGTGTCTCTATCCAATTTAGCCCCTCCTTTACCAAAAGGTTCGGACTCATTGCTCTTTATCTTGTATCTGTTTTTAGCTCCTTTTTATAGACCCCCATACTAAAGTGCTTTTGCAGCAGCTTCTTGGCATTGAATGTTGCAGTTTCGCTTTCAGTTTAGTATATTCTGGACAGTTGGGTTATGGCATAGCTGTATAACCTTGCCATTACCAACATTAAATTTCATCTGTCATTTACCCATACACGACATTTTACCCTTTTTTATCATTACACAGTCCTGATGAGTTTTATTCTACTGTGTTGCCAAAAACAATGGTAACATTATTTTTTATTCCATTCATAAAGAAATTCCCAAAATATTAATATGGACTGTGCCCTTTGTGGTATAACAGGCTAAGCCCATTTTGAATATATGACATTTACATCTGAATTTTGTATTTTTTTTTTTACTTTATGTAAAACATTATTAAAATTTTTATGGAGGCTGTCCCCAGAGAAAATGTGTTCCTGATTGTGTCTCCAGAAGAGATCCCTAGGCCCCAGAAAGTGTGAGAAGGAAGGAGCAAACTCAGTATTACAGAGACTACCTTCACCTGTTGCTGCCTCAGCTCACACACCAGCAACACTGCAAGCAGCCCCTTCCTAACATCGTCCGCACTCAATATTTTGAGTCAAGACAGGAAGTGAATGCAGCATGGCGCAGCTTGCAGAAGGCTTGTTAGGTGTTTGGTTGGCATGAGACATAACTTGGAGAAAACACCCCTTTAACTGACATCAGTTTAAACTGAGCAGACCCAAATAAAAGTAGTGCCCAGTGGAGGAAGTGTCCATCACTGCTGCTGTTGGCACTGCTGTGTGTGAACTCCAGGTGTCAGCCTCTGCTTATGTTATGGTAGTGCTGACTCCTAGAGCTCTCGCACAGCAGAGGCAACATCAGTGGTGAAAGCAATGAATAGTGCGGAGTCTGGCATTTCCTCCGTTGAGCCCTGCTTTCATTATAATATATAGACTTCATATAGTGCCAAATGTTTGCAGAGTACTTGACGAATTATAGGGATACCGTACAATTACTATACAATTCATGACAAGAGGGTTAAGAGGCTATTATTCTGCTCTTCTCTGTTTATGTTAATATCAGTGTAAGATTCTATGCCTGCACTCCTCCACTTTGTATGTTATATACTGGCATCTGCTTTACAGGTTTATCACTCATAGTTAATAAAAGGTTATATGTCTGCACTCCTTAGTGATTGGTGCCCCTGTTTGAGACCACAGCAAGCTGGACTGAGCCAAGTACTCGCACCCAGCAGCTCCAATCACTGTACAAAGCAGTCATTTAATCTTTTTGAGACATGACTGCAAAAACGGTAAGCAAAGCAGATGTCAGGTGATGCCTGCCAGTCTAGCCACCCTTTCATATCTATGGCCAGCTTTAAATCTATACAGACTGATCAAATATTAAGAAAAACCAAACACTTGATTTCACCCGACACTGATCTGCTACAGGGTGGGGTCTTGAGGTGTCTTTTTTAAATTATTTTGACAGTTATTTCCTCTTTATTATCGCTGATGTGAATGTGAGAATGTTCATAATTTTTACACAATAAGATCTGGGCAGGTCTTTGCAGGACATTTCTTGCCTTATAATGGTGGTTTGTCTCTGGTGGTTCCTGACCCCTGCACTCTATACACTATATTGAATGTTACATAGATCTCCTGACCAAAGTGTTCATTATCTCAACAGTTGTTGATTTTAATGAAGTAGTTCTTTAAGGAAAGCTCAAGCAATGTGTTAGTTTTTGTGTGTTTCTAATTCTCCTTTGTCTGGAGGTATATGTGTGTCTGTGAAACTGTCGCTTGTGCACAATAATAAGCAGAATCTTGTTGGTCCGAAGACTGTGTGTATAGTATATGCACTGGTTCTGAATAATAACCTCCTTTTTAAGCCTATTGTTAGGCACAATCTTGTCATATCCATTCCTGCAATGCAGTTTTTTTCTGGATTCTATCCCAGATCTTTCATAAACCTAGTCATGCTAACATTTTGTAACCCTGTTTTGACTTTTTGACCATCCAGGCAGATTACCCTTATGTGGGGATTAGCAGTTATATTTTGTTTATACTGTTCAAATGCTGATTTAAATGGGGAGAAGAGGTCATGGTTTTTCAGGCGTGGTGAAAAGTAAGAAAGGTCAGTAGGGTGTCTCTGGATTTCATTTGGAAAATGTTGTCAACTTATTTTAAGCAGCAGTGTCAAATACTTAAATCGAGATTTGAACTTGTATCATTTGCATGTTATACCCAGCCCCATGTTTCATGAAACCATGATCTTTTTCTGGTATTGTAGTATTTTCTGCTTTGCACTACTGTGACCAATTTACAGCTGACCGCAGGCTAAAGCCCTTTGTCGGCTGATGTCACAGAGCCAGTCCAGGCTATGAAAAGATCCCAACCCTTTGGTTGGGATCCAACCAGGTGCCTGCACAGGAAGCGAGTCACTGAGAGCCTGAACTAGCTGCTCTTGCTCCCTCCAGAGCCCCATGTTCCAGTGAGCACTGGAAGGGCAGAGCAGAGAACTGGTGACTGACAATCACCAGCACTTGAGCTTGCCTTGAGCAGCCTTGAGACTGTTTCAGCAGTGTTTCACTCATTTCTCGGTCTTAGAGCTGGCAAGGGACAGATGCAGCATCGGACCAATGCTGCATCCACCTAGGTGTATACACTATATCGCCAGAAGTATTGGGTCGCCTGCCTTTACACGCACATGAACTTTAATGGCATCCCAGTCTTATTCCTTAGGGTTCAATGTTGACTTGGCCCACCCTTTTGCATCTATAACAGATTCAACTCTTCTGAGAAGGTTGTCCACAAGGTTTAGGAGTGTGTCTATGGGAATGTTTAACCATTCTTCCAGAAGCGAATTTGTGAGGTCAAGCACTGATGCCAGACGAGAAGACCTAGCTCTCAGTCTCTTCTCTAATTCATCCCAAAGATGTTCTATCGGGTTAAGGTCAGGCCAGTTAAGTTCCTCAACCCAAAGCTTGCTCATCCATATCTTTATGATCCCTCCTTTGTGCACGGGTGCGCAGTCATGTTGGAACAGGAAGGGGCCATCTCCAAACTGTTCCCAAAAAGTTGGGAGAATGAAATTGGCCAAAATGTCTTGGTATGCTGACGCCTCAAGAGTTACCTTCACTGGAACTAAGGGGCCAAGCCCAATCCCTGAAAAACAACACCACACCATAACTCTCCCTCCACCAAACTTTACACTTGGCACAATGCAGTCAGGCAAGTACCATTCTCTTGGCAACCGCCAAACCCAGACACATCCATCAGATTTCCAGACCGAGAAGCTTGATTGGTCACTCCAGAGAACACGTTATATAGTGTGCGTTTATTTTTTAACTGAAACCCATATTTTTTCTTTGAAGTGGATTGATCAATTTTTGATTAAAAAAATGAAAAAAAAAAACTTCATGCAATTAAAATACTGCAACTTTAATGCTTTTGTAAATTGAGCCTAATGACTTTCAGCTTGCGGAAAAAAGGAATTAGGGCATATAACTGTCTACAGTAATTCTTGCCTATTAGGCTGTGTTTACACTAGTGCAATGGTAAAACGCAGTGTTTTACCATGTTGGCTAGTGACCATGTTGGCTATGGCAGGAAGCAGTTTGATGAGCATTTCAGTGCTTCTCACTGCTTCCTTTTTTCTTTTTTCTTTCCTAAATTTGAAGTGTCATATTTCATTCATGTCATTCATACTACACCATCCAGTGCAATGCAGAAAAATACAGACAAACTGCATTTTTCTGAAGCTGACTACATCGCACATCACACCAGTGTTGCAGTGTGAACAGGACACATAGAAAATAATAATTTTCTATCTTCCCTGGGTAAGCCCATAAAGGTCCCACATTATCAACTCTTTTTTTAAAGTTCATTCACACCATTGGCCATGTTTTATAGTGGACAATGGTGCCTGCAGTGAAGGGAGCAGTGCTTATGTGTTGTAAATGATGTATTGCACTGTTTAATTATTTTTCGCTTTTCATTGAAATGTTTTAAAATTACATTTCACATCACAACACACAACACAACACTACATTGAAAAAAGCAGAGCATGCCCGACTTTTTTCAGCACACACCACTGCAGCACAGAGGAGTGAACTGAACTCGTAGGCCTAGAAGGAAATTGCTTTGTCTATGCATTGGGACTGTGTTGGGCGAAGCAGCCCAACATATATGGTGTGAATGGGCTCTTAGGGATTTTATTTTTTAGCAATTTGGCTTTCATTTGCAATCTTTGCAATCTTTTATGTCTTGTCATATATGAAATGTATGTTTTCAACTATATTGATTTCCATTCATTCTTGAAAATTTTGTTCCCCTGTGCTATGTACTTGACACTTTTGATAAAGATACTGTCATAGCTTCTGCCCATGTGTTCTCAGGTGCAGTTTGTGTACTACATCTTAGTACATTATTAAAAGGTATAGCGCATCCCATTCTCTGTGTCAGGTAAAAACAAGTGTATTGTATTATATGTTTCATATTTTATGCCTTCTACTAATCATTGTCCTATTTTCTTTCAGAATTAAAAACTCTGGTTTCAAGATTTTAACAAAAAGATTACGGTAAGAGTTGCACATTTGTTGCTTTTATCACATGGGAAAGTGACACTTACTTCCCTGTTTGCTGAGCATGTCTTTTTTGTTAGGCTACATTATTTATTTATTACAGGTACTTATATAGCGCTGTCATTTTACACAGCGCTTTACATATATAGGTAAAACTCGAAAAATTAGAATATCGTGCAAAAGTTAATTTATTTCAGTAATGCAACTTAAAAGGTGAAACTAATATATGAGAGAGACTCATTACATGCAAAGCAGGATAGTTCAAGCCGTGATTTGTCATAATTGTGATGATTATGGCTTACAGCTCATGAAAACCCCAAATCCACAATCTCAGAAAATTAGAATATTGTGAAAAGGTGCAATATTCTAGGCTCAGAGTGTCCCACTCTAATCAGCTAATTAAGCCATAACACATGCAAAGGATTCCTGAGCCTTTAAATGGTCTCTCAGTCTGGTTCAGTAGGAATCACAATCATGGGAAAGACTGCTGACCTGACAGTTGTGCAGAAAACCTTCATTGACACCCTCCATAAGGAGGGAAAGCCTCAAAAGGTAATTGCAAAAGAAGTTGGATGTTCCCAAAGTGTTGTATCAAAGCACATTAATAGAAAGTTATGTGGAAGGGAAAAGTGTGGAAGAAAAAGGTGCACAAGCAGCAGGGATGACCGCAGCCTGGAGATGGAGAGGATTGTCAGGAAAAGGCCATTCAAAAGTGTTGGGGACTTTCACAAGGAGTGGACTGAAGTTGGAGTCAGTGCATCAAGAGCCACCACACACAGACGAATCCTGGACATGGGCTTCAAATGTCGTATTCCTCTTGTCAAGCCGCTCCTGAACAACAAACGTCGTCAGAAGTGTCTTACCTGGGCTAAAGAAAAACAGACCTGGTCTGTTGCTCAGTGGTCCAAAGTCCTCTTTTCTGATGAGAGCAACTTTTGCATCTCATTTGTAAACTAAGGACCCAGAGTATGGAGGAAGAATGGAGAGGCACACACTGCAAGATGCTTGAAGTCCAGTGTGAAGTTTCCACAGTCTGTGTTGATTTGGGGAGCCATGTCATCTGCTGGTGTTGATCCACTGTGCTTCATTAAGTCCAGCGTTAACGCAGCCGTTTACAAGGAGCTTTTGGAACACTTCATGCTTCCTTCGACAGAGGAGCTTTATGGGGATGCTGACTTCATTTTCCAGCAGGACTTGGCACCTGCCCACACTGCCAAAAGCACCAAAACCTGGTTCAATGACCGTGGGATTACTGTACTTGATTGGCCAGCAAACTCGCCTGACCTGAACCCCGTAGAGAATCTATGGGGCATTGCCAAGAGAAAGATGAGAGACATGAGACCGGACAATGCAGAAGAGCTGAAGGCAGCTATTTAAGCATCATGGTCTTCCATAACACCTCAGCAGTGCCACAGGCTGATGGCTTCCATGCCACGCCGCATTGAGGCAGTAATTGCTGCAAAAGGGACCCAAACCAAGTACTGAGTATGTATGCATGCTTATACTTTTCAGAGGTCCGATATTGTTCTATGTACACTCCTTGTTTTATTGATTGCATGTAATATTCTAATTTTCTGAGATTGTGGATTTGGGGTTTTCATGAGCTGTAAGCCATAATCATCACAATTATGACAAATCCCGGCTTGAACTATCTTGCTTTGCATGTAATGAGTCTATCTCATATATTAGTTTCACCTTTTAGGTTGCATTACTGAAATAAAAGAACTTTTGCACGATATTCTATTTTTTCGAGTTTCACCTGTATATTGTACATTCACATCAGTCCCTATCCCTCAAGGAGCATACAATCTAAGGTCCCTCACTTACATTCGTACATACACATACTAGGGCCAATTTAGACAGGATCCAATTAACCTACCAGCATGTCTTTGGAGTGTGGGAGGAAACCGGATTACCCGGAGGAAACCCAAGCAAGCACAGGGAAAACATGCAAACTCCAGGCAGGTGGTGCCGTGGTTGGGATTCAAACCGGTGACCCTAGTACTGCCAAGGTGAAGTGCTAACCATTTAGCCACTGGCTACATGTACACTAGCCTTAAATATATATATATATATATATATATATATATATATATATATATATATATATATATAAAAACAGTGCCACGCAGTACTATGTGCAAACAATTCAATCAGTGCTCTTCATGTGATACTAAACACCTTCCCACAGTGCACAAAGGATATGTTGATAAACCACTGTAAATTAACTACTTGCCATCCAGAGAATTTAACCCCATTAATGACCAGGCCATTTTTTGCTTTTCAACTGGTAATTGTGTGGTCTTGCAACGCTGTACCCAAATTAAATTTGTGTCCTTTTCTCACAAATATAGCTTTCTTTTGGCTATATTTTCTCTCCACAGGGCTTTTTTATTTTTATGTGATATAAACGAACAAAGACCAAAAATTTTGAAAAAAAGAAAAAGATATCTACTTTTCGGTATCCCCGAAGCAACTGCCCATGTGCGCAGTGTACCGGTTTCCGTGGCATTTTGCCGCTAAACCGACCAGATGCTGTCCAATAGTGTAGCAGAGAGCACTTAATCCCCCAGAGCTCCCCCTGGTGATTATCCCATTGTATTGAAGAGGCTGCATCCGTGTCCTTAAAGTGGACCTCCGGTTTGAATATCTATCCAGACGATTTTCATCCATCCCGGGCTGATTCCATTTGCATCCTGAAAGGGACCCCCTGGCAGACCTTCACTTATTGACACATTGCGCAATACCTTTGCGCGTCCGGTGAGTGCGCATTTTATACATATCCTGCCTCTCACCGACTCTATGAAAGTGACGACTTTGGGAATATTATAAATCATCTCTGAGCTCTTATATTTAGTGTGGACTGTCATCTTTTTTATGAGCTAATTACTGTACATTTACCAGGACTACATTTTAAGCGCTGCACCTATCTTTATCTTATTGTTGATTGAAAGGTTTATGGTTTATCCTTTATCGTGAACAGCTGCTTTTATTTATATGTTAGCGCTCGCTGAGTTCTCTTATTTCTTTTAAAGTGCATGTCCCGTTTCCCAAAAGCTTATGCTCTCACCTTGACCATAGACCTACATATTAGGTCATATGCGCCTTCCTCTTTAAGTGGGGTTCTTATAAGACACTGCACCGATCTCCGCTCCAGCCTTCAGATGTTTCACAGTCCAGTTCCATCCTTTATGATTCTCCAGACCAGGGCAATGAAAAAATAAAGAAGAATATATAGTTTTCTTTGCTTCCGCACTAGTACACTCTGTGCACAATTATTAGACAAGTTGCATTTTTGAGGATTGATTTTATTATTGAACAGCTACACTGCTGTCTTTCAATCCAAAATGTTAAACCTCAAACTTGAATATTTAAGGGGTTGTGTACACGGGGCATTTGGAAAACCCTTCTGAATGATGGAAACTGACTGCTGGAAAACATAGGTTAAAAAATGTCAGTTTATCCACGTTTACATAACACGTTTAGCCACGTTTATGCACGTTTGCGTTTAGAAGAGTTTTTGAAAGATAACCTCAGGAGAACCTCCCAAATGCCCAAAATGCACTGAAAAATTGTAAATTCACTAAAAAAGACTACTAAAATACCTCATGAGTTATTTTATCAAATCATTCAGTATTTTAGTAGTGAAAAGCATTCAAACAACGTGGGGTCCCCCCTTCCATCCATACCAAGCTCTTCGGGTTTGATATGGATTTTGAGGGGAAGCCCCATGCCAAAATGAAAAAAAAATGGCGTGGGGTTCGCCCAAAATCCATACCAGACCCTTATCTGAGCATGCCTTCAACATGGGGGGGTACTAACCCCCCCCCCAAAGCGCCTTGTCTCCATGTTGATGGTGACAAGGGCCTCTTTTCCACAACCCTGGGCTGTGGTTGTGGGGGACAAGGGCGGGGGGCTTATCGGAATCCGGAAGCCCCCTTTAGTAAGGGGGCCCCCAGATCCGGCCCCCCACATGAATGAGTATGGGGTACATGGTACCGCTACCCATTCACAAAAAAAAGTTGTAGTGTGAAAAAAGACTAGAGTCATTCTTTGACAAGTCCTTTAATAAAAGAATGTCCCCCGAAGTAATTCCGATGTCTATCACGATGTCCGCCGCCACTGCTGCCGCTCCGAAGAAAAAAAAAAAAGGCTCTGCTACTGACGCTGGCCCCCAGCCATCTGCTCAGAAGCTGGTTTGACAGTTCTTAAATATGTAAGGGGTGGGGCCACCCGGTGACATCACCCGTGTGACCCTGCCCCATGTGACATCATCGATCGGGGCATGCTGGTCACTGACATCACATGGAGCGGGGTCACATACGTGATGGCCTCACCCCTTACATATTTAAGAACTGTCAAACCAGCTTCTAAACAGATGGCCGGGGGCCAGCGTCGGTAGTGGAGCCTTTTTTTTTCGACTGATTGATGTTGGATCTACTTTGGCGGAATTTTTTCTTATTAAAGGACTTGTCAAAGAATGTCTTTTTTCACACTACAGCTTTTTTTTTTGTGAATGGGTTGTGGTACCATGTACACCATATTCATTCACATGGGGGGGGGACGTGATCTGGGATTCCGATAAGCCCCCCGCCTGCAGACCCTCACAACCCTGGGTTGTGTGGAAGAAGCCCTTGTCCTCAAAGGTGCTTTGGGGGGGAGCTCCCCCTACCCCAAAGCACCCCCTCATGTTGAGGGCATGTGGCCTGGTATGGCTCGGGGTGGGGGCACTTGCTCGCCCCCCCCTTTCCTGACCTGCCGGGCTGCATGCTCAGATAAGGGTCTGGTATGGATTTTGGGGGGAACCCCACGCCATTTTTTTTTTTTTTTTGGTGTGAGGCTTTACCTCAAAATCCATATCAGACCCGAAGGGCTTGGTATGGATGGGAGGGGGGACCCCACGCCGTTTTTTTACAATTATTTTTTAATTGCCGGCAATTGTTTTTAACATTCAGCTGTCAATGGGAACCCCGCTGACAGCTGAAACATGATGCATGCTTTTCACTACTAAAATTCCGCATGACTTGATAAAATCATGCAGTATTTTAGTAGCCTTTTTTAGTAGATTCAAATGGGTTTTTTTTTTAAAATGCTATGCGGTATCCTACTGCATACTAGGATGCGGTAGGATACTGCTTAGTGGATTGTGCCCTGGATATGGACCAGTCAAAAAATGCTTCTAAACGCAAACACATATAAACGCGGTTAGCCGCGTTTATAAGCGTTTGGCATTTGAAATGCTGATAAAATCTACTGAACGCAAATTTGCTGCGTTAAAAAAACACTGTATACTCAACTGCCTGTAAACGACTGTGTGTACATGGACACGGAAAAACATTGGGGAGAGTTAAAAAAAAAAAACAAAAATAAAAAACGCAGAAAAGCTCCTGAACGTGAGTTTATCAGCTGCAGTGTACATGAGCCCTAAGAAAGTAAATTGAGGTTTTAGGAGAATATAGGAGAATATCTTTGTGCACAATTATTGGGCAACTAAATAAAAAATGAAAATCCCCCCTCACTTGTTTATTTTCATCAGTTAAAGCGTAGTTCCAGCCGTTTTTGTGTTTATTAAAAGTCAGCAGCTACGAAAACTGTAGCTGCTGACTTTGAATAAAACACACACTTACCTGTCCCGGGGTCCAGTGATGTGCTCACCCATGCCGTCCCTTCTCTCCACAGTGTCGGCATCTCAACTGTGGGCAGCAGGCTGTGACAGCTTGCGGCTTCACAACAGGGTGCCCACTTCGCATGCGTGAGTTGTACTGCGCTTCCTGATTGGTCCGGCAGTCTTCTGGGACCTGTGAAGGAGGAAGGAGGGGGCCAAACTTCCCGGCTCACTTCACCATGACAATTAGAGCTAAAAGTAGGAGCGGGTACCTGTCAAAACCAAATTCCTGCTCCCCCTTCCCTTCCAAAAGGTGCCAAATATGGCAGGGGGGGGGGGGGGAAGGAGGCAAACAAGCAGAGCTTCCGCTTTTGGATGAAACTTCGCAGAATAATAAACAAAATCTTCCTATCTTGAAAGCGTTTTTTCTGCCCTCTCCTAGACGCGGCAGCTCCTAAACTCTGCTAAAAGGCTATGTGTACGTGAACACACAGGCTTTTATGGAGTTGCGTATAGGAGCTCTGGCAAAAAAAGCTCCTTTTCATTGCCACTGTGACATCACAGGGGCTCAAACAATCCTTCAGGCCCTAAACCAGGAGGAAGGATCCTCAAGCACAGAGGTGGGCAGCAAGATATGCATTAAGTGGCAGCAGCCATAGCTGAATCAGTCTTGGATTTATTACACTCTGGTTGCAGATTAGAAGGTGTGAGAGGTATGTGCACACACAACTTATGCCTGCATTGAAGCGCTCGAGGATACCAGCACTGTATGGTAAAAACAGGTGTGTTTTAAGATGCATTTATTTCTCATGAGAAGTAGAGAAAAACTGCTGCAGCTCTTAACAAAGAACCCTCCTAGAGAATTTTACATTGCATAGGAAGAAAAAAAAATGTGAAGAAAAGTAAAATCATGTTTAATTTTTCATAAAATATTAACACCACTAGTTAATAAAGAACAGTTGCAGTTCTTTGGTGGTCTTTGAGGACAGTCACATTTCTCCCTAAATTGCTATGCATCTTCTAAATCTAACTACTAGTGTAAGCAAACCAACAAACCATGTCAGGTCGTATCTGCTTCTTTAAATCAGAGCTGCAATAGAATTTTCATGCACGGTTACAGTTTATAAATTGGTTTCCCCCTACTTGTGTTTAATTGCTCTGTCTCTAATGGAGAGTTGTCCAGATTTCACAGAAGCAAAATTTTTTTCTTCTAAAAAGCTTTTAAATTGATATAACTTACTGCATTTTGTGTTTTTGCCTGTACTTGTTTTTTTCTAGTAAATGACCTACTAGTATCTACTAGTAGGTCATTTTTGGTTATACAATTTTGTTAACCACTTGCCTACTGGGCACTTTTACCCCTTCCTGCCCAGGCCAATTATCAGCTTTCAGTGCTGTTGTACTTTGAATGACAGATGCGTGGTCATGTAACACTGTACTCATATGAAATTTTTATCATTTTTTCACATAAATAGAACTTTCTTTTGGCTATACAGTTGCAAGAAAAAGTATGTGAACCCCTTGGGGTTAGGTGGAGTTTTGCATGAATTGGGCATAAAATGTGCTCTGAACGTCATCTAAGTCACAACAATAGAAGAACACAGTCTGCTGAACATAATACTACACAAACATTAGATGTTGCCATGGTTTAATTGCACATAACATGTAAACATTCACAGTGCAGAGAGGAAAACGTATGTGAGGCCCTAGCTTAATGACTTCTCCCAGAGCTAATTGGAGCCAGGAGTGAGCCAACCTTGACTCCTATCAGTGTGATGATATTGGATGTGTTGCTGACAGCTGTCCTGCCCTTAAAAAACACACACCTGTTTTGGGTTTACTGGTTTCAAGAAGCACTGTCTGATGTGAACCATGCCTCGCAGAAAAGAGCTCTCAGAAGACCTACGGTCAAGAATTGTTGACTTGCATGAAGCTGGAAAGGGTTACAAAAGTATCTCCAAAAGCCTTGATGTTCATGTGTCCACGGTAAGACAGACTGTCTACAAATGGAGAAAGTTTAGCACTGTTGCTACTCTCCCTAGGCGTGGTCGTCCTGTAAAAATGACTGCAAGAGCACAGCGCAGAATGCTGCATGAGGTAAAGAAGAATCCCAAAGTGTCAGCTAAAGACCTACAGAAATCTCTGGCACATGCTAACATTTTTGTTGACACATCTACAATAAGGAAAACATTAAACAAGAATGGAGTACATGGGAGGACACCACGGAGGAAGCTATTGCTGTCCAAAAAGAATATTGCAGCACATTTGAAGTTTGCAAAAGAGCACCTGGATGTTCCACAGCACTACTGGCAAAATATACTGTGGACAGATGAAACCAAGATTGAGTTGTTTGGGAAGAACACACAACACTATGTGTGGAGAAAAAAAGGCACAGCACACCAACATCAAAACCTCATCCCCACTGTAAAACATGGCGGAGGGAGCATCATGGTTTGGGGCTGCTTTGCTGCCTCAGGGCCTGGATGGATTGTTGCCATTGATGGGAAAATGAATTCCAGAGTTTATCAAGACATTTTGCAGGAAAACGTATGACCATCTGTCCGCCTACTGAAGCTCTGCAGAGGATGGGTGATGCAACAGGACAATGACCCAAAGCATACAAGTAATTCAACAAAACAATGGCTGCAACAGCACAGAATACACCTTCTGGAGTGGCCCAGCCAGAGTCCTGACCTCAACCCGATTGAAATGCTGTGGCATGACCTTAAGAGAGCGATTCACACCAGACATCCCAAGAATATTGCTACACTGAAACAGTTTTGTGAAGAGGAGTGGTCCAAAATTACTCCAGATCGTTGTGCGGGTCTGATCTGCAACTACAGGAAACGTTTGGTTGAGGTTATTGCTGCCAAAGGAGGGTCAACCAGTTAAGTCCAAAGGTTCACATACTTTTTCCTCCCTGCACTGTGAATGTTTACATGTTATGTGCAATTAAACCTTGGCAACATCTAATGTTTGTGTAGTATTATGTTCAGCAGACTGTGTTCTTCTATTGTTGTGACTTAGATGACATTCAGAGGACATTTTAGGCCCAATTCATGCAAAACTCCACGTAATCCCAAGGGGTTCACATACTTTTTCTTGCAACTGTAGTTAATCACCACTGGGTATATTATTTTTTGCACTATAAATGAAAAAAGAGCGAACATTTTTGAAAAAAAAAGGGTTTTCTTTATTTCTGTTATAACATTTCGCAAACGGGTAATTTGTCTCCTTCACTGATGGGCACTGATAGGTGGCACTGATAGGCAGCACTGATGGCCATTAAAGAGGAGGCACTGATGCTGCTGCAGTGATAGGCAGCAATGATGGGCACTGACTGGCACAGATTGGCAACACTGCTGGGCACTAATGGGCAGCACTGTCTGGCACTTTTGGGGCTGCACTGATAATAAGCGTACTGATAATTAGTGCACATGTCTGCTTTCACAGTTGCCGGTTACCTGCAGTACTTTTCTCACGCTGTGAGAGCATGAGGAAAGTACTGCCGGCTATACTTTTTTTTTTTTCTCTTCTCATGTATTTACATAGTGGTCAGCTGTGGTTGGACACAGATGATCATGTGGCAGAAGGCCACTGTGATTGGCCTTTTACTTTATGTGATTGGCTGTGTCCAAAGGGATGTTAAAAAAGGGGAAACTGTATAACAAAAAATACAGTAACACCATATAAGGGAGAAAATTATTAGAATCAGTTCACTAACTCACCAGTTGGGTGCGGGTCACAGTACCCCAAAACATGCACTAAAGATATATTTAGGGAAGAGCTGATAAAGAAAAGAAGGTACTACTAAGTGACCCAGGTAGTTTTAACTGAAAATATAGCTTTACTGAAACCACATTGCAATGAAACATCATGAAAATACACATACAAAAATAAACTATGTCTCCACCCATCGCCATTAAAAACATGACAATGTTGGCACTTTAAAAATTAGGGAACCCGGGTTTGATGTTATTCGTACACAATGTCAAGCACCCAATATTGCTATATCACAAGCCCCTAAAACCTCCACTCCAAAGAGCATATGACCATTCAGTACGAACATCTAACAGTGTAAGAAGGTAGAGTCAGGATATAGCATAAGGGATAGAAAGTCGTTGGTAGTGGAAGCTAGCGCTGAGGAAAATAACAAATAGATGACGTGTTCCATTCCTGCTTGTACCTGCCCCACGCAGTGACGTGGATCTGGTACATCAACGATATCCTAATGGTTTGAACAGGGTCAGTTGAACAACTACATATGTTCATGACAGAACTGAATCTCAATGACCACAATATTATACTAACTTATAATTTTCAGCATGAAGAGATTTCGTTCTTGGACCTCTTCATTTCTATCATGGTAAGTTCTCTTTGCTCTAGAACATCAGCTAACACCCTCCTCTATGCAAGTAGACATCATCTGGAACCTCTAAAAATGGAGATTCCAATGGGTCAGTTCCTCTATATTAGGAAAAACTGTATCCAGTTTCAGTAGTTTAGGAATGAGTCCAATCAGATGTTTCAAAGATTTCGGGAACAAGGATATCCCCATAGGGCCCTGAAATTACCTAAAAAACAGGCATCCAGGAGGAAGCGTAGTACTCTACTCCAACAGTCAACGAAAGCTTCTAGTAACGATGCAACTTCAGGCCCCTCAAGATTTATTTCCAAATTTGGTTTCTATTGGGGGAGATCAGGTCTATACTTTGCCAACATTGGAATGTTTTGACTTCCAACCCGATAATTGCCAAAACTGTTGTTCCTAAACTTTCTATGGTGGTCAAAGGAGCGCGTAATCCAAAAGATATTCTGGTACATTCGGAATTCGCTAGAAGATCTTCCATGAATTGGCCGCCTCACACTACTGGAATGTTTCCCTGTGGACACTATTCTATCTGGCTATTTGTTGAAAAGACTAAGGTGTTTACCTGTGTGATAATATGATATTAAAAGTTTCATTAATTGCTCCACAGACAGTGTACTGTACATGATTGCATGTCCCTGTAAGAAATTCTATGTGGGCAAAACAAAAAGACCCCTCCGTGTCCGCATCAGTGAACACCTGAGAGCTATTAGAAGTAACAGTAAACCGAAATGGGGAAAATATGAATCCCTTGGCGCTTCACTTTAAAGAAAAACATGGAGGCCTGACCATCAGTCTAAGAGTTGAGGGGTTCTTTGCCCTAAAACTATCTGCTAGGAGAGGTGACTGATGAAGTCCTCCAGCAAGAAAAACACTGGATAAATAAGCTCGGTACTCTAATCCTGAATGGATTTAATAATGAGATAAACTTGGGAGTTTTTCTTTTTGGTTAATGCTTTTACTAATCAACTGTTCCAGGGGCCATTTGTTTACTTAATATCTAATCTCCGTTTTTTATGTTCTTGGACCGCTAGTATTCCGTTCCAAAAGAGGAGGCCCTCACTATGCAGGAATTTGATGTTCCATTTTTACTGTAAATGTTTACTTTTTAGGGTGCACCTTATGGGCTAATATTTGCCGATCTGTATCTTTACATTGGTGCTTTCCATCTAATATGGGAATATTTATGGTTTGAAATCCTTGCTTTGAGAAATAGTCTGTGCTTTGATTTACAAAAACTGTAGCTGCTGACTTTTAAAAATAGCCGCTCACCAGTCCCTTGATCCCATAGTGTAGTCCATGCAGCCCGCTTCACCAGCCATCCTGTGTTCTGGGTGCCTGCAAATTCAGTGTGGGCATCCGGCTGTGACAGCTTGCGGCTTCCCAGCCGGGTGCTTACTGCGCATGCACTAGTAGTGCTGCAGTTTCTGAATGGTCCTGTAGTCTTCTGGGACCTGTCACGTGTCCCAGAAGACTATGGAGAGGGAGTGGGGGAGGACAACGTCCACTTCTGATCGCCTAGGCGATAGCAGCAGAAGTGGGAGTCAGTTTCGGATACCCACTCCCCAAAGGTGCCAATCCTTAATGGGGAGCTGGGGCCCAGTCTTTAAAGTGTAACATCCCCTTTTGGGTGGAGCTCCGCTTTAACAAGAATAATTTGTAGCAGCTGAGGTTGTATGGAGTGCCATCTTGTGCTAGAATTGCTTCAACATGAGGCAGAGCCTATAAATTAAGTTGTTGAGAGCGCCCTCTATTGATCTTGAGGAAGCCCGTGTTCAAAGCAAATGGGTGAAACGCGTCAACTGTAGCTCCTTCATTAGGGTGCCACGGTATTACGTCTCATTGTCTGGCTATGCATAACAATAATTTCAAGCTGACCTTACTGGAGCATGAATGAACTTTCTGTCTTTCTGTCTATGAACTTTCATTGAGTCATCGCCGCACCTGATTGCGCAGCAAGCTAGTTCCCTCACATTATTCATAATTCTCTGCACAGTATACATGAAAGCAGCTGGATCTTTGTAATTATGCTTTTTGTTTGCACATAAATCTTTGTTAATTCATCAATATTGCTAATAGGGTTGAGGTTCACAGTTTTTAATTATGCCCTAACTGCTGTATGGTTACATGTTTTATTATTTTCCTCAGCCCTAGCAACTTGCTATCCCTTATGCTATATCCTGACTCTACCTCCTTACACTGTTAGATATTTGTACCAAATATGCTCTTTTAGCAGGATTTAGGGCCTTGGGATATAGTGATTTTGGGTGCTTGACATCGTGTACTAACATCGAACCCGGGTTCCCTAATTTTAAGTGACAACGTTGTCATGTTTTTAGTGGTGATGGGCAGAGACATGGTTTAATTTTTGTATGTGTATTTTCATGATGTTTGTTTGATGTAATGTGGTTTCAATAAAGCTATATTTTCCGTTAAACTACTTTGGTCACTTAGTAGTACCTTCTTTTCTTTAGGGGCTCTTCCCTAAATATATATTTTGTGTCCAAAGGACACAGCGATCACAGACAGCGCCTGGGGCACACGGGGGTGGGGCATTCTGGGAGGATATCATATGATGCCCTCCCAGAACAGGACTAATGCGCTGTAGCCGTCATTTGGCTATAGTACGGTAGTAAAGTGGTTAAGACTATACATAAGGTAATGTAACACAAAGCACAACAAAAAGGGCGCTGTGAACATATACCGTATTTCGTGCACCATAAGACGCACATTACCATAAGTCGCACCTAGGTTTAAGAGGTGAAAAACAAGAAAAAAAATATTCTGAACCAATGGACTGCAGACACAGTACAGGAGATGACCAGAGACTGCGGACACAGTACAGGGAATGACCAGAGACTGCGGACACAGTACAGGAGATGACCAGAGACTGCGGACACAGTACAGGAGATGACCAGAGACTGCGGACACAGTACAAGAGGTGTCCAGAGACTGCGGACACAGTACAGGAGGTGACCAGAGACTGCGGACACAGTACAGGAGGTGACCAGAGACTGCGAACACATTACAGGAGGTGACCAGAGACTGCGGACACAGTACAGGAGGTGACCAGAGACTGCGGACACAGTACAGGAGGTGACCAGAGACTGCGGACACAGTACAGGAGGTGACCAGAGACTGCGGACACAGTACATGAGGTGACCAGAGACTGCGGACACAGTACATGAGGTGACCAGAGACTGCGGACACAGTACAGGAGATGACCAGAGACTGCGGACATAGTACAGATGACCAAGAGACTGCGGACCTTTGGGGAGAGGGAGCGGGTACCTGAAGTTGTCCTTTCTTTAGTGTGGGCACGTTGGCTTCTTCCCGCGCCAGCTTCTGTGACAGCCTGGTGCCCACTGTGCATGCGTGAGAAGCGCTGCGCTTTGTGAATGGCCCGGCGCCTTCTGGGACCTGTCATGTGTCTGGGCAGAGGAACAGGTAAGGTCCTGCAGGAGAGAAGAGCTGAGCGGCCAGCCTGGTATTCTATTATGGTGGCGGCGGCGTAAATACCGGACCGGCAGCTCCATATTCGCTCCATATTTGCTCCATAAGACGCACTGCCATTTTCCCCCCTTTTTTGGGGGGAAAAAAGTGGGTCTTATGGAGTGAAAAATACGGTAATTAAAATTATTAATATACAGTGGGGCAAAAAAGTATTTAGTCAGCCACCAATTGTGCAAGTTTTCCCACTTAAAAAGATGAGAGAGGTCTGTAATTGGCATCATAGGTAGACCTCAACCATTAGAGACAAAATGAGAAAAATAATCCAGACAATCACTTTGGCTGATTTGGAAAGAATTTATTTGCAAATTATGGTGGAAAATAAGTATTTGGTCAATATCAAAAGTTCATATCAATACTTTGTTATATATCCTTTGTTGGCAATGACAGAGATCAAACGTTTCCTGTAAGTCTTCACAAGGTTGGCACACACTGTTGCTGGTATGTTGGCCCATTCCTCCATGCAGATCTCCTCTAGAGCAGTGATGTTTTGGGGCTGTCGCTGGGCAACACGGACTTTCAACTCCCTCCAAAGGTTTTCTATGGGGTTGAGATCTAGGACCTTGAAATGCTTCTTACGAAGCCACTCCTTCGTTGCCCGGGCGGTATGTTTGGGATCATTGTCATGTTGGAAGACCCAGCCATGTTTCATCTTCAATGCCCTTGCTGATGGAAGGAGGTTTGCACTCAAAATCTCACGATACATGGCCCCATTCATTCTGTCCTGTACATGGATCAGTCGTCCTGGTCCCTTTGCGGAGAAACAGCCCCAAAGCATGATGTTGCCACCCCCATGCTTCACAGTAGGTATGGTGTTCTTTGGATGCAACTCAGCATTCTCTCTCCTCCAAGCATGACAAGTTGTGTTTCTACCAAAGAGTTCTATTTTGGTTTCATCTGACCATATGACATTCTCCCAATCCTCTTCTGGATCATCCAAATGCTCTCTAGCAAACTTCAGACGGGCCCGGACATGTACTGGCTTAAGCAGGGGGACACGTCTGGCACTGCAAGATCTGAGTCCCTGGCAGTGTAGTGTGTTACTGATGGTAGTCTTTGTTACGTTGGTCCCAGCTCTCTGCAGGTCATTCACTAGGTCCCCCCGTGTGGTCCTGGGATTTTTGCTCACCGTTCTTGTGATCATTTTGACCCCACGGGGTGAGTTCTTGCATGGAGCCCCAGATCGAGGGAGATTCAGTGGTCTTGTATGTCTTCCATTTTCTAATTATTGCTCCCACAGTTGATTTGTTCACACCACGCAGCTTGCCTATTGCAGATTCAGTCTTCCTAGCCTGGTGCGGGTCTACAATTTTGTTTCTGGTGTCCTTCGACAGCTCTTTGGTCTTCACCATAGTGGAGTTTGGAGTGTGACTGTTTGAGGTTGTGGACAGGTGTCTTTTATACTGATAACAAGTTCAAACAGGTGCCATTGATACAGGTAATGAGTGCAGGACAGAGGAGCCTCTTAAAGAAGAAGGTACAGGTCTGTGAGAGCCAGAAATCTTGCTTGTTTGTAGGTGACCAAATACTTATTTTCCACCATAATTTGCAAATAAATTCTTTCCAAATCAGCCAATGTGATTGTCTGGATTTTTTTCTCATTTTGTCTCTCATAGTTGAGGTCTATCTATGATGCCAGTTACAGGCCTCTCTCATCTCAAGTGGGAGAACTTGCACAATTAGTGGCTGACTAAATACTTTTTTGCCCCACTGTAATTGCATTATATCAAATAAGCACCACTGTAAAAACCAAAATGACCAAGTGTATGACAAAGATTAGTCCATCCTGCTACAGTCCTAAATAAACTCAAAAGTTCAGTCTTTTGACTGTGAATAAAAGTTCTCCAGTGCTCAAACAAAAATTATTCCATTCTGCAATAGTTGATTAAACTTATCAAAAAATGTTCAGTCTCTCTACCATGAATAAAAAGTGCTTTAGAGCTAAACCACCTCTCCCCAGCAGACTAGGAGACACCAGACAACAATGCCTCTTTTTTTACAGATTGGCATATAATGCCTATACAGATAACTTCCATCTAATATGGCTTTTGTTCCCAACTCTCCTCTCTTGTGGAACTCCCCATATGGAGATCAGGACAGGAAAAAGGGGGCCCCAATAGTGTAAAATGGTTTAACCAGTTGCCACCTGGCCTATAGCCAGATGGAGCCAGGCGAATAGCTCGTCCCTCCGGGTGGATGCCATACGGCGTCCTTTCAGGAACACGCATTGCGCCCAGGGCACGGCCGATGACAGATCTGTGTACCGGCCCCGTTGCCAGTTCCCTGTGAACTGCTATGACCAATTACAGCAGTTCACATGACAGTTCTAAACAATGGATGGCTTCCTTTCATGCCATCCATTGTATACAAGTGTGTCTAGCTGTGAATGGTCACAGCGATCACATGCACAAGCTGGGCCAATCACAGCCCAGCTGTGTCATGTGATTAGCCGTGGCCAAATCACAGCTTAGCACAAAAAAAAAAAACCCTGACTGAATAAATTTCATTCAGGTAAATGCTTGCTTATAGCAAAGTAATTCTTTGCTTTAAGCAAATTGTGTAAAATAAATAAATAAATGAATAAATACTGATCACTTTCCCAAAGTAGTACAATGTTACTATGGTAACATTATACTACTTTGGTCATAGTGAAATATGAAAAAAAAAATAAAAAAGTAATACAAATTTAATAATACAAAAAAAAATTATCAATTTTTTTTTTCTTTCTTACTGTCACCAGTCAGTGTCCCTGATCACCACCATGCCAGTTATATGATAATGCTGTACTGCACTGGTGACAGTATGTGAAAACAAAAATTGTGAAAATAATTTTTTTAATTTTGTGAAAAATTATGACAAAAAAATTACAACTTCAAAAAAACTCGCCATGCCTCTTATGAAGTACGTCGGACTGTCTACTTTGCAAAAAGGGGTCATTTGGGGGATATCTGTACTGTTCTGACCCATTAGATTGGCTGTCATTACTTTCAGGATTGATCAATTTTCAGATATATCCCATAGTTTGTGAGCTCTATAACTTTCCTACAGACTAAATAAATACTAATTTGGGTTATTGTCACCAAAGAAATGTAGCAGAATACATCTTGGCCTAAATTTATGAAGAACAATTATTTATTTGCAAACTTTTATAACAGAAACAAAGAAAAATGTGTTGTTTTTTTTTCAAAGTTTTTGGTCTTTTTTTGTTAATTTAGCAAAAAATAAAAACCCCAGTGGTGATTAAATACCACCAAAAGAAAGTTGTGTTGTGTAAAGAAAATGATAAAATTTAGTTTGAGTATAGTGTTGCATGACCGCGCAATTGTCTGTCAGGGTCCGCCGCGGCGTCTGATCCGGCGCATGCGCAGTCTCGGCGGCTCGCGTCGGGATATGAGCACTAGGTCCCGGCCGGCCGCTGCTGTAGGAAACTCGTGCATGCGCACTAGGTGCCGTGAGTACACGCTGGGCACCAATGACAGCACAGGGCGCGGTATTTATAGATGCCCTGCGCTGTCACTGATTGCCGTGAGGTCTCCCTGTGTTTCCCTGCGTTCCTGTACTCTGTTCCTGCATTATTACCTGATTGCTGACCCGGATTGCCCTGACTACGCTGCCTTCTCCTATCCTGACCCCTGGCTTGTCTGACCTTTCTCTTGGATCTCCCCTCGGATTGACTACCCTGGTACTGACCTTGTGTGTGACCCGACTATCCTCTGCCTGCCGATTCTGTACCTCACTGCTCCCACGGTAACGATCTGGCCTGTCTGACTACGAACCGTCCATCCATCCATCCATCCATCCATCCTGCCTGGGCCTGTTGGCCTCTTCACATCAGGCTCTCCTCCTGTAGTCATCCCCTGTGGACCCCTCTGCCACGGGTAGGAGTGCTTAGAGGTCGTGACCTGGTCCTGGTCTGCTTCAAGTCCATCCCCACCATCAGGGGCCCTGGTGAATACGCAGTCCAGGGCTTAGACTCCACGCTCTGGGAAATCCTGTCCGGTGGACTGCCAGAGGTACCCCCAGGTGGATCGTAACATTGTCATTCAAAGTGTAAGCGGTCTGAAACATGAAAATTGGCCTGGGCAGGAAGGGTGTAAAAGTACCCTGTATGAAAATGGTTAACTAATAAGTGTTTTAATAATTTTAAAAACACACGCATAAGAAACTAAAACAATCCAGCATTACTCAAGTAACCCCTGCATGATATATTGTGCCAAAAAGGGACTTTAAATTATGGTCTTGGTCTCACCCGATATCTTCTGCTGCAATTTACAGTAATAACAGATACCGCAGTACTATTTGTGACAGTGCTATGCCATCATAATATTGGATCTTTGACATAACAGTTCTCGCTGACATCATGGTTCCTACAATGATATCACAATAATGACTGATTACACCCAAATAAAGCTATACACAATTCCAAAACTTCCTGCACATGAGTGTGGAGGACTCGGGACAGCCTTTGTTTTTGTTCTTTCAAAGATATTGCCAAGGCATTTATAGGACCCCCCCTGCCTTATGCCCACTTACACTGAGTCCGATTTTGCTCCATGGCTTACGAGTGTGGAATTCGGTACGTTATTCCAGTGGCTTAATGTCTCCCTTTCTGCCTTTGCTCCCAATTACTAATAATCTTTTTTTTTTTTTCTGTCGGGTTTCGATCAACCAGGGGCGCTCTTCTGGTGGGTGGCCAATGGCTTTTCACAAGTGCAATACATTTTTGACTTCTCGGTCCCTC
Organism: Staurois parvus; assembly: GCF_062004578.1. Classification (NCBI taxonomy): domain Eukaryota; kingdom Metazoa; phylum Chordata; class Amphibia; order Anura; family Ranidae; genus Staurois; species Staurois parvus. The sequence goes on from NW_028318301.1 coordinate 3,187,411, forward strand.
CCCACTTGGAGCTCTCTTCTGGAGTCACGGGATGTTCCTCAGTCGGAATTTTTTCGTTGTCTTCAATTGCGGCACTGGCTGACCTCATTGCAGGGCAATTCCGCTTTCCAGTATCAGAAATCTGCCTTTGAACAGCTTTGCCAACAGCGTCCAGGAGCTGCTGGCCTTGTTTCCCTACTTTATGCATCCCTGAATAGGCGCTCAATGCGTACCGCTCTATCATTTGTTGCCCGGTGGGAGCGTGACTTGGAGGCGGTCGTGGATTTGGAGGGCTGGAACAGGGCCTGGTCATTTATAGCTAAATGTTTGTTCAATACAGCCATGCTGGAGGTGGCATACAAAGTACTATTTTGTTGGTATTGGGTCCTGGCCCGAATAGCCCAAGTGAACCCTGCTTATAGTGATCGCTGCTTTCAGGGTTGTGGCCATCATGGAGATGTGTTGCATATATGGTGGTCATGCCCGAGACTGATTGGTTTTTGGTCTTTTGTATTTGGCCTTCTTTACACATTGTTCCATTTCTCCATACGCTGGGAGGCTCTGTATGCTTTGCTTCATTGTCACATACCGGGCCTGTTGGCCCATCAGCAGAAGTTGGCTTTCTATTTGTTTTTGTCGGCCACTAGAACACTTGCTCAGGTCTGGAAAAGCCCATCTGTCCCTCTTCAGAGAGTGCGGGACCGTATGACCTCTCTGATGCTCTATGAACAGATGTCGAGTATCTGTAATGACTCCCAATAGAAATTCTTGAGGATATGGGAGCCGTGCTTGACATATGGTTTTCCCACACGCCCCCTGGCTAGTCTGGGTTCATGATGCTGTACGGTATTGGCGTTCCCGGATTCCTGCTTCGAGTCTTGTTTTCTTCTTCCATCTTTATTCCTTTTTCCTCTTTCTTTTCTGTTTGAATCTGTGAGGCGGTAGATACTTGCCTTTGACTGGTATCTTGTTGGTATTATTTTACTGTTTTTGTATTTTATGTGCCTTTAACCTCCCTAGCGGTCTGATTATGTTGGTATTTCTGTGCTCAAAGCGGTACATTGTTTTCAATGGAAATATGTTGTTTTTTTTATTGTAGGCCTGTAATTCTTAGGAATAACTCACTGAAATCTGTCCGAACAAAAGTCTAGTAAACATCCTGGGTATGATAAAATTTGAAACCCGAAATCATAAATTAAAATATAATAAATAATTGTAAAAAATAATAATACCTTTAATTCTATAATGTAATCAAACCAAAAAAACTGAAATTTGAAATAGAGCGCCAAGTTCGCACATCACTGAGATTAGTTGCAAAATCGTTTTAAGTGTCTGATGACTAATTTCCCCACGAATCATTATCACTCAATTCTGCAAGTGGTTCTAATTTACTATCGCTGTTCTCTAGCTGGTCTAAAACCGCTTTTGACCTAAAGGGACGCTTTTTGGACGCCATGGACGTTTCCCAGTTTCCAGGCAGAAAGAATGGTAACAATGCAGGCAGGTCACTGTACAAAGTACTAGGGACAAAATGTATGTGAAATGGTTTGATACAGTAATGTAATACTATCAGATTTTAGTGTATTGAGTGAATGTAAAATTTTTGAAATTCCCGCTGGTTCCATCCCTCGTACGTCCCGATGCTCGCAGGGAACGGAACCCAGAAGACGGCTTCCGGCATCGGCCGGAGGTCATGGCCGGGGACACTGCAGGGGGGACATTGCGGGACTGCAGGACAAGGTAAGTGCTCGAGGGATCCCAGAGCAACGCAGTGTAATCCCTAATGTAGCTCGGGGTTACCGCTTCTGTTACTGAAACGTAACCCCAAGCTACACTCAGGAATACTGCCAGGGGGGTTAATGGCCCCTATGTGGGTGCGCCTTTTACATTGTTGGTGTTACAGCACTGTTCTCTTTATATTTTATGTGCCATTGATAGCCCCTGCGTGGGCGTGTCTTTTGCTTTAGTTTTTCTTTGTTAAATTGTTTTAAAAAAGTTAATAAAATTACTGAAATACAAAAAGAAATATAAGGGGAATTCATTAAAACTGTAATGTCACTTTTCTGACAGTATGGCCTCCTTAATATGGCCTGCACATAATTCAGGAAAGCCTTATGCCAATTTTGGTACAAGTACCGACACATGCGCCAGATTCAGGTTGTTTTTACCACCTCCAATTTTAGAATTTGTCACACTGGCTGCAAATATTTCTAAAAGAATTACAGTTTGCAGATTGGTGGTAATTAAGACCAACTTAAGGTTGGCATGCAGGAGGAGGGGGGTGTTGTGTGTTCATTACTTGATTAATATATTTGAATGTGTATTACATTCACTTCCCTGGTTGCTAGGACAATGGTTACACACGACCCAGCAACCAATTATGCAAGTAACACTAAATTCACAGGAGCATGATGGGGATTTCTGAGACATTAATTATCCATCAGGTCTGCTTTGCCTGTGATTGACGTTGGATGGCAGCAGGCAGATTCCTTAGCCATTTTCAGTCCGATAGCAGCTTTGCAATTGCCCACCACTCTCAGTCACAGGCAAGGTGGACCTGATGGAAAACTAGTTTTAGAGTGAACAATAAGGAGGGGCTACGTCTCTCCGATGTCTTTCATTTTTCTTACTACCTTCAGGTATGGGGTTCTGCGATGTGCACTTCATGAATGCCTCAGAATATAAAGTAACATTTAATTGGATATCTGTAGTCACAGATATATCCCAAAACATTATAATTGATGACAAAACACAAATACTTTCAAATATTATTGTTTATAATATTAACAGCTTCCTGTCCGCCCTATAGCAGTAATACTGCAACAAGGCGGCATGGGTGTGCAAAATCACATATATATATATATATATATATATATATATATATATATATATATATACTTGATTCACACTACCTGCAGTGATTGCGGGCCGCGGTTGCCATAATTCTGTCCCCAAGGATTTAGGCCAGTGATGTTGGGCCTAAGTCGGATGATCGATCCCTGTCCTATCAGGGATCTTCCTGTACCTGTGTTTACACTTACACAGGTACAGGAAATGATGAAATCTTCTCTCTCTGGGCATATTCCACCCAACAGAGAGAAGAAGACACAGCGAGTAAAACAGCACACATACACAGTTAGAACACTTTTAGGACACATTTAATGCTTTGATCGCCACCCCCCCCCCCCATTAACCCCTTTACCGCCCTGTCACCAGTGTCATTAGTACAGTGTACAGATTTTTTTTTTTACTGATCACTGTATTAGTGTCACTGACGACTTCTGATAGCATTAACGTCCCTCCCAGGTAGTGTCCGATTGCCCGTCATTACACCAGTCATCACATTTAACCCTTTGATTACCAGGAACATGCTCACATACACAATAAACCTCCATTGCTAGTATAGCGTCTGAACTGATCTGTCACGTACCTGGTGTTAGAGGACAATGGAGAGAGGGCTTCCCTTGCGGCTTAGTTCCAGACTCCCCTGAGAGTGGGACAGCAGGAGTCAGGCCCAAAGTGGCACAGGTCACCTGTAGGAGTGCTCATTGGTGGTCATTGGACAACAAAAAAAATATATTTACTTGTGAGCTACTATGGTGAATTGTGACTGTGTTAATTAACTTGTTGCCGACCGCAGATAGCCGAATGACGTCCTCCCAGAACGCGCTCTCCTGCGTGCCCCAGGGGGCGCGCACCCGGCGATCTCCGTGATCGCTGTGTCCTACGGACACAGCTGATCACGTGATGTGGTAAAAGGCCAATCACAGCGGCCTTTTACCACGTGATCAGCGGTGTCCAATGACACGCTGATCAGAGGGAAATGCAAGTGCCGGTTCTCGGCTGCACTTTCCTCACGCTGTCAGATCGTGAGGAAAGTACTGCCGAGAACCGGCAGTTGTCACAGCGGGGATCGGCACCGATCATCAGGGCACTGATGATTAGTGCCCTGATGATCGGTGCCCAGCAGTGCCACCCACTAGCTCCGCCCACCTGTGCCCAGCAGATCACCCACCTGTGCCCAGCAGTGCGCCCACCTGTGCCACTCTGCAGTGTCACACACCTGTGCCCAGAAGTGCCACCTACCTGTGCCCAGCAGTGTTACCCACCAGTGCTGCCCACCAGTGCCACCCACCAGTGCAGCCCAGCAGTGCTGCCAGTCAGTGCCACCAGTCAGTGCCCAGCGGTTGTGCCAGTCAGTGCCGCCAGTCAGTGCCCAGCAGTGATGCCAGTCAGTGCCATCTATCAGTACCCATCATCAGTGTCACCTATCAGTGCTGCATATTAGTGCCGCCTATCCGTGCCACCTCATTAGTACTGCCTATCAGTGCCCTTTAGTGCTGCCTATCAGTGCCGCCTATCAGTGCCCATCAGTGCTGCCTCATCAACGCACATCAGTGAAGGAGAAAAATTACCGGTTTGAAAAATTTTATAATAGAAACAAAGAAACTTTTTTTTTTTCAAATGTTTTGCAATTTTTTATTTATAGCGCAAAAAGTAAAGCGCCCAGTGGCGATTAAATACCACCAAAAGAAAGCTCTATTTGTGAGAAAAAAATGATCAAAATTTCATATGGGTACAATGTTGCACGACCGCGCAATTGTCAATCAAAGTGCGGCAGCGCTGAAAGCTGAAAATTGGCCTGGTAAATAAGGGGGTATAAGTGCCTGGTAGGCAAGTGGTTAAGTACAATTAAATAAACTCACATAAGGTTTGCTGGCACTCACACCAACTCATTAAATAGTGTTTGTGACTAAAATACTATAACCAATAGTGCCACACTCCCGTGTTAAACGTGCTCAAAATACACCTAATATCAGCTGCGTTAATAACATAAATATAATAACTCAAGAATAAATATATATATATATATATATATATATATATAAATATAAAAAATAAGTGACTAAACCTATAACCAGCAAATTATAATAACAGTGTTCATGCCCAATGTGAAATCAAATGAATAGCTAATTCTCAATAAACTGCATAACCAAAGTCCATATATATATATATGTAGAAGCAGGGTCCTCTTTCAGTTCAGAAACTCCCACTCCAGTAACTGGATGCAGTGTGATCTATTTATGAGCTCACCTTATATTTCACCTAATTGATATTTTTGTCCTCAAAGGACAGATGTAACATAATACTCCTGCATGCGATATTTCTACAAATACTTTGTGGATAGCTGTAGTTATGGTAATATTCCACCTGGGGTCTCTCCAATCAGTTGATCCCTGTATTAAGGTATGGATGGATGGATATCTCCCTTTTCCCCTCCAGGGGTCTCCTCCTTCCTTTAGTATCCTCTCTCCAGTGTGTCACATTAAGAGTAGCATAAAGGAAAAAGAAACCATGGTGCCATATCCTTTTTAGATTATAAATTTATAAAATACCAATATTCCACTCACATATGTGCAAATTATTATTATTATTATTATTATACAGTATTTATAAAGCGCCAATAGTTCGCTCAGCGCTGTACATTACAAAGGGGGACAGAACATGTGACAGAACAATACCAATACAATGCAAAACATGAGGGGATCAAAGGCCCTGCTCTTTCGAGCTTACAATCTAGGAAATTGCAATGAGCTCAAAAAAGTGAAGCATAGCCTGCTGTGTGTGCTATATTCTCCGTTCTGTTGGAGACAACGTCGTGATGTCAGAGCCCCTCCCCTACGTGTTACGTCACTGGGTCATGTGACCTCATCAGGGATATATGATTGAACGTCACTCCTCTCATTGCTTTATATATCTAACGGCCGCCATTTTATTGTAGTCACCACACCACAGGGGCCATACAATACCACTAAATTCACAACTTAAGCAAGTACATTTATATATATATATATATATATATATATATATATATATATATATATATACAGTCAGGTCCATAAATATTGGGACATCGACACAATTCTAAAATTTTTGGCTCTATACACCACCACAATGGATTTTAAATGAAACAAACAAGATGTGCTTTAACTGCAGGCTATCAGCTTTAATTTGAGGGTATTTACATCCAAATCAGGTGAACGGTGTAGGAATTACAACAGTTTGCATATGTGCCTCCCACTTGTTAAGGGACCAAAAGTAATGGGACAGAATAATATTCATAAATCAAACTTTCACTTTTTAATACTTGGTTGCAAATCCTTTGCAGTCAATTACAGCCTGAAGTCTGGAACGCATAGACATCACCAGACGCTGGGTTTCATCCCTGGTGATGCTCTGCCAGGTCTCTACTGCAACTGTCTTCAGTTCCTGCTTGTTCTTGGGGCATTTTCCCTTCAGTTTTGTCTTCAGCAAGTGAAATGCATGCTCAATGGGATTTAGGTCAGGTGATTAACTTGGCCATTGCATAACATTCCACTTCTTTCCCTTAAACTCTTTGGTTGCTTTTGCAGTATGCTTTGAGTCATTGTCCATCTGCAGTGTGAAGCGGCGTCCAATGAGTTGTGAAGCATTTAGCTGAATATGAGCAGATAATATTGCCCGAAACACTTCATAATTCATCCGGCTGCTTTTGTCAGCAGTCACATCATCAATAAATACAAGAGAACCAGTTCTATTGGCAGCCATACATGCCCACGCCATGACACTACCACCACCATGCTTCACTGATGAGGTGGTATGCTTAAGATCATAAGCAGTTCCTTTCCTTCTCCATACTCTTCTCTTCCCATCACTCTGGTACAAGTTGATCTTGGTCTCATCTGTCCATAGGATGTTGTTCCAGAACTGTGAAGGCTTTTTTAGATTTCGTTTGGCAAACTCTAATCTGGCCTTCCTGTTTTTGAGGCTCACCAATGGTTTCCATCTTGTGGTGAACCCTCTGTATTCACTCTGGTGAAGTCTTCTCTTGATTGGTGACTTTGACACACATACACCTACCTCCTGGAGAGTGTTCTTGATCTGGCCAACTGTTGTGTAGGGTGTTTTCTTCACCAGGGAAAGAATTCTTCGGTCATCCACCACAGTTGTTTTCCGTGGTCTTCCGGGTCTTTTGGTGTTGCTGAGATCCCCGGTGCGTTCCTTCTTTTTAAGAATGTTCCAAACAGTTGTTTTGGCCACACCTAATGTTTTCGCTATCTCTCTGATGGGTTTGTTTTGTTTTTTCAGCCTAATGATGGCTTGCTTCACTGATAGTGACAGCTCTTTGGATCTCATCTTGAGAGTTGACAGCAACAGATTCCAAATGCAAATAGCACACTTGAAATGAACTCTGGACCTTTTATCTGCTCATTGTAATTGGGATAAGGAGGAATAACACACACCTGGCCATGGAACAGCTGAGAAGCCAATTGTCCCATTACTTTTGGTCCCTTAACAAGTGGGAGGCACATATGCAAACTGTTGTAATTCCTACACCGTTCACCTTATTTGGATGTAAATACCCTCAAATTAAAGCTGACAGTCTGCAGTTAAAGCACATCTTGTTCATTTCATTTCAAATCCATTGTGGTGGTGTATAGAGCCAAAAATGTTAGAATTGTGTCGATGTCCCAATATTTATGGACCTGACTGTATATATACAAAAATAAATTAAAACGTAGTTTCTAATCCCATTATGTATATAATATAAAACATATATCATCATAAATACTAATTATTACATATGGACTATAAATACTCATTATTATTATTATTATACAGCATTTATATAGCGCCAATGGTTTGCTAAGCGCTGTGCATTAACGTGGGAAACAATACAGTAACATTTGAGGGCCCTGCTCCTTGGAGCTTACAATCTAGGAGGGAGGGGTGAATGGTACAGTAGGTAGTCACAGTGGGGGGATGGAGTGGTTGGAAGAGTAGAGGATTCCAGAATTAGCAGAGGGCGGGATAGGCTTCCTTGAAGAGAAAGGTTTTCAGTGATCACCTAAAGGCAAGTAGAGTAGGTGATAGTCTGATAGATTGGGGTAGGGAGTTCCAGAGGATGGGTGACGCCCTGGAGAAGTCTTGGAGATGAGCGTGGGAGGAGGAGATAAGGGAGCTAGAGAGTAAGAAGTCTTGCGAGGAGCGGAGAGTACGGTTTGGGTGATATTTAGAGATAAGATCGGATATGTAAATTGGGGCAGTGTTGTGGATGGCTTTATATGTCATTGTTAGAGTTTTGAATTTTATCCGTTGGGCAACTGGGAGCCAGTGGAGGGATTTACAGAGAGGGGTGGCGGATACAGAACGGTTAGTGAGGTGGATGAGTCTGGCAGCAGCTTTCATGATAGACTGGAGGGAGGATAACCTGCGATGAGGTAGGCCAATGAGGAGGGAGTTACAGTAGTCAAGGCGTGATATGACAAGGGAGTGAATAAGTTGCTTAGTGGTTTCCGGGGTTAGGAACGGTCGAATCTTGGAGATGTTGCAGAGGTGAAGTCTACATGATTTTGTCAGTGATTGGATCTGGGGCTGCAAGGACAGATGGGAGTCTAGGATTACACCTAGTACCCTGGCATGAGGGGATGGACTGAGGATGGTGTTAGCGATATTTATGGTGAAGTCAGTGGGGGTGGCGCAGGCAGGGGGGAATACTAGGAGCTCAGTTTTGGAAAGGTTCATTTTGAGGAAGTGGAGTGACATCCAAGCCGATATGTCGCTTAGTAGGCTAGCGATGCTGGTGGAAACTGAAGAGGTGAGGGGTAGACAGATTTGCGTGTCATCAGCATAGAGATAATTGAAGCCGTGGGAGTTTATCAAGTGACCAAGGGAGGAGGTGTAGATGGAGAAGGGGTCCAAGGACAGAGGCTTGGGGGACACCTACAGAGAGAGGGAGTGAAGAGGAGGTGGCAGCGTTATAGATAACACTGAAGGAGCGCTGCAACAGATAGGAGGAGAACCAAGAGAGAGCGGAGTCGCTGAGGCCAAAAGAGTGTAGTTTTTTGAAGAGGAGGGGATGGTCAACCAGGTCAAAAGCCACGGAGAGGTTGAGTAGTAGGAGTATCGAATAGTGGCATTATTATTAAACTAAGCACATACATATATAAATTTTAATTAAACCACCCCCCTTAATTTTATTCATTAATAACGTTAAACAATATATATAAAATATATAAAGAACTATACTAAAAATCTTTAAAATGTCTAAATAAATTTAAATATAATTATGATATATAAAACCATAGACTTAATGGACCTCTTCCTATACTGCACAATATATGTTAATGCATCTATAACCATACTAAAAACTTTATTATTATTTGTCTCCTAGAAACGGATCACAGTATCTTCTACTTTTTTAGATGAATTTTTAATTTTATTTAAAAATTTAAAAAAATTATATATATTAAAAATTAAAAATATTATGTTAAAAATGACCCTATAAAATGAACATATATAAATACTATATCCCAACATATTATGCTATTTCTAAAAATTGCTAATGAAGCATGTCTAATCGAACTCTTTAATCAAACCATTCGGGCTAGTCATAGTCCATATGTAATAATTAGTATTTATGATGATATATGTTTTTTTATGATGTGCACCGTGTTCCAAATTATGCAAATGATATTTTTCTCATTTACCTAAATAATTGATGTAAATAACAGTCAGCATAATTCTCATGTTATCAACTATTAAGAGTACAATTCAAATTTTATTGAACAAACCTCCTAATGATAACAGTGTTTTTTTTAAACATAAACTTACAATGCACTGTTCCAAATTATTACGCACAGTATCAAAACACTTTATAGGTTGCAAAGAACTGAAAATTGTCATTTGTTGTGTTTGCAGCATATTTACTAAAATCAAAAGCTATTTCAATCAAACTTTTAACAACATTTTAACATTTAAACATTTTAACAGGTCACGTTACATTTTAATATAGGACCCCTTATTTGATAGCAGCTTCACAAGTCTTGCATCCATTGAACTTGTGAGTTTTTGGACAGTTTCTGCTTGAATTTGTTTGCAAGATGTCAGAATAGCCTCCCAGAGCTGCTGTTTGGATGTAAACTGCCTCCCACCCTCATAGATCTTTTGCTTGAGGATGCACCAAAGGTTCTCAATGGGATTGAGGTCAGGGGAGGATGGAGGCCACACCATGACTTTCTCTCCTTTTATCCCCATAACAGCCATTGATGCAGAGGTATTATTTGCAGCATGAGATGGTACATTGTCATGCATGAAGATGATTATATTACGGAAAGCATAGTCCTTCCTTCTGTACCAGGGAAGAAAGTGGTCAGTCATAAACTCCACATACTTTGCAGAGGTCATCTTTACACCTTCGGTGCCCCTAAAGGAGCCAACCAGCTCTGTTCCCATGATTCTGGCCCAAAATATGACTCCACCACCGCCTTGCTGACGTCGCAGCCTTGTTGGAACAGGGTGGCCGTCAACCAACCATCCACTACTCTATCCATCTGGACCATCCAGGGTTGCACGGCACTCATCAGTTAACAGGACTGTTTGAAAATTAGTCTTCATGTATTTTTCTACCCAATGCAGCCGTTTCTGCTTGTGAGCATTGGTTAGTGGTGGCCGAATAGAAGGTTTATGCACAGTTGCAAGACTCTGGAGGACTCTACACCTTGATGTCCGTGGGACTCCAGAGGCGCCAGCAGCTTTAAATATCTGTTTGCTGCTATGTAATGGTATTTTAGCAGCTGCTCTCTTGATCCGATGCATGGATCTGGCAGAAATCTTCCTCAATTTGCCTTTATCTGCACGAACCCATCTGTGCTCTGAATCAGCCACAAATCTCTGAATAGTGCGATGATCACGCTTAAGTTTTCCTGAAATATCTAATGTTTTCATACCTCATCCAAGGCATTGAACTATTTCACTCTTTTCTGCAGCAGAGAGATCCTTTTTCTTCCCCATATTGCTTGAAAATGGTGCTCTGCTTAATAATGTGGAACACCGTCCTTTAGTAGTTTTTCCTTAAATTGGTCTCACTGGCCAAACTAATTATCACAGGTGTCCGAGATTGTTTTCAGTGATCAAAAGAGCCCTGACACACAATGCCATCCATGAGTTAAACTGAAAAACAAAATATTTAATCTTTGTGACACTTAAATAGAATTTGCATAATAATTTGGAGCACGGTGTATATAATGGGATTAGAACCTAGGTTTTAATTTAGTTTTGCGTATATACAGTTGTGTTCAAAATAATAGCAGTGTGTTGAAAAAAGTAAATAAAGCTCAAAATCCTTCTAATATCTTTTATTTCCATACACACAAATGCATTGGGAATACTACACATTCTATTCCAAATCAAAACATGAAGAAAAATATATCAGATTTGTGTTGTTCCTCTAAAAAAAATTGAAGAAAAGTGAATATTAGACTGTTCAAAAAAAATAGCAGTGTTTGTTTTCTTCTTTACAAACTCAAACATTCACTATATAAACTGAAAAATGTTTGAAGATTTTGCTTTCCTTTGAATCACTTAATTAATATTTAGTTGTATAACCACTGTTTCTGAGAACTGCTGTACATCTGTGTTGCATGGAGTCAACCAACTTCTGGCACCTGTGAACAGGTATTCCAGCCCAGGATGATTGGACTACATTCCACTGTTCTTCCTTATTTCTTGGTTTTACCGCAGAAACTGCATTTTTTATGTCACCCCACAAGTTTTCTATTGGAATAAGATCCGGGGATTCGGCTGGCCAATCCATAACGTCAATCTTGTTGGTCTGGAACCAAGATGTTGCACGTTTACTTGTTTGGGGTCATTGTCTTGTTGGAACACTCATTTCAAGGGTATTTCCTCTTCAGCATAAGGCAGCATGACCTCTTCAAGTATTCTGATGTATTCAAACTGATCCATGATCCCTGGTATGCGATAAATAGGCCCAACACCGTAGTATGAGAGACATCCCCATATCATGATGCTTGCGCAACCATGCTTCACTGTCTTCACAGTGTACTGTGGCTTGAATTCAGTGTTTGGGGGTCATCTGACAAACTGTCTCCGGCTACTAGACCCAAAAAGAACAATCTTACTTTCATCAGTCCACAAAATGTTGCGCCATTTCTCTTTAGGCCAGTCAATGTGCTCTTTGGCGAATTTTAACCTCTTCAGCACGTCTTTTTTTCAACAGTGGGACTTTGCTGGGGCTTCTTGCAGATAGCTTGGCTTCACATAGGCGTCTTCTAATTGTAACAGTACTCACAGGTAACTTTAGACCTTTTGTCACGAGCTCTATGGATCCACAGTCTGGGATTCCCCATGGCACGGAGTCTAAGCCCCAGTCTGCTTGTTCTCCAGAGCCCCTGATGGTGGGGATGGACTTGGAGCAGGCTGAGACCAGGTCGCGGCCCCCGGGTACACCCAAACTGTAGTAGAGAGTACCGCTAGTGGAACGTAGCAGGGTAAGAGCCTGATGTGAAGAGGCAGGGAAGACCTGAGCGGTAAACGGATGGATCCGTGCTGGATGCGGATACACCATGAAGCAAGTAGCGGAGTCAGACAGGCCGGGTCGGTAACTGTGGAGGCAGAACGGAATCAGAGCAGCAGACAAAGGATAGTCGGGTCACAGGCCAAGTTCAGCAACAGGAGGTCAGACGATCAGGAGCAGGCAGAAGAGTGGTCAGAGGCAAGCCAGGGGTCAGGGCAGGAGACGGTCAGCAGTAATCAGGAGCAGGCTGGGTTTGGCAACAAAGGTACACACACAGGATCAGGACACAAGCAGAGAATAAAGACCATAAGGCAACTTGGACATTGCAATGGCCAGTTAAACAGCCCACCCGGCGCCGACAGGTGCACCTGGGTCCTAGTGCCTGCCCGGCGCCATCATTGGTGACAGGCGCGCCTGGGTCCTAGTGCCCCCCTGCCTGCATGTCTTGTCGGGATCCTACGCATGCTCAGATTCGTGCGCCGCAGCGATCTTCTCGTTCCATGACATTGCCCCCCCTTATGGGCAGCCTCCGGATGCCCAACTGACTCCTCTTTTGTGGATGGTTACGAAAAAATTCCTGAATTAGTCTTGTAGCATGGACGTTCTGAGCTGGTTCCCAAGAATTCTCCTCCGGACCATAACCCTTCCACTTAATGAGGTACTGCGTCTGACCCCTCATTTTCCTGCAGTCTACGATTGCCTCAAGCTCAAATTCCTCTTCCCCATCAATGTCTATGGCCTCCGGGGGTCTTGACCTACGATCGGGAAAGGGATCTGGTGCAGCAGGCTTCAGTAGTGACACGTGAAAGACTGGGTGTATCTTGAAGGACTCTGGGAGCGCTAATTCGTAAGCAACATCATTAATTTACGTCTTACCCGTAATGGGCCCACAAACGGGTGCCAATTTCCTTGATGGACATGACATCTTCAGGTTGGTCGTAGCCAGCCAGACTTGGTCTCCCGGGTGCAGGATCAATTCTCCCCTTCTTCTTCTATCAAAGTCCCTCTTGTTGTCTTCCTGGGCCTTCGCAACTGCCTCCTGTAACACTTTGTTGTTAGATGCAAAACAATTCAGTGTATCCTGGGCAGCAGGAACAGAGATCTCTGGGATCAGGTCAGGTAGGAAGGTACCCGTAGTTAGCAAAAAATGGAGATTGCTTAGTGATGGAATGACTTGCATTATTGTAGGCAAACTCTGCCAAGGGCAAGAGTGCCACCCAGTCATCCTGGAGAAAAGATGTGTAACATCTGAGGTATTGTTCTAAGGTTTGGTTGGTCCGTTCGGTTTGTCCGTTCGTTTGCGGATGGTACGCAGAAGAAAAAGACAACTTGATTTCCAATGTTTCGCATAGTGCCTTCCAGAACTTCAAGGTGAATTGTACCCCTCGGTCAGAAACAATATCTTTAGGAACTCCATGGAGCTTTACAATTTCCTTAATAAAGATTTGCGCAGTCTCAGGAGCAGAAGGTGTGTTCTTTAGTGGCAGGAAGTGGGCCATATTTGATAGGCGATCCACCACCACCACGAAAATAGCAGTATGACCTTCGGAAGGTGGAAGTTCTACTATAAAGTCTATAGTTATCATTAACCAAGGCCTATCAGGTACTGGCAGGGGTCGTAGTAAACCCCAAGCCTTGTTTCGGGTGGGCTTATTTCAATTGCAGATGGTGCAAATTCTCACATATGCCTTGCAGTCCTTAGCCATATTTGGCCACCAGAACATGCGTTGTGCCAGCTCCAATGTCTTGGAAACCCCAACGTGACCTTCCAACGGGTGATCGTGGCAATAGCCCAGGACAAGAGTTTGCGCTTCCTCGGGTGCCAAGATTTGCTCCCCTTTCCATAAGAGTCCCTCTCTGCTCTGTACCGTGACTCCGGGTGGACTGGGTGCTCCTACGGACGCCGTTTGCAATTTGGACAAGGATTCGGATTATAACAACAAGAAATTCCCTGCTGGCAGGATGATGTCTGGCTTCAGAGATTCCTTTGGATCCTCGAACATGCGTGAGAGCGCATCTGGTTTCGTGTTTTTAGACCCTGGCCTGTAAGTGATGTGGAAAACAAACCTGGAGAAAAATAATGCCCATCTGGCCTGACGTGGTTTATGGCGTTTAGCCGTTCTCAAATATTCAAGATTCTTATGGTCCGTATATATCAAGATCGGATGTAAGGCCCCCTCCAGCAAGTACCTCCATTCTTCCAATGCCGTCTTAATTGCCAAGAGTTCTCGGTCTCCAACGTCATAGTTCCTTTCTGCCGGAGTAAGTTTTCTGGAGAAGAAGGCTACTGGGTGCATAAACTCCTTGAGGCCTTTCCTTTGTGAAAGGACCGCCCCCACTGTGTTTTCGGACGCATCCACCTCCAGAATATAAGGAAGAGGAGAGTCTGGATGGCTTAGGATGGGTGCTGCTGTGAACAATTCTTTCAGGGTTTCAAAAGCAACCTTCAGGGGTCCAATGGAAGCGAACCCCTAGCTTAGTGAGCTGGGTAATAGGTGAGACGAGGCCTGAAAGGTTCCTGATACATTTTCGATAAAAATTAGCAAAGCCGATGAACCGCTGAATACCTTTCTTGTCTGAGGGAACCGGCCATTCCAAAATTGCGGAAATTTTCTGGGGATCCATGGCAATTTCGGCAGTAGAGATGATTAACCTCAGAAATTAAATGCTATGCTGCTCGAAGCTACATTTCTCTGCTTTAGCGTAAAGCCCATGCTGGCGAAATCGCTCCAACACGCTCCTGACATGACCTCGGTGTACCTCCAGGGATGTGGAAAAGATCAGAATGTCATCCAGGTAGATGACAACAAAAATATCCAAGTAATCTATAAAAACATCATTAATAAAATGCTGGAACGTGGCAGGTGCGTTGCACAACCCAAATGGTATAATCAAATACTCGAAATGAGTCATATGCCCCTCTCAGATCCAATTTAGTAAAAATAGTGGCAGTCTTCGGTCTCTGAAACAGTTTAGGAACCAGAGGAAGGGGATAACAGTTCTTTCCAGTGATCTTATTCAGTTCTCAATAGGCCACACAAGGCCTCTAGGACTTATCCTTCTTTTCCACAAAAAAGATTCCTGCTCCAGCTGGTGAAGTGGAGGGACGGATGAATCCTTTTTGGAGGTTCTCATCAATGTAATCTTTTAACACCCCTAATTCTCGTTCCGATAAAGGGAAGATTCGCCCGAATGAGATTTCAGACCCGGGAAGTAGATCAATCGGGCAATCATAGGCTTGATGAAGAGGGAGAATGTCTGCTCCCCGCTTACTGAACACATCAAGGTAGCCATGGTATACCGGGGGGAATTACTTGAGACAGTTGTGCGTCAGAGTCCATGCACAGTAGGGTCGGTGTGACTGAGGGTGTCATGGGTAAGCAATGTTCCTGACAATAAGCTGAAAGAAATTGGATTGACCCCGTCTTCCAGTTAATTTGAGGGTCATGCGCCCATAGCCAAGGGAATCCCAAAATGACAGGGAATAATGGAGAAGCGATGACGTCCAGACGCAGAAACTCCTGATGGTGGTTGGCAACCGTAGTGCAGATTGGTGGGGTCTCTATCTACCAGTCCGGATTTAATACGGGACCCATCGGCCAGGAAGATGTTCAATCTGTGTTCCTTGGTCTGTAAGGGAACACGCTGATGGGCTGCAAAATTCAGATCTATGAAGCAGCTGCAGGCCCCTGAATCAATAATCGCTGTCACCGACACGGTTCTTCCGGGAAGCTGGAACGAAATGGGCACAGCTAGATGAGTTGAGCTGTCGAGACAGGCTGGAGAAACAGCAGAAGAGACCGAGAGACACTTACTCAACTTAGCTGGACAGGAGCGCACATAATGACCCGCTTCTCCACAATATAAGCAGAGGTTATTCATCCGACGTCTTTGGCGTTCCTCTGACGTTAATGATGGTCGTATTAAACCGAGTTGCATTGGCTCAGGTATATCTGTGGCCTCAGTATCCCGGTTCCTGACAGGAGGCTTGGGCTGGAGTGGGAACCTAGGTAGCATCCACGTAGGCCTCTGGACCTGACTGGACCTTTCTAGCCTACGTTTGCGCAGCCTACGGTCAATCTGGATGGCCAATGCAATTAGGTCCTCCAAGGAGTCAGGTATGCCCACTCTAGCTAGCTCATCCTTGAGGGGTTCAGATAGGCCCAAGCGAAACTGATGACGTAGGGCTGCATCGTTCCATCTAGTATTGCCACTCCAGCGTCTGAAATCAGAAGCGTAATCCTCTGCTGCTCAGCGACCCTGTCGGAGTGCGTGTAAAGCTGCCTCAGCGGAAGTAGCCCGCTGCGGGACATCGTACAGCTGAGCCATCGCGTTAAAGCATGTTGTTACAGAATTCAGATGTGGATGTCGAATTTCAAGCAGACGATGGGCCCAACCCTGGGGCTCACCTTGCAGCAAGGAGATGATAAACCCCACCTTCACAGATTCTGAGGAGAAGGTTCGTGGCTGTAGATCGAAATACAGCTGACATGCGTTTTGAAAAGCATTCTATTTACTTCGATCCCCATTGAAACATTCTGGTGTAGGCACACGGGGTTCAGGTGGAGATAATGTGACCACTGTACTGGTGCGAGGTTCAGCGGAATCCCTGACCGGGGAAGAAGCAGCCGGATCCGAAGATGTGGGAGCAGGTGAAGCTAGGGTCTGGATATGCTCTTCCAGGTGTGTATATACCTCCTGTAATGTCTTAACGGCCTGGGTGAGTGCCGCCAGGTGGTGACATATTTCATCCAATGGAGAGGGTCCTCTTCCAGGCTCAGCCATGGCCGTATGGTACTGTCACGATCTAACGCTAGCTCTATGGATCCACAGTCTGGGATTCCGCAGGGCCCGGAGTCTAAGCCCCAGTCTGCTTGTTCTCCAGAGCCCCTGATGGTGGGGATGGACTTGGAGCAGGCTGAGACCAGGTCGCGGCCCCCGGGTACACCCAAACTGTAGTAGAGAGGACCACTAGTGGAACGTAGCTGGGTAAGAGCCTGATGTGAAGAGGCAGGGAAGACCTGAGCGGTAAACGGATGGATCTGTGCAGGATGGCTGGATGCGGATACACCGTGCAGCAAGTAGCGGAGTCAGACAGCCCGGGTCGGTAACTGTGGAGGCAGAACGGAATCAGAGCAGCAGACAAAGGATAGTCGGGTCACAGGCCAAGTTCAGCAACAGGAGGTCAGATGATCAGGAGCAGGCAGAAGAGTGGTCAGAGGCAAGCCAGGGCTCAGAGCAGGAGACGGTCAGCAGTAATCAGGAGCAGGCTGGGTTCGGCAACAAAGGTACACAGGATCAGGACACAAGCAGAGGATAAAGACCATAAGGCAACTTGGACATTGCAATGGCCAGTTTAAATGGCGCGCCTGGGTCCTAGTGCCTTTCTGGCACCGTCATTGGTGACAGGCGCGTCTGGGTCCTAGTGCCCGCCTGCCTGCATGTCTTGTCGGGATCCTGTGCATGTGCAGATTTGTGCGCCGTGGTGATCTTCTTGTTCCCTGACACTTTCTTTGATCTTCCTGGAGCTGATTGTTGGCTGAGTCCTTGCCATTTTGGCTATTCTATCCATTCGAATAGTAGTTTTTCGCTTTCTTCCATGTCTTTCAGGTTTTGGTTGCCATTTTAAAGCATTTGCGATCATTTTAGCTGAGTAGCCTGTTATTTTCTACACTTCTTTATATGTTTTCCCTTCTCCAACCTACTTTTTAATCAATGTACGCTGTTCTTCTGAACAATGTCTGTAACGACCCATTTTCCTCAGAATTTCAGAAAGAAATGCACTGTAACCAGCATGTACAACATTTGCTGCCTTCCTTCCTTAAATAAGGGCAATAATTGCCACCTGTTTTTCAAAGAATGAATGACCTCACTAATAGAACTCCACACTGCTATAATTTTGAACATGCCCCTTTCAATTAGTGATTCACTTACACAGAATCAGCAGCATGCATGTCATGACTGTTGGGTCTGTTGGATTTCTATTACTCTACTATACCTGCTAGTAAATTATTTGCCATATAGAAATATTATTTCTACCAAAAACAGTGATTGATCAGGTTAGTGATGTCTGACTGCTGTTATTTTGAACACAACTGTATATAAATGTACTTGTTTAAGTTGTGCATTTAGTGGTATTATATGGCCCCTGTGGTGCTTATTACAGCTTGCCCGTCTGTCAGCATCCAGTGACAGAATGCAGAGGTATTATTAGTATCTGTTTGGCAATATCATCTCCTGGCATCTAGGGACACTCACGGTAGGCGGCTTCCAGGGACACTCATGGTAGCAGGCTCACAGGGACTCAGCGGGGCCCTGGCTGTGGGGTCTGACCTCAGCACAGCCCTCACACAGCTCTCTAGGGACAACAGCAGGCTCACGGTGACTCAGCGGGATCTTGGCTGTGGGGGTCTGACCTCAGCACAGCCCTCATGCAGCTCTCTAGGGTCAACAGCATGCTCACGGGTGCACAGCGGGGTCTTGGCTGTGGGGCCTGACATCAGCACAGCCCTCACACAGCTCTCTAGGGACAACAGCAGGCTCACGGACAGTCCAGGCAGGGAAAAGTAAGGGGGGAGAGTCCACGGACAGTCCAGGCAGTGGTGATGTGGGCACACACTAAGGCAGTCTGGGCAAGGGCACTAGGGCGCACAATAGGGACAGTTCCACACTCCGCTGTATGCGGCTTGTAGGGGCACTCACGGCAGGTAGTTTCCAGGGGCAACCAGCAGACAATGTGCAGGAACACTCACGGTTTCAGGGACGGCAGCAGTCAGTAGACAGGGGACCCTCACAGCAGTCAGCTTTCCAGGGACAGCAGCGGACCGGGACCCTCACAGCAGTCGGCTTTCCAGGGACAGCAGCGATCAGCAGACAGGGACCATCACAGCGGTCAGCTTTCCAGGGACAGCAGCGGTCAGCAGACAGGGACCCTCACAGTGGTCAGATTTCCAGGGACAGCAGCGATCAGCAGACAGGGACCCTCACAGCGTTCAGCTTTCCAGGGACAGCAGCGGTCAGTGGACAGGGACCCTCACAGCGGTCAGCTTTCCAGGGACAGCAGCGATCAGCAGACAGGGACCCTCACGGTGCTCACCCTTCTAGTGAACACAGCGGTCAGCAGGCAGGGGGCAGCTTCCCAGGGACACAGCAGTCAGCAGACAGGGACCCTCAGCGGGGTCTGGGCTGTGGGGTCTGCCTCAACTCAGACCCCACACAGCCGTTCTCTTCTCGAGCAGGGGACCAATAACGATCAGCTTTCCAGCAGGCCTACAGGGACTCAGCGGAAGTCCTGGCTGTGGGGTCTGGCCTCAGCTCAGACCCCACAAAGCGCTTCTCCCGAGCGCAGGAGACCAACAGGCAGCCGGGTCCTGCTCTGGTCTCCAGGATGAGAAGAGGGTGTGGGGACACAGGGGAGACACAGGCACTAGAGGGGGGTGGGGGGTGGCAGAAGAGGAGCAGGCACTCCGTGACATATATATTATATATATTCTTGAGTTATTATATTTACGTTAATAATGCAGCTGATATTAGGTGTATTTTGAGCACATGTTTAACACGGTAGCGCGGCACTATTGGTTATAGTCTTTTTTTCACCCAGGAGCTCAGCTGATGCACTGAGATGGGATCTGCAGACAGGTGGAGCCTGTGCGAGCTATGCAAGCCTTCCGGGAAACAGAGGATCACAGGATAGCCAGTTCAAAGCCGAGGTCAGGTACCAGGTGGGAATCAGAGCAGACGTAGTCAGATGGGATAGCCGAGGTCATACACAGAGGAACAAAGAGGGAATATCCGTTAGCCAAGCCGAGGTCAGATCAGGGGTTAAGCAGAGAAGACAGGTCCAAGAGCAAGCCGAGTCGGTATCAGGAAATCACAATAGCACAGGAAACAGTAACAGGATACAGGGAAGCCAGAGATCAACCAGCACCTGAGAGGCTTCCTTATAAAGGCCATTTGGAGCCAAATTTGAACCGATGTGAAGTTCTGCGGCCAGGCAAGGTACTGGCAGGGGTGCCAGGTCTCAACACCTCTGCAGAGGACAGAGCCCTGATGGGATCAATATCTTTGATCAGATCAGCACTATACCAGCATTCATATTAGTATAGTGTCCCCAAAAACGCAGCGCTAGTGGGGCCAGCCCCGGCACCTGCCAATACCTGCATTTAGCCCCTACTCTTACCCTCTCCTCTCCCCCAGCAAATGCAGTGTTAGTAGATCACCGTCACGTGATATATTGCACACAAAACCGCAGTGTTTGCAGAATCAGGCCTGATCTCTGTTAGCACTTGCAGGTAAATTTTTTTGTAGTGGTTCAAGCAGTCCCTGACATCCAGGTGCTCTTTTTTTCCATGAGTTGAACTAGGTACTTATAAATTTAGTGGCTAAAATGTCCAATAAAAGGTACTCTAGTGAAGATGCCTACAGGAATCTGAGCATGTCAGGTGAGAGTGAAGGGGAAGCCTCACTCACAGAATCTGCCTCAGAATACGAACCAGTAGACAGCAGTGGCACCCTGAAAGATAGCTCAGACAATGGATTAGAGGTCCCTGCTAAGGTCAGGAGTACCCGACCCCATTCCCAGGTTGCTGAGATGTTACAATCGCATGATGATTCTCCTATGCCGCAGAGTGCCAGTACTAGTGCCGCTCTACCTTTCGGTGGATTGCTAAGCACCAGCAGCCTAGTACATCCTGGTCTTTCACATACCAGCACTGCAGTATCACTTGGTGATGTGGCGAGTCCCATAAGTGCAGTACAAGCTGGTGCGGTGGCTAGCACAAGTAGTGTCCCGCAGCCACCAAGAATTCGAACAGAGGCCCCTAGTGTCCTTTCAGAAGTGCTTGCAAATTCTGATTGGCAGCCCACAAATTCTGCAGCACCCGTACTTCTTCTATTCACTGTCCAACCTGGAATTCAGGGGAAAACCGCAAATTTAACTACTCCCCTTCATTTTTTTGGAGCTGTTTTTCACAGAAGATCTGTATGCATTGATTGCGGATCAAAGCAATTTATATGCACAACATTTTATCGCCACCAACCCAAATTCAAACCTTGCAAGAGCATTTGCATGGAAACCTCTTACAGTTTCTGAATTTAAAGTTTTTTTTCTGCTAAACCTCAACATGGGCATTACTGAAAAAAATGAATTGCAGTTGTATTGGTCCACAGACCCGATTCATCATATGCCCTTGTTCTTTGCTGCTATGGCCAGGCATAGATATGAGAATATAATGATTTTTATGCATTTCAGTGACAACACACTCTGTCGTCCTTGGAGTGACCCTGAATTTAGCTGGCTCCACAAAATTTGGCCCCTTTAAATCACCTTAATCAAAAATGTGCAAATGTCTATATTCCCCAGCAACACATCTGTGTTGATGAGTCCCTCATTAGTTTTTCTGGCTGCCTTGCATTCAAACAATTTCTCCCCAGCAAGCGTGCCAGATATGGGGTCAAGATGTATAAGACCTGTGAGAGGGCAACAGGCTATACATATAAGTTTCGGATTTATGAGAGAAAAGATAGTCACGTGGAGCCCCTCGTATGCTCAGAGTACATGGGGATCAGTGGCAAGATATTTTGGGACTTGGCGTCATCCTTTTTCCATATGGGGTACCACTTACACGTGGTCAATTTTTATTCAAGTGTGCCACTATTTTGACTTTGTACAATCTGGGAATTGTCGCATGTGGTAACGTGCGACCAAATCGCCGGGGCTTTCCCCAAACGGCTTGTAAATACCCATCTTAGAAAGGGGGAGAAAGCCTGTTTGAGAAATGAGGATTTGCTTGTAGTGAAGTGGAAGGACAAACGGGATGTTTTTGTCCTGTCTTCCACGACCATCGAAATTGCCACGGCTGCATTGTTGAGAAGCCCCTCTGTGTCCACGACTATAACCTTAACATGGGAGGGGTGGACTTCAACAACCAGATGATGAAATCGTACTAAGTTAAAAAAAGAAAAAAAAAAAGTAAAAAAAACCCATAAAAAGTTCAAGTACAAAAATGTTTTTAAAATTTTAAAAACTAAAAATAGTTGTAGTTTTTTTTGTTGCTTTCAAATTACGGTTCTATTGTTACGATTTTACTCTTTTATTGTTACTGTTTTATTGTTAACCATTACTGTTTTCTTTGAAGGAATGTCATTCAGGTGCAGCACCGTTCTGTTTATTCTGACAGCAACAGGAATTTGCTCTCAGAATATACATTAGTAAAAGTGTGCAGCACTGTTGGATGAAATTTTTCATCCTCAGTTTAAAAAAAAGAGCATATATGCCGAAGCATGGGGGCCTGGGGTGGCCAGTGGGTGGATGACCCCTATGCTTCTGTATATATTTAAAAATAAAAATGGGGGGGGCAAAGATTTCTTCATCCACATCGCCCGATGTGAAAAGAGAAATCTGTTTTTTGACACAAAAAAGACATTTCATGTGTTCCCACCATTTGAAGTGGGTGGATGCAGGGCGGTATATTCTAATGGTGGGCATACCACTCACTTTTTCTGGCAGACATTTCTTCTCTTTTTTTCATTCAGCCCACAGGCTGCATTAAAAATAAAATAACATAGCATATATACCCAACAAGGACCAGGAATATACTGGTACATCACTGGACTTTGAGTGGTTATTCCAGGATGATTCCTGCAGCTGCAGGCATCGGTTTTTTCAGTCGGCTATCGGATTTCATGTAAAAGCAATCCTATTGGCTAATTAGCTGCAGGATTGCTTTTACAAGTAGAGGGAGAAGATGCCCCCTCCCCCGCTGCCTTCCACGGCCTTCTCGGGCAGTCCAGTGGTATCGGGGGAACCTGAGAATGCAGCCGGTGTTTCTGCCAGCTGACCATATAGCTGATTAGAGACCAGAATGGCACCAATCATCTCTATAGTCTAAGAAATGGGAAGCTACAAGCATTTCATCACTTCAGTTTCGCAGGATATAAACCGCACCGTTTGTAAATTGGGAAAGCATCTGATCACACCGATCTTGGTGAGATTAGATGATGTAAGGGCATAGGAGATATCTAGAGTCTAATAAACCCCAGATTTCTCAAAAAAGAATACCTGTCGATTCTCATTGCACTCACAGGGTTTATTTACATTCCCTGTGATAGCAATAAAAGTGATAAAAAAAAAGCACCCTCGCCCCCCCGTGCGAGCGTTGACCCCGTGCCGGTATGTAAACAGCAGTTGCACCATGCATGTGAGGTATCACCGCGAATGTCAGATCAAGGACAGTAATTCTAGCACTAGACCTCCTCTGTCAATCTAAAATGGTAGCTTGTAAAGGCTTTTAAAGCGTTGCCTATTGATATTAAAAATGTATTCAGTTTGTCGCCATTGCACGGGGCGTGCACAGTTTTAAAGCATGTCATGTTTGGTATCTATTTACTCGGCATACCATCATCATTTATATTTCACCAAATAATTGGGCAATAAATAGTTTCTGTGCATTAACAGTAAAAAAAGTGTTTTGGTTTTTTTTTTTCAAAAGATGTGTGTTTGAAAAATCGCTGCATTAGTAATATGTGACAAAAAATTGCAGCACCCACCATTTTGTTCACTAGGGTGTCTACTTTAAAAAAAATATACATTTGGGGGTTCAAAGTAATTTCCTAGCAAAAAATACTGATTTTTTTCATGTGAACAAAAAGTGTCAGAAAAGGCTTGGTCTCCAGGTGATTAGAAGAGTGATGTGAGTTATGTGTGGCATAGATGTCTAATACTGGGCATAAAATTCCCCGCCTCCCCCCCCCCCCCCCCAAATGACCCCTTTTTGGAAAGTAGACACCCCAAACCATTTTCTGAGTGGCATGTTGAGTCAATAGAAAAATTAATTTTTTTACAAGTTTTTGGAAAACTACAAAAAATTACACTTTTTTTTTTTACTTTTTCTTACTCTACTTTTTTTTACTCCTACTTTTTTACACAAAGTTGTCAGTTAAATGATATATTGCTCACGCATGCCATGGGTATATGTGGAATTACTCCCCAAAATAAATTCTGCTACTTTTTACGAGTATGGGGACACCATATGTGAGAGACTTTTTGGCAGGCTAGCCGTGTACAGGCTTTAAAAGGGATTTATTTCCTCATTACACTTCCTGACTATCACAGTTTCCGATGCCCTTAAATGCCAGGTTAGCACAAACCCCCCAAATTACCCCTTTTTGGAAAGTAGACACCCCAATGAATTTGATAAGAAGCATGGTGAGCATTTTTATATTTCAAAACCTTGTGAGAAAAAATGAGATCTGCAAAATACTCGCCATGCCTCTTTTTAAATTCCTTGGAGTGTCTACTTTCCAAAAAAGGGGTCATTGGGGGGGGGGGGGGGGGGGTGGTGCTATCCTGGCATTTCAGGGCCTTCAAAACTGTGATAGGTAGTGAGAAAGTGAAATGAGAAAGTTAAGCACCTTCAGGCTTTCAAAGTGGTCATTGGATTTCAGGCTCCTGTATGTGTCTAGGCTCCCAAAAAGTCTCTCACATGTGGTATCCCCTTACTTGGTAGAAGTAGCAGAATGTATTTTGGTAATTCCACATATACACATGGCATGTGTGAGTAATATATAATTTAAGTGACAACTTTGCATAAAAAGAAAAAAAAGTTTTTGTCATTTTCCAAAAACTTGTGGGAAAAAAAAAATCTTCCATGGACTAAGCAGACCTCTCAGCAGATAGCTTAAGGTGTCTACTTTCCGAAAAGGGCTCATTTGGAGGTGTTTGTACTGTCCTGGTATTTTAGCACCTCAAGAAATGTGATAGGCAGTCAGAAAGTAAAAGCTGTGTAATTCCATTATCCATACCATTGTTTGTAGATGCTATAACTTTCACACAAACCAATTAATATGCAGTTGTTTTTTTGTTTTTTTTTTTACCAAAGACATGTAACAAAATACATTTGGGCCTAAATTTATGACAAATTTTAAGTTTTTAGGATATTTTTTATGACAGAAATGAGAAAATAGTTTTTTCCAAATTTTCAGTCTTTTTTTGTTTATAGCACAAAAAATAAAAAGCGCAGAGGTGATCAAACACCACCAAAAGAAAGCTCTATTTGTATGAAAAAAGGACATAAATTTAGTTTGGGTACAGCATTGCATGACTGCGCAATTACCAGTTGAAATAGCGCAGCGCCGAATAGCAAAAAAAGGCCTGGTCAGGAATGCGGGTAAATCCTCTGGAGGGCAAGTGGTTAATAATAATATACGCATATCTCTGTTTCCTCCTGTCCTCTACTGCTCAAGGAGAACACTGTATCTGTATTCTAATTACAAACTATAGGAATATCTTGCCGTTAAAATTGTTGTAAACCCTTGCATATACTCAGTGAAATGACTGGTCTCAGGTGATACAGAGATGAAACATATCCTCCTACATCAGTTCTACCTGTTTATCTGAAACCATCTCTTCTCTACATCCCTTTGAAGTGCTGAATCTGTAAAGCAGAAAAAAGAGGGCAGAGAGCTGAAATTATACTCTGCAGAGCTCAGTGAGGAGAGCTCTGAGCGCTGATTGGAGGGAAGAGATCTCAGGTTTAAAATGGAACACACTGCATTTGATCAACACAAACCAAAAATTCTATTTAATGTAATTTTAATATTGGAGCTCCACTTTGAAACTGAATCTAACTTTTAATAAACACTTAACACTTGCATTCTATTCTTTGTTCCCTGCTTTTCTGTACAGAGAATTAATATCCTCGTTGCTCATGATATATGGAGGTACAAGTGCCACGGATGGTGTGGTCTTGTTTTTTTTTTTTTCTTTCCTGCTGTTTTTGTATGTATGTTTGTCCAATTTCCAGCTCCAATTGTTTTCATCAAATACAACAGAGAAGAACTGTTAAGGCCTAATGCACACTAGCATTTTGGCCACTGTGTCAAATTATGACACTTTCTTGCACCTGGGAAGCATAAGTGCAGTGTCAACCCTGTTGCCAGCAGTCTGTCAAAATCTATGACCGAATGAATTAGGCGGTTTTGGATGCTGCACCGATTGGTACTCGCATTTAGGGGCATATGTGCTGCCCATATAGAATTTTGAGTATCCTACTTTGCCAACTTTTCATGGGCATACGCAATTTTGAGGCTTGATATTTTTGGTATCTATTTACTCTACACAGTCCCATCTTTCATGTTTAACAGGAATTTGGTATTACATTGTGCTTGTTTGCATATAATTTAATTGTAATGTATTTTTTAACTATAGATAAATAACTATGTACAGGTGAAACTCGAAAAATTAGAATATCGTGCAAAAGTTCATTTATTTCAGTAATGCAACTTAAAAGGTGAAACTAATATATGAGACTCATTACATGCAAAGCAAGATCGTTCAAGCCGTGATTTGTCATAATTGTGATGATTATGGCTTACAGCTCATGAAAACCCCAAAACCACAATCTCAGAAAATTAGAATATTAGATGCAATCAATAAAACAAGGATTGTACATAGAACAATATCGGACCTCTGAAAAGTATAAGCATGCATATGTACTCAGTACTTGGTTTGGGCCTCTTTTGCAGCAATTATTGCCCCAATGCAGCGTAGCATGGAAGCTGTGGCACTGCTGAGGTGTTATGGAAGACCAGGATGCTTCAATAGCAGCCTTCAGCTCTTCTGCATTGTTCGGTCTCATGTCTTTCATCTTTCTCTTGGCAATGCCCCATAGATTCTTTATGGGGTTTATGTCAGGCGAGTTTGCTGGCCAATCAAGCACAGGAATCCCACGGTCATTGAAGCAGGTTTTGGTGCTTTTGGCAGTGTGGGCAGGTGCCAAGTCCTGCTGGAAAATGAAGTCAGCATCCCCAAAAAGCTCGTCTGCAGAAGGAAGCATGAAGTGCTCCAAAATCTCCTGGTAGGCGGCTGCGTTGACCCTGGACTTAATGAAGCACAGTGGACCAACATCAGCAGATGACATGGCTCCCCAAATCAACACAGACTGTGGAAACTTCACACTGGACTTCAAGCATCTTGCAGTGTGTGCCTCTCTATTCATCCTCCATACTCTGGGTCCTTGGTTTCCAAATGAGATGCAAAAGTTGCTCTCATCAGAAAAGAGGACTTTGGACCACTGAGCAACAGACCAGGTCTGTTTTTCTTTAGCCCAGGTAAGACGCTTGTTTGTTGTTCAGAAGCCGTCTTGACAAGAGGAATATGACATTTGAAGCCCATGTCCAGGATCCGTATGTGTTTGGTAACTCTTGATGCATTGACTGCAGCCTCAGTCCACTCCTTCTGAAAATCCCCAACACTTTTGAATGGCCTTTTCCTGACAATCCTCTCTAGGCTGCGGTCATCCCTGCTGCTTGTGCACCTTTTTCTTCCACACTTTTCCCTTCCATAACTTTCTATTAATGTGCTTTGATACAGCACTTTGGGAGCATATAACTTCTTTTGCAACTACCTTTTGAGGCTTTCCCTCCTTATGGAGGGTGTCAATGATGTTTTTCTGCACAACTGTCAGGTCAACAGTCTTTCCCATGATTGTGATTTCTACTGAACCAGACTGAGGGACCATTTAAAGGCTCTGGAATCCTTTGCAGGTGTTATGGCTTAATTAGCTGATTAGAGTGGGACACTTTGAGCCTAGAATATTGCACCTTTTCACAATATTCTAATTTTCTGAGATTGTGGATTTGGGGTTTTCATGAGCTGTAAGCCATAATCATCACAATTATGACAAATCACGGCTTGAACTATCTTGCTTTGCATGTAATGAGTCTATCTCATATATTAGTTTCACCTTTTAAGTTGCATTACTGAAATAAATTAACTTTTGCACGATATTCTAATTTTTCGAGTTTCACCTGTAAATATTGTGTGACATAAAATTATGCAATATAAAAGAAAAACAAAGTCCTGTAGCGATAGGGTCAAAGTGTATCTACACCCTTCCTCCTACCATCTTTATGCAGAATATCTTCTCATACTGTTCAAAAAGCAAATATGTTATATATCTATTGAGTACATAATGTTACCAGGTTTGAAATTTGATTTGATATTTAGTATATCACTATCACTAGTATTGGTCCAGAAGCTGTTTTCTGTGTGTGAGAAAAAGATACTCTCATAACACTGTAGCTAAATGTTAAAGTTGAAACACATACCTGAGACTTGTTTTTTTTACATGTCTCCCCCTTTTTTATAAATTGTATTTTTACTGATTTTCAAAAGATAATAGAGAACAAACAGTACAGTACAGAGTGCAATTTTTACAAAACTGAGGAAAAAGGGAGCACAAACTATCTTTATTCACCATAAAGTCCACTTTAAACCAGTCATTTTACAAAAATGACAAGAGGACATCTGCATAGAGGAATATATACGTCTCTTGGAATTAGAGGTGGAGTAACAAATTCTCACATCACTATTTCCCTATTACATGTCTTAAAAGAACTTTTAACCAAGTAAGAAGAAGTTTGTGGATCAAACTGAATCACAATCTCAAATAACAGACATTGATTATGTAAGATTAATAAAGAAATAGACAAAACAAAGGTACACACCAAAGGGCAGTTCCAATGAAACCCAGGCTTGGACAGTGATGCATTCCATCCTTTGTTGACAATAGTTGATATTAAACAGATCTGGGAAGTAGCCTTATTGGATAAGCAGTGGTATGATATAGATCCACAGGCTACTGTTAACATATGAGCATTAAGCTTCTTAGTGTTTTTGGATACACCAGTAAATGGGAAGCCTACAAGAAAGTGGATGGGATGTGCAGGGAAAGAGACATACAGGATTTGTCATAGTAGTATCTGGAAGCATACTCTGAAGCCACTTCGGTCCGGTCACATGATAGGGTCCCAGCGTTGGCTTCAGTGTATAGGAGGGACAGTGAATGTCTACTCATAGTAAGCCTGTGGGTGACATAATCACCCAGGCTCTGCAGCCATTGTCGCTGCTTCTTCTCTACACTGAAGCCAACACTGGGACCCGATCATGTGACTGGACCAAAGTGGCTTCAGAATTGGTAAGTATAGACATATCTTTTTCACACAAGGTTGTTTAAATAGTCTTACAATGGGGATGGTAGTAGGTTTAGGCGTAGTTAGAATTTGACTGGAATTCCACTTTAATAGAAGGTTGGCACCGAGGATAGCCTGCAATTGTGAAAGCTCAGAGGGTGCAATATGAATTGGGAGCACTTCCGTCTTAGTAGAGCTTAATTTGTAACCTGATAAGGTGCCAAAGGCCTCTAATACCTTATGTACGTTGGGGAGGGAGGTATGGAGATCTGTCAGCATCAAAAATATGTGGTCTACGAACAGTGAGAGTTTATATTCCTTATGTCTTCCAGAAATACGTGCATATCTGGTTGGTGCATATGGACACAGCAAGGGGTTTTAAACATAAAATAAAAAGTAATGGGGATAGCAGACATACTTGCTGAGTATCATTTAACATAAGGAAATGTTCAAATGTTGCACCTGGTATTTTGACTTGAGAGGAATATAAAGCACTAATATTGTGAGGGAAGGGCCCATGGAAGCCAAAACTCTTTAAAGGCGTACTCAATCTGTCAAATGAATTTTGAGCATTTAAGCTCAGAAGCAACGCTGGAGTTTCAGGCTTGTTCACTAAGTACACTTATTCACTAAGTTCACTAAATCTATAGTCCGTCTAGTATTATCTCCTGCTTGCCTAGTAATTACAATTCCTACTTGATCCCTGTTAATATGTCGTGGTAGAAGCTGAGACAATCTGTTGGCTAGGATCTTCAGTAAAAATGTTATAGTCCGAGAGCTGAGTAAAGTGATCATCCTGTAATTCACTGGGGAAGCCGGGGTTTTCTCGGATTTCAGGATAACTGTGATATATGAATAGAGGGAGTGGGGAATTGAGATCTCCCCTTTTTAACCACTTGCCTACTTGGTACTTATACCCCCTTCCTACCCAAACTAATTTTCTGCTTTCAGTGCTCTCTTACGTTGACAATTCCTGAGACATGCAACACTGTACCCATATGATTTTTTTGTCCTTTTTTCAAATAGAACTTTCTTTTGGTGGTATTTAACCTCTTGCCGCCCAGCCACTGCATATAAACGTTTTGCAGGGGGCACGGCTGCGCAAAAGCACGTTTTAAAACGTGCTCCGCGCTCCCGAGGTTTTCGCAGGCAGGGGGCACGCACGCTCCTGCCGCCCCGCGGGTGTCACAATTTGATCCCAGAGCGATCAATCATTCGATTTCAACCTGTGATTTCCGGCTGAAATTGGATGATTGGTCCCTGCACTATCCTGTCCTGTGTTGACATTTACAATCAGGATGGCCTTGCGGTATATGTACAATGGTCAGGGGCACCTCCCTAACGCGTTTCGTGTGCTTACTCTTCCTCAAGGCCGCAAGGCCATCCTGATTGACACCTGGTGGGCATATTGGATCCGGATGTAAGTTTGTTTTTTAATCTGTACATGCTGGAATTTTGTGAATTAAAGACCTACTGCACTGTTGGAAGCTTTCTCTGGGCTCATAATTTCTATGGGAGCCCGCTTTTGAAGGTTCCTGATGACCTGGATTGGTGTGTGACCTCTCCCTCCCCCCCCTGGTGACTGGCATGGTGGAAATTTAAAGAGCACACCTAGATTGATGACACCTAGTGGCCTACACGCTGATGACATCTTCATGGTATTACAAGTCCAGAGCACCAGGAGCAGGTCTTAATTGCTCCACGCGCATTTAATGCGCCATCTGGTTAGTGCAATGTTTGTATATTTTCAAGAGCACAAGAGTCACGGTTATCCCCCTATTGTGGATTTATGAACATTTGCACATAATCACTTTGCTGTACTACTATATATGGACTAAGTCGCTGGAATATGATATTGTGGAATTTCTGATTTATCTGATTCTATATCATTTTCATCTATCTGATTCTATAATTTATATTTTTTACATTAGCGCTGCATACTTATTTTATATTTATTGTATTGGGTTTTAGAGGATGCCTTTTATGCTAGCAGCTTTACATTACATTATTGTTCCCAGTGCTCAATTACCGCCATTATATTTGCACATACCCACAGTTAGAACACACCTAGGACACATTTAACCCCCTGATCGCCCCCCCCCCCCAGTTAACCCCTTCACTGCCCTGTCACCAGTGTCATTGATCAGTGAACAGATTTTTACTGATCACTGTATCAGTGTCCCTGGCGACTTCAAATAGTGCTAGCTCCCCTCCCAGATAGCGTCAGATTGCCTGCTAGTACACCAGTAATCCCATTTAACCCCTTGATCGCCCCCCCCCCCGTCAACCCCTTAACTGCCCTGTAACCAGTGTCATTGATCAGTGAACAGATTTTTACTGATCACTGTATTAGTGTCATTGGTGACTTCCGA
This sequence comes from Staurois parvus, assembly GCF_062004578.1. NCBI lineage: Eukaryota > Metazoa > Chordata > Amphibia > Anura > Ranidae > Staurois > Staurois parvus. The sequence goes on from NW_028318301.1 coordinate 3,219,091, forward strand.
TAATAGTGTTAGCGTCAGTTAGCGCCCCTCCCAGATAGCGTTAGATTGCCTGCTAGTACACAAGTAATCACATTTGACCCCTTGATTGCCAGGAACACGCTCACTTGCACGCTAAACCTCCATTGCTAGTATAGTGTCTGATTGGATAAATATCTTTGATCAGATCAGCACTATACCAGTGTTCACATTACTGTAGTATCCCCAAAAACGAAGTGTTAGCGGGATCAGCCCCGACACCTGCCAGCACCTGCGTTTAGCCCCTACGCCCCCCCCCCCTTCTCCCCCAGCAAGTGCAGTGTCAGTAGATAACTGTCACTTGATACATTACACACAAAACCGCAGTGTTCACAGAATCAGGCCTGATCTCTGTTAGCACTTGTCAGTAAATTTTTTGTAGCGGTTTAAGCAGTCCCTGACAGCCAGGTGCTCTTTTTCCCGTGAGTCGCACTAGGTACCTGTAAATTTAGTGGCCAAAATGTCCAACCAAAGGTACTCTAGTGAAGAGGCCTATAGGATTCTGAGCGTGTCAAGTGAGAGCGAAGGGCAAGACTCACTGGCAGAATCGGGCTCAGAATACGAACCAGTAGACAGCAGTGGCACCCTGACAGATAGCTCAGACGACAAGGAAGAGGTCCCTGCTAAGATCAGGTGTACCCGACCCCATTCCCAGGTTGCTGAGGTGGTACAAATGCATGATGACTTTCATATGCAGCAGAGTGTCAGTACTAGTGCCGCACTACCTTTTGGTGAACTGGCGAGCACCAGTGGCCTAGTACATCCTGGTCTTATACATACCAGCACTGCAGTATCACTTGGTGACGTGTCGAGTCCCATAAGTGCAGCACAAGCTGGTGCGGTGGCAAGCACAAGTAGTGTCCCGCGGCCACCAAGAATTCGCAGACAGGCCCGTAGAGCCCCTAGTATCCTTCCGGATGTGCTTGCAAATCCCCATTGGCAGGCTTCAAATTCTGCAGCACCCGTACTTCCCCCCCCCCTTCACTGCCCAACCCGGAATTCAGGTGGAAACAGCAAATTTAAATACTCCCCTTGATTTTTGGAGCTGTTTTTCACAGATGATCTTTATGCATTGATTGTGGATCAAAGCAATTTATATGCACAACAATTTATCGCTGCCAACCCAAATTCAAACCTTGCCAGACCATTCGCATGGAAACCCATTACGGTTTCCAAATTTAAAGTTTTTTTGGGCCTAACCCTCAACATGGGCATTAATAAAAAAAATCAATTGCGGTTGTATTGGTCCACAGAACCGCTTGTTCATATGTCCGTGTTCTCTACTGCCATGGCCAGGCATAGATATGAGACGATAATGCGTTTTATGCACTTCTACGACAACACACTCAGTCGTCCTCGGGGTGACCCTGAATTTGACTGGCTTCACAAAATTCAGCCCCTCGTAAATCACTTTAACCAAAAATTTGCAGATATGTATACTCCCCATAAAAACATCTGCATCGATAGTTTGGGACTTGGCGTCATCCTTTTTCCATATGGGGTACCACTTATACGTGGACAATTTTGATTGAAGCGTATAACCTAAAATTCCTACCTAAAATTCCAGTTGGCGATCATCAGGGCCCTTTTGTATCCAGAAGGTGCTGCACCCCAAACCCCCATCCCAGATGCAGTTAGCCGGCTGCATGAGAGACATTTTCCCGATACCATTCCTGGTACCCCAACCCAAAGAAGACCCCAAAAAAGATGTGTCTGTAGCAAACGTGGAATTAGGTGTGACAGCCGCTATTGTTGTCCCTCCTGTCCTGGCCAACCTGGCCTCTGCGTCAAGCCCTGCTTCCGCCTCTACCATACACTAGTGAACTATTAGTATAGGGTATAGCATGGCACAGTTCAGGGCACATTTACACAGGGTCTCGAAAGATGTTAGGTAGTCAGGAAACTGGCTATCGCATTTGGAGAGACCCGACCATCTGTTTTAAAAATGTTTAAAGTTTAAAAAAAAAAAGTTAAAAAAAAAAAAAATTAAAAGTACAAATCCCCCCCAAAAAATAAAAAAATTTAAAAACCAAGAATAGTTATAGTTTTTTTTGTTGTCATGTTTTGTGATTGTTCTACTTTTACTGTTTTATTGTTAATCATTTCTGTTTGTAGGAATGCTTTCAGCTGCAACACTGACCTGTTTATTCTGACAGGAACGTGCTCTCAGAATAGTCATAAATCAATGTGGGCAGCGCTGTTGGATGAGATTTTTCATCCGCAGTTAAAAAAAAAAAAAAAAAAGCATACAGTCAGGTCCATAAATATTGGGACATCGACACAATTCTAACATTTTTGGCTCTATACACCACCACAATGGATTTGAAATGAAACAAACAAGATGTGCTTTAACTGCAGACTGTCAGCTTTAATTTGAGGGAATTTACATCCAAATCAGGTGAACGGTGTAGGAATTACAACAGTTTGCATATGTGCCTCCCACTTGTTAAGGGACCAAAAGTAATGGGACAGAATAATAATCATAAATCAGACTTTCACTTTTTAAGACTTGGTTGCAAATCCTTTGCAGTCAATTACAGCCTGAAGTCTGGAACGCATAGACATCACCAGACGCTGGGTTTCATCCCTGATAATGCTCTGCCAGGCCTCTACTGCAACCGTCTTCAGTTCCTGCTTGTTCTTGGGGCATTTTCCCTTTAGTTTTGTCTTCAGCAAGTGAAATGAATGCTCAATCGGATTCAGGTCAGGTGATTGACTTGGCCATTGCATAACATTCCACTTCTTTCCCTTAAAAAACTCTTTGGTTGCTTTTGCAGTATGCTTTGAGTCATTGTCCATCTGCACTGTGAAGCGGCGTCCAATGAGTTCTGAAGCATTTGGCTGAATATGAGCAGATAATATTGCCCGAAACACTTCAGAATTCATCCTGCTGCTTTTGTCAGCAGTCACATCATCAATAAATACAAGAGAACCAGTTCCATTGGCAGCCATACATGCCCACGCCATGACACTACCACCACCATGCTTCACTAATGAGGTGGTATGCTTAGGATCATGAGCAGTTCCTTTCCTTCTCCATACTCTTCTCTTCCCATCACTCTGGTACAAGTTGATCTTGGTCTCATCTGTCCATAGGATGTTGTTCCAGAACTGTGAAGGTTTTTTTAGATGTCGTCTGGCTAACTCTAATCTGGCCTTCCTGTTTTTGAGGCTCACCAATGGTTTACATCTTGTGGTGAACCCTCTGTTTTCACTCTAGTGAAGTCTTCTCTTGATTGTTGACACACATACACCTACCTCCTGGAGAGTGTTCTTGATCTGGCCAACTATTGTGAAGGATGTTTTCTTCACCAGGGAAAGAATTCTTCGGTCATCCACCACAGTTGTTTTCCGTGGTCTTCTGGGTATTTTGGTGTTGCTGAGCTCACCGGTGCGTTCCTTCTTTTTAAGAATGTTCCAAGCAGTTGTTTTGGCCACGCCTAATGTTTTTGCTATCTCTCTGATGGGTTTGTTTTGTTTTTTCAGCCTAATGATGGCTTGCTTCACTGATAGTGACAGCTCTTTGGATCTCATCTTAAGAGTTGACAGCAACAGATTCCAAATGTAAATAGCACAATTGAAATGAACTCTGGACCTTTTATCTGCTCATTGTAACTGGGATAATGAGGGAATAACACACACCTGGCCATGGAACAGCTGAGAAGCCAATTGTCCTATTACTTTTGGTCCCTTAACAAGTGGGAGGCACATATGCAAACTGTTGTAATTCCTACACCGTTCACCTGATTTGGATGTAAATTCCCTCAAATTAAAGCTGACAGTCTGCAGTTAAAGCACATCTTATTCTTTTCATTTCAAATCCATTGTGGTGGTGTATAGAGCCAAAAATGTTAGAATTGTGTCGATGTCCCAATATTTATGGACCTGACTGTATATGCCGAAGCATGGCGGCCTGGGGTGGCCAGTGGGTGGATGGCCCCTATGCTTCGGCAGATATATTTTATATTTGTTGGCACATTTCATGTGTGCCCACCATTAGAAGTGGGTGGATGCAGGGAGGTTTTCTAATGGTGGGCATACCACCACACACTTTTCCTTATAAAGTTGTTTTATTGAGTTTGTTTTATTGTTAACCATTGTTGATTTCTTTGCAGGAATGTCAAACTGCAGCACTGACCTGTTTATTCTGACAGCAACAGGGTCTTGCTTTCAGAATAGACATAAGTAGGTGTGTGCAGTGCTGTCGGATGAGATTTTTTATCCGCAGTTAAAAAAAGAGAATATATGCCAAAGCATGGGGGCCTGGGGTGGCCAGTGGGTGGATGGCCCCTATGCTTCGGCATATATATATTATATTTGTTGGCACATTTCATGTGTGCCCACCATTAGAAGTCGGTGGATGCAGGGAGGTTTTCTAATGGTGGGCATGCCACACACTTTTTCTGGCAGAGATTTCTTCTCTTTTTTTTCATTCAGCCCACAGGCTGCATAAAGAAAAAAAGAACATAGCATATACACCCAACAAGGACCAGCGACGTACTGGTACATCACTGGACTTTGAATGGTTATACCAGGGTGATGCCTACAGCTGCAGGCATCATCCTGGTATCATTTTTTTCAGCCGGCAATGGGCTTTCATGTAAAAGCATTCCTAGTGGCTAATTAGCTGCAGGATTGCTTTTACAAGCAGCTGGAGAAAATGCCCCCCTCCCCCTCCCTGAGATAGCATTAAAAGTGATAAAAAAAAATTAAAGGGACAGTGTAAAAATAATTAAATAAATCAGAAAAAAAAAAGTACCCTCGCCCATCCGCGCACACGCACACCTGCGGTCGTGAGCTTGACCCTGTGCCAGTATGGAAACAGTGATTGCACCATGCATGTGAGGTATCACCATGAACATCAGATCAAGGGCAGTAATTATAGCTCTAGACCTCCTCTGTAAATCTAAAATGGTAGCTTGTAAAGCGTTGCCTATAGATATTAAAAATGTATGCAGTTTGTCGCCATTGCACAGGGCATGTGCAATTTTAAAGCATGTCATGTTTGGTATCTATTTACTCAGCATAGCATCATCTTTTATATCATACCAAATAATTGGCCAATATATTGTGTTTTTGTGCATTAAAATAAAAAAAAAGTGTATATTTTTCAAAAAAATTGCATTTGAAAAATCGCTGTGTAAGTAATATGTGAGATAAAAAATTGCAGCACCCACCATTTTATTTACTAGTGTGTCTGCTCTAAAAAAATATATATAATGTTTGGGGGTTCACTTTCATTTCCTAGCAAAAATACAGATTTTTTTTTAATGTGAACAAAAAGTGTCAGAAAAGGCTTGGTCTTCAGGTGGTTAGAAGAGTGAATGATGTGTGGCATAAACTTCTAATGCTGGGCATAAAATGCCCCCACCCCCCAAAATGACCCCTTTTTGGAAAGTAGACACCCCAAACTATTTGCTGAGAGGCATGTTGAATCAATAGAATAATAAATTTTTTTACCACAAGTTTTTGGAAAATGACAAAAAAAAAACAAACAAATTACACAAAATTGTCATTTAAATAATTTATTGCTCACACAAGCCATATGTATATGTGGAATTACTCCCCAAAATACATTCTGCTACTTCTCCCAAGTATGGGGGTACCACAGGTGAGAGACATTTTGGCAGTCTAGCCAAGTACAGGACCCCAAAATCCAATAAGCACCTTCAGGCTTTTAAAGGGATTTATTTCCTCATTACACTTCCTGACTACCTATCACCGTTTCGGAGGCCCTGGAATGCCAGAATAGCACCAGACCCCCCCAAATGACCAATTTTTGGAAAGTAGACACCCCAAGGAATTTGTTAAGAAGCATGGTAAGTATTTTGCAGATCTCATTTGTTGCCACAAGTTTTTGGAAAATGAAGAAAGAAAACAAAAACATATTTTTTCTTTTCTTTTTTATACTTCAAAACCTTGTGAGCAAAAAATAAGATCTGCAAAATACTTACCTTGCCTCTTTTTAAATTCCTTGGGGTGTCTACTTTCCAGAAAGGGGTCATTTAGGGGGGTTGGTGCTGTCCTGGCATGTCAGGGCCTTCAAAACTGTGATAGGTAGTGAGGAAGTGAAATGAACAAGTTACGCACCTTCAGGCTTTCAAAGAGGTCATTGGATTTCAGGCTCCTGTATGTGGCTAGGCTCCCAAAAATTCTCACACGTGTGGTATCCTCATACTCGGTAGAAGTAGCAGAATGTATTTTGGGGTGTAATTCCACATATACCCATGGCTTGTGCAAGAAATAAATCATTTAAATGACAATTTTGTGTAAAAAAAAAAAAATGTTTTTGTCATTTTCCAGAAACATGCGGAAAAAAAATAAATCTTCCATGGACACAAAGGGGTTTATTTACTAAAGCTGGAGAGTCCAAAATCAGACTCCCTTCTGCATAGAAACCAATCAGCTTCCAGGTTTCATTGCCAAAGCTTCATTGAACAAGCTGAGGTTAGAAGCTGATTGGTTTCTATGCAGAAGGGAGTCTGATTTTGGACTCTCCAGCTTTAGTAAATAAACCCCAATATGTCTCTCAGCAGATAGCTTAGGGTGTCTACTTTCCGAAAAGGGGTCATTTGGGGGTGTTTGTTCTATTCTGGTATTTTTGCACCTCAAGAGATGTGATGGGCGGTCAGAAAGTAAAAGCTGTGTAAATTTCAAATTATCTATACCATAGTTTGTAGACGCTATAACTTTCACACAAAGCAATCAATATACACTTACTGGGATTTTTTTTACCAAAAACGTAGCAGAATACATTTTGGCCTAAATTTATGACGAAATTTGAGTTTACAATATATTTTTTATAGCTGAAAGTAGAATATATTGTTTTTTTCTTCAAAATTATTTTTTTTTTGTTTATAGCGCAAAAAATAAAAAGCGCACAGGTGATAAAATACCACCAAAAGAAAGCTCTATTTGTGTGAAAAAATTTCGTTTGGGTACAGCATTGCATGACCACGCAATTATCATTTGCATTAGTGCAGCGCTGTATAGCAAAAAAAGGCATAAATTACAGTATCTATACCATAGTTTGTAGACGCTATAACTTTCACACAAAGCAATCAATATACACTTATTGGGATTTTTTTTACCAAAAACATGTAGCAGCATACATTTTGGCTTAAATTTATGACTAACTTTCAGTTTACAATATATTTATTATAGCTGAAAGTAGAAAATATTGTGTTTTTTCAAAATTTTCGTGTTTTTTTTGTTTATAGCGCAAAAAATAAAAAGCACACAGGTGATAAAATACCACCAAAAGAAAGCTCTATTTGTGTGAAAAAAAGGACGTAAATTTTGTTTGGGTACAGCATTGCATGACCGTGCAATTATCATTTGAATTAGTGCAGCGCCGAGTAGCAAAAAAAGGCCTGGTCATTAAGGGGGGGTAAATCCTCAGGAGCTCAAGTCGTTAATCAGCACTGTTTTTTTAGCACTATAAATAAAGACCAAAAATACCCACATTTTTTTTGTTTCTGTTGTAAAATTTTGCAAATAAGTTCTTTTTCTTAAAAAATTTTGACCAAAATTTATACTGCTACATTTCTTTGGTAAAAAGTAATCTACATCTGTCTTTATTGTTTGATCTGTGTGAAAGTTAGAGTCTACAACAGGCATCACTAAATAGTGGACCACGGTCCTCGGCTCCTCCATTTAGCAGCCTGGATGTCCTCTGCTGGCTGATATCCCCATCCTTGTAAAATGAAATAAAAAACAAGAAGCGCACCAGCCTTGCGCATTACCTCAGCGACCAAAATTTATTACTTGTAAAAAACATACTCACAAACAGCGAATAAAATCAGGCATGTAAGTCCTCTCAGGGACTTGAAGATAACATGAGTCCCATCAGGGGAATAGGTGTTCAGTACAGCTGACGCGTTTCGAAGGGAGTCCCTTCTTCCTCAGAGCTAACTGAACCATACGTGCACCCTCCTATATATACCCATATCTCTGGACTAAAAATAAGCCCTCCCTACCCGGGTTGGGCAGTCTCAGGATAGTAGGAGGGGCCAAAATCTCATAAACTAACCATCAATATTTACAATGCCATTAGAGAGAGATATAACATATAAATTATAAAATGAATAAAATACATAAAATACATAGAGAACATAAAAAACCTATATAAAATATATATCTTAAAAATATATATATATAAAAAAAAAAAAAAAAAAAAAAAAAAAAACATATATTGCATACGCCACTTGGTGTGCATCTAATCCCTCAATTTGACTATGACACCAGAGGAGATAATGGTCTTCCACAGTTATGAAACATTGTCATGTTCCGTGTTGCATTAGTGCACAATGTGTCCCATGGATACTTCATCCAGAGGACTTGTCATAACGCTGGATGGAAATATAGCGATCAATGTGACAATAATCATAAGTTCTTAATACAGATTGTTAATCACCGGATATTTTGATGGTTAAGTGTCCATAGTGTCACAACCCCATGTATATATATATGTCCAACCATATAGTCAAATCCACCCACACTCAGACCTTCAACCCAGAGCTGTGTGTTTTTTGTATTTTCTACTACCAGGCAACTGCATGCGTTTCATGATCAGATAATGAAGAGGATTAGATCAGAGCTCTTAGATCCACATGTATATACATTTACACACTCGCAGACGTATACATCCACACTCCCACCTTCAATCCTGATGCTGTGTATATTTTATATATATAACTAAATATCACCAGGCAGCTGCATGCGTTTCCCGATCCATTGATGAAGGGGATTTGTAGTCAGCTGCATAGGGAGGACATGAACTTCCCTCATTGCTTGCTGGTTTACCCTGTGGAACGCACGCTACTGCTCCATGCTCCTAACTGCGCATGCGTGAACCTAACCTGCGCATGTGCAGAAGGAAAAAAAAAAAAAAAAAAAAAAAAAAAAAAAAAAAAACCAGGGGGGCAGATGTATCCTTATAGTATGAAGCAGTGAGTGGAACAATTATTATTACTATCAGGGCTAATACTAAATAACCATATTCCTTACACTCAGAACATTTCTGTTGATAACAGTATATGTAATGCTGAATATAGAGAATATATATATATAAATTATGTATACATATATATATATATATATATATATACATACTTCAAACACATTCAATACACTAGATACATCAAATGTATTTGAATCGCAACCTAAAATTGGGGTGGAACAGTAGAGGTCACTAATTGTATTCGTACTTTCTGGTGACTAAATAAGAGTATGAATCTCCAGGTCATCATTTAAACCTCTAGGGGACAAGGTACCCAATGTGAAGATCCAAAAACTTTCTCTTCTACAGAGTTCTTGGTATCTCCTCCCACTATCTAAGTCCTTTGTGATTGCTTCTATTCCAAAGACTTTCAGTCCATCGTAGTTGCTCTGATGTGTTTCTTTGAAATGACGAGGGACTGAATATTTATCTTTTGCCAATTTTATATTACTTTTGTGCTCGCTAATACGTGTCCTAAGACACCGTGAGGTGCGGCCTACATACAGTAGGCCACAGGGGCAGATTAAGCCATAAATGACAAAAGAAGTCCCACAGTTAATAAACTGTTTAATGGAAAATCTCCTGCCGTCTGTGCTCAAAAAATCTTTTTTCCGATGCCATATGACTCCACATGTGCCACAATTGGGAACGCTACATCTGTAGCTGCCCTTTTGGTCAAATAGCACTGACCATGGACCTGGGTTAGAAGTCTGCTGGTAGTTCCTTTTACGTACTCTGCTAGGCGCTATTATGCTCCTGAGATCCCTAGGTTTCCTGAAAATTAATGTGGGTTTATCAGGAAGTACCTTCCCTAGGGTAGGGTCGTTTTTTAAAATGTTCCAGTTTTTCGACAGAGTGTGTTTAATATCCCAGGCTTTGTTACTATATCTAGTACAGAAACGTACTGCGTTTGTATTGCAAATGTCTGTCGTGGTCTCAGAATGGACACCAGCTTCCACGACAGTACAATCTATGGAATTACTATCATAAAGGGCTAAATATTTATTACATGCTGTTTGAATAAGCTGTGCATCATACCCTTTCTCCTCAAATTTCTTTTGAAGGATCAGACTTTGTTCCAAGTAGTCTTTTTTCATAGTGCACGTACGTTGTAGCCTGCAGAACTGTCCGAAGGGAACATTACGAATCCATTGCGGATGATGATTGCTCTTGGCGTGTAGATATGAATTCCCCGCTGTGGGTTTGAAATATGTTTTTGAGCATATCTGACCGTTTATATCATGTCTTAATTCAAGGTCTAGGAAGACCAGATTATCATCATCAATAACATGAGTGAACGTGATGTCATACGGATTGTTACTGCAATGTTTAAGAAACCCCTCCAGCTGGGAATCTGTACCGTTCCAGATGATGATAATATCATCAATATACCTTCCATATAGGATAAGGTTTGCACTATAGGGGTTATTCGTCCAGATATAGTTCTTTTCCCAGTACCCCATAAATATATTGGCATAGCTAGGAGCAAATTTTGCGCCCATGGCAGTGCCCTGTGTCTGGCGATAGTGATTATCCAGAAAGGAAAAGTTATTATGCTCTAGGGCAAATTCAATGCAATTATATAGAAATTGCATTTGTGTATAGTGAAGTGATGAATTTGTGGCTAGAAAATGCTGAATGGCTCGAAGACCATGCTCGTGTTTAATGGACGTATATAGAGATACCACATCCAAAGAAAGCCATCTATAACCCTCCTCCCACTTGTACCCTGCCAGTATATCCAGTATGTGACTGGAGTCTCTGACATAGGATGAAAGATTTACCACTATATCTTTTAGGAAGTAATCGATATAGCTGCCTAGATTGCTTGTCAGGCTACCTATCCCAGAGACAATGGGTCTCCCAGGGGGATTGTCCTTGTTCTTGTGTACTTTTGGAATGTGATAGAAGAATGGAGTAGTAGGGTGTTTAACAAAAAGAAAGAGAAATTCTTCTTTGGTAAGGATTTCTTCTTTTAGTGCTGTTTCTAAGAATAATTTAATTTTAGATTGGTATTGGACTGTGGGATCATTGGGTAGAATTTCATAGGTTTGGCAGTCATTGAGGAGTCTCAGGGCCTCCGAAATATAGGTGTCACGATCTTGAATGACTAGACCTCCTCCCTTGTCTGCTTGCCTAATCACTATATCCTTATTCTCTTTGAGGATCTTAAGTGAGGTTCTTAGTGGATCTTGTTGTAGATAGTGTCTCTGTGGGGATGCATTTCTATTACAGATTTTCCTAAAATCCGCAAGTACTGTCTCATAGAAAGTAGGTACAAAATGACCTTTGACCCAATGCGGATAGAACAAGGACTTGGGTTTAAACCCCGTATGTATAATTTCTCCCTGAGAGACAGTCGCCAATTCTGTGAGAGAAAGATGTTCATCCCCACAGAGACACTATCTACAACAAGATCCACTAAGAACCTCACTTAAGATCCTCAAAGAGAATAAGGATATAGTGATTAGGCAAGCAGACAAGGGAGGAGGTCTAGTCATTCAAGATCGTGACACCTATATTTCGGAGGCCCTGAGACTCCTCAATGACTGCCAAACCTATGAAATTCTACCCAATGATCCCACAGTCCAATACCAATCTAAAATTAAATTATTCTTAGAAACAGCACTAAAAGAAGAAATCCTTACCAAAGAAGAATTTCTCTTTCTTTTTGTTAAACACCCTACTACTCCATTCTTCTATCACATTCCAAAAGTACACAAGAACAAGGACAATCCCCCTGGGAGACCCATTGTCTCTGGGATAGGTAGCCTGACAAGCAATCTAGGCAGCTATATCGATTACTTCCTAAAAGATATAGTGGTAAATCTTTCATCCTATGTCAGAGACTCCAGTCACATACTGGATATACTGGCAGGGTACAAGTGGGAGGAGGGTTATAGATGGCTTTCTTTGGATGTGGTATCTCTATATACGTCCATTAAACACGAGCATGGTCTTCGAGCCATTCAGCATTTTCTAGCCACAAATTCATCACTTCACTATACACAAATGCAATTTCTATATAATTGCATTGAATTTGCCCTAGAGCATAATAACTTTTCCTTTCTGGATAATCACTATCGCCAGACACAGGGCACTGCCATGGGCGCAAAATTTGCTCCTAGCTATGCCAATATATTTATGGGGTACTGGGAAAAGAACTATATCTGGACGAATAACCCCTATAGTGCAAACCTTATCCTATATGGAAGGTATATTGATGATATTATCATCATCTGGAACGGTACAGATTCCCAGCTGGAGGGGTTTCTTAAACATTGCAGTAACAATCCGTATGACATCACGTTCACTCATGTTATTGATGATGATAATCTGGTCTTCCTAGACCTTGAATTAAGACATGATATAAACGGTCAGATATGCTCAAAAACATATTTCAAACCCACAGCGGGGAATTCATATCTACACGCCAAGAGCAATCATCATCCGCAATGGATTCGTAATGTTCCCTTCGGACAGTTCTGCAGGCTACAACGTACGTGCACTATGAAAAAAGACTACTTGGAACAAAGTCTGATCCTTCAAAAGAAATTTGAGGAGAAAGGGTATGATGCACAGCTTATTCAAACAGCATGTAATAAATATTTAGCCCTTTATGATAGTAATTCCATAGATTGTACTGTCGTGGAAGCTGGTGTCCATTCTGAGACCACGACAGACATTTGCAATACAAACGCAGTACGTTTCTGTACTAGATATAGTAACAAAGCCTGGGATATTAAACACACTCTGTCGAAAAACTGGAACATTTTAAAAAACGACCCTACCCTAGGGAAGGTACTTCCTGATAAACCCACATTAATTTTCAGGAAACCTAGGGATCTCAGGAGCATAATAGCGCCTAGCAGAGTACGTAAAAGGAACTACCAGCAGACTTCTAACCCAGGTCCATGGTCAGTGCTATTTGACCAAAAGGGCAGCTACAGATGTAGCGTTCCCAATTGTGGCACATGTGGAGTCATATGGCATCGGAAAAAAGATTTTTTGAGCACAGACGGCAGGAGATTTTCCATTAAACAGTTTATTAACTGTGGGACTTCTTTTGTCATTTATGGCTTAATCTGCCCCTGTGGCCTACTGTATGTAGGCCGCACCTCACGGTGTCTTAGGACACGTATTAGCGAGCACAAAAGTAATATAAAATTGGCAAAAGATAAATATTCAGTCCCTCGTCATTTCAAAGAAACACATCAGAGCAACTACGATGGACTGAAAGTCTTTGGAATAGAAGCAATCACAAAGGACTTAGATAGTGGGAGGAGATACCAAGAACTCTGTAGAAGAGAAAGTTTTTGGATCTTCACATTGGGTACCTTGTCCCCTAGAGGTTTAAATGATGACCTGGAGATTCATACTCTTATTTAGTCACCAGAAAGTACGAATACAATTAGTGACCTCTACTGTTCCACCCCAATTTTAGGTTGCGATTCAAATACATTTGATGTATCTAGTGTATTGAATGTGTTTGAAGTATGTATATATATATATATATATATATATGTATACATAATTTATATATATATATTCTCTATATTCAGCATTACATATACTGTTATCAACAGAAATGTTCTGAGTGTAAGGAATATGGTTATTTAGTATTAGCCCTGATAGTAATAATAATTGTTCCACTCACTGCTTCATACTATAAGGATACATCTGCCCCCCTGGTTTTTTTTTTTTTTTTTTTTTTTCCTTCTGCACATGCGCAGGTTAGGTTCACGCATGCGCAGTTAGGAGCATGGAGCAGTAGCGTGCGTTCCACAGGGTAAACCAGCAAGCAATGAGGGAAGTTCATGTCCTCCCTATGCAGCTGACTACAAATCCCCTTCATCAATGGATCGGGAAACGCATGCAGCTGCCTGGTGATATTTAGTTATATATATAAAATATACACAGCATCAGGATTGAAGGTGGGAGTGTGGATGTATACGTCTGCGAGTGTGTAAATGTATATACATGTGGATCTAAGAGCTCTGATCTAATCCTCTTCATTATCTGATCATGAAACGCATGCAGTTGCCTGGTAGTAGAAAATACAAAAAACACACAGCTCTGGGTTGAAGGTCTGAGTGTGGGTGGATTTGACTATATGGTTGGACATATATATATACATGGGGTTGTGACACTATGGACACTTAACCATCAAAATATCCGGTGATTAACAATCTGTATTAAGAACTTATGATTATTGTCACATTGATCGCTATATTTCCATCCAGCGTTATGACAAGTCCTCTGGATGAAGTATCCATGGGACACATTGTGCACTAATGCAACACGGAACATGACAATGTTTCATAACTGTGGAAGACCATTATCTCCTCTGGTGTCATAGTCAAATTGAGGGATTAGATGCACACCAAGTGGCGTATGCAATATATGGTTTTTTTTTTTTTTTTTTTATATATATATATTTTTAAGATATATATTTTATATAGGTTTTTTATGTTCTCTATGTATTTTATGTATTTTATTCATTTTATAATTTATATGTTATATCTCTCTCTAATGGCATTGTAAATATTGATGGTTAGTTTATGAGATTTTGGCCCCTCCTACTATCCTGAGACTGCCCAACCCGGGTAGGGAGGGCTTATTTTTAGTCCAGAGATATGGGTATATATAGGAGGGTGCACGTATGGTTCAGTTAGCTCTGAGGAAGAAGGGACTCCCTTCGAAACGCGTCAGCTGTACTGAACACCTATTCCCCTGATGGGACTCATGTTATCTTCAAGTCCCTGAGAGGACTTACATGCCTGATTTTATTCGCTGTTTGTGAGTATGTTTTTTACAAGTAATAAATTTTGGTCGCTGAGGTAATGCGCAAGGCTGGTGCGCTTCTTGTTTTTTATTTCATTTTACAGTGCTGATTGGGCTTCCCCAGCCTTGGTTTGGAGCTGCACAGCCCTTTATGCAGTGGTGTTCGTTCTCCCCAGGCCTGGTTCCATCTTGTGCCACCTGTCTGAGTCTTGGAGCGCAGGAGAATTCTTTTTCGTTTTTCCATGATATCCCCATCCCCCAGCCCCCCGTCACCATCGCCACAGTGATTATCCTTATAGCAGGTAGAAGGCACAGCATGTCCAGCCAGAGGGTGGGGACCACCCAGTTTTTCACGTTAACAAGCCGTTGATTGGTTGTTAGTTTTTCCTAGCAACCAATCACCTGCCTGTTAACATGAAAAGCATGTCCCATATGTCCCACTGTGCTTTCTGCCTTCTACCTGCTGTATAAGGTAGGAACAAAAAAGTTAGAGGAGGGTTGTGATTGGCAGGGGGTAATGTAAGGGAGGGGGGTATTCATATAAAGGAGACTGGGCTGCAAGGAAGGAAGAGGGGCAATGAAGGGGAACAGTATACAAAAAAGGGGGGGCTGTAAGGGAACTGGGGTACAAAAAAAGGCCTGTAAAGGGTACTGGGGTGCAAGGAAGAGGGGAATGTGAAAAGGACTGACATGCAGGTAAGGGGGGGCTGTAAAAGGAACTGGGGTGCAAAAAAGGGGTGCTGTGAAGGGGACAGGGATACAAGCAAGGGGGCTGTTAAGGGGACTGGGATACAAGAAGGGGGGCTGTGAAGGGGACTGGGGTGCAAAAAAAGGGGTGCTGTGAAGAGGACTGGGATACAAGGAAGGGGTGCTGTGAAGGGGACTCGGAAACAGAGGGGGGCTGTGATGTGAAAGGGTGACAGAGGACACTGATGTGAAGGAGAGGGGGGACTGTGAGGTGGGGGCTGAGGACACTGATATAAAGGGTGTGGGTCTGTGATGTAAGAAGGTGGGGCTGTGATGTGAAGGGGGGGGGCACAGGACATTTAGGTAAAGGAGGCTCTGTGATGTAAAATGGGGGAACTTGGATGTTAAGGGGGTTGTGTTGTAAAGTAGTCACTGTAATGTAAAGAAGGGGCTGCATTGTAAAGGGGGTGCTGTGATGTAAAGAGGGGGTTCTGCAATATAAAAGGGGGCGCTGTGGTATAAAGGGGGTCTGTGATGTGAAGAGGGCTGTGATATAAAGGGTAAACTGTAATGCAAAGGGGAGGAGCTGTGATATGAAGAAACTGAATCATAGCACAAACATGAGACTCTGACCTCTGCTGGATGAAAATTTTAATGTGCTGACCTCTGTGAATTTTAACAAAATATCCCTGGTCTACAAGCTATGGTACCAATCATTGAAAATGTATCACACCTGATGTACTAACAGCCTGCTGTATCTCATTTCTTGAGATACTAACAAGCCAAGACCATACAAATACCCCCCAAAATGACCCCTTTTTGTAAAGCAGACAATCCAAGGTATTTAGTAATATGCATAGTGAGTTTTTTTAAGTTGTAATTTTTCCCCAAAATTCTATTGAAAATTAATATTCTTTATTTCCACAAAATTGTCATATTAACAGGTTATTTCTCTCACATGGCATATGCTACTACACCACAAAACACATTATCAATGTGACAAACTCCTGCGCTCCTACCTAAAAACTAATACCTACCAACAAAGGTAAAGCTGCTACATACAGTCATATACCCATAGACAAAAAATATAAATGAAACACAAATGATGCAGCGCTACTACCATAAAAATTCTTCACACATAAATGAGTAAGTGAAACAGTGCAAAATTAGTGACACAAATAACATAAACACACAATATTAAATAGTGCCAAAAAACTCATAAATAGTCACCTGTGACAAGTGTCAATACGAAGTCCTAAAAGGACCAAATAACATAAATGGTGCCCCAAGTAGTCCAATGATATCCAATAGTGCTCCAAATCAAACAAGTAAGTCACAACAGGACTCAATGTGCTAAAAAACCTCCCACCGGAACTAAAAATCAGTTCCCACCATATAACAAAACACACGTGCATCCCAATAAACACATAAACTGATCATGCAAACAAACATGAATAAATGAATAAATATATAAAGTCCCGTGAGGTGTAAAACACCTGACAATATACAAAAAACCATATATAAAGTCCACAGCAATTCTTGAAGAAAAGGCATGATGAAGTCACGTGTTAAGCGTGACGATACGCGTTGGTGGTGATGCACTTCCGGTTGGACGCCTTCTTTATTTACATTGGACACTCATGCAAGTATATCTGATCTGAGGTTTGATTTACATGTGATGTACAAGATGATTTAAATGTGAGCATATTCGATATGTGATACTTTGTTTGGTGAATAGTTTTACACTATGCAAGCATTCACTTATATTTTCTGAGGGATCAAGTGGCTGCAGCCATCTTATGTGCCTGAAGAGGAGATCTGCTGCCCTGTGAGCCTGTGCTTGAATCTGTACATGAGGGGAGGTCAATGTGGAGAGCTGTGGAGGATTACCTACTATTAAGGGTCCATGTGTTAGTGATCCTGAAGACCTTTTGACCCTGTGCGGGTCGCAAGAGGGAGGTGAGCGGGCATTTCAGCCATTTTTGGATATCTCTGCACATTTATCAGCACTTTTGTTTTTTTTTCTTTCTTCAAGAATTGCTGTGGACTTTATATATGTTTTTTTGTATATTGTCAGGTGTTTTATACCTCACGGGACTTTATATATTTATTCATTTATTCATGTTTGTTTGCATGATCAGTTCTTAGTTTATGCGTTTATTGGGATGCACGTGTGTTTTGTTTTATATGGTGGGAACTGATTTTTAGTTCCGGAGGGAGGTTTTTTTAGCACATTGAGTCCTGTTGTGACTTACTTGTTTGATTTGGAGCACTATTGGATCCCATTGGATTACTTAGGGCACCATTTATGTTATTTGGTCCTTTTAGGACCTCGTATTGACACTTGTCACACGTGATTATTTATGAGTTTTTTGGCACTATTTAATATTGTGTGTTTATGTTATTTGTGTCACTAATTTTGCACTGTTTCACTCATTCATTTATGTGTGAAGAATTTTTATGGTAGTAGCGCTGCATCATTTGTGTTTCACAAAACACATTATGCTACCCCTCCTGAGTATGGGGATACCACGTGTGAGACTTTTTCACAGCCTAGCTACATAGAGAGGCCCAACATGCAAGGAGCACTGTCAGGTGTTCTAGGGGTATAAACTACACATTTAATTTCCTGACTACCTCTTACATTTTTGAAGGCCCTGGAGCACCAGGAAAATGGATTCACCCACAACATGACCCCATTTTGAGAAGCAAACACCCCCAACGTATATTCTGTAAGGCATAATGAGTCTTTTTAACACATCATTTTATTCCACAAGTTTTCGCAAAATGTGGAAAGAAGATGAAAACTTTTTTTTTCTTTTTTACACAAAGTTGTCCATTTATAAGATAATTCCAACACATAGCATGTACATAACACAGATTATACCCCAAAATACATTTTGCACACTCCTGAGTATGGGGATACCACGTGTGAGACTTTTCCACAGCCTGGCCACATAGAGAGGCCCAACATCCAAGTAACACCGTTAGGTGTTCTAAGAGAAAAAAATTGCACACCTAATTTCCTGACAAAATTCACGTTTTTGAAGACCCTGGAGCACCAGGACAGTGGAAACACCCACAAAATGACCCAATTTTGGAAAGCAAACACCACAATGTATTTTCTTAAAGGGCATAATGACTCTTTTGAACATTTCATTTTTTTTCCACAAGTTTTCGAAAAATGTGGGAAAAAATGTAAAATGTATTTATTTTTTTTAACACAAAAGTTGTCAAGCTATAAGATATTTCTAACAAACAGAATGGACATACCAAGAATTACACCCCAAAATACATTCTGCTCCTCCTCCTGATTATTGGGATACCACATGTGCCAGACCTTTTCTTTTCTGAACAGATTATCTGGCCAACATTGCAACAAGTGTAACACAAAAATCAGCAAATACTGTATATAAATCAATGTAAACAAAAGATTACCTGTGGTTTGAGGAGAGCACTGGTCCAGGTCAGTACAGGCAGCAGGTTGACATCCATGCAGCAGACAGGAACAAGGTCCATAAAAAGTCCTTGGTCCGTACAGGCAGAGATTTGGTCAGCACAGCCAAAGTATTTGTCCAGACAGCAGGCAGGAACATGGCCCATAAAAGGACCTGGCTCAATACAGGCAGGAGGCAGAGATATGGTCAGCACAACCAAAGTATTGGTCCAGGCAGCAGGCAGGAACATCAGGCTTAGGGTCTCAGACAGGTAGGACCGGGGCACAGGGGTAGAGGCTTCGTCCCACCCAATCTGTTCAAAACCTACGGACAAATGGATCCTGTTCCGGGATATACAAAATCCAGAGAAAACCAAAAACTGTTTTTCTCTATTCAGAACTCTACTCCTAAGCCCCTCACATATGTGAGACCCCTGTATTATCTTGGATCTTGCTACCACAGGGCAAAAGATCAATCCAAGCGGCAGGCAAAAAACATGGTCAATTAACAGGCCGAGGTCAGTCCAGGAAGAAGGCATAAATGTGATTGATAATCCAGATGGCAGGCAGAAGCATAGTTGATAAACGGGCCAGATTCAGATCAGGTGGAAGGCAGAAACGTGGTGGACAAACAATGCAGATGGCAAGCAGAGTCATAGTCGATAAACAGGCCAAGGTCAGTTATGGTGGAAGGCAATGGTATGGTTGGTTGAGGCAGCAGGCAATGAGATATATATATATATATATATATATATATATATATATATATTAGTACATTCACATCAGTCCCTAACCCTCAAGGGGTATCCAGCCCTTTTGCTTGAAATGTATTGCTTGATTCACAGCCAGTCAGTTGGACAAGGGATTCGTCCACACATATGTTTTGGTCAGGGACATAAAGTTCAGCAAATCTTTGGGAAAAAAAAATTAGGAAGTGAGTGAATTTTGTATAATTTGTCGTAATTGAGATGATCTCGGGGAGGGCACTGGGTATTGTCACTGAAATGATGGAAGCTCATGAACATCTCATAGCATGACCCAAGCATTACAGCAAAATAAAGTAACGTGGTGGATTGGGTGTGTGGACCAGTAAGCATGTCCTTCATTTTTTTTTTTTTGTACGCCCCATGTTAAGGGTAAGGTCCAAAAATAACTTCAATTCCTCCAATGTAAGAGGTCTTCATTCAAATGGACGGGCATAGGATGAACTGGGGTTGTTAGTAATATATTGTTGGGCAAAAAGTCTTGTCTGGTCCACAATAAAATGAAGTAAATTTTCTGGCAAAAATAAATTTCCATGTTGGTCTTCACACCTGGCTATGCGGTGAAAGGGGAAATACTTGCTGATCCTGAGTTGGAGGAAAGCCAAAATTGGTTGGTAGGAGCGTCTGCGAGGTATGTTTGGGTCCTGATCCTTGGAGTTTGATGAGATTCCAGTGCTGGTACTAGGCCTTTCATCCATGGGTGTAGTGTCATTGTTGTTTGCCGATTGACCATTGAGGTGTATGCTGCTGCTGGTGGCTGCCTGGTTTTCAGAATGCCGTATCCTTTTAGGAGGGACCCTTTCCTCCTCTGATTCGCTTACTGAGTCACTACTTATAATGGGTTCATACATTATATCAGAATATAACGGTGAGAGCTCCCCACTGCTCTCATTCGTCATACTGAGGACTTTGAACACCTCCTCACTAGTGTAACTTTTTTCTGACATGGCTGGCTCTGGGACAGGTAGACTGCCGATGGTGGCTGTAGGACGGGTACCCTAGTGATGGTGGCTGCGTGATGGTACTCTGTTTATGGTGGCTTTGTGATGGTGCTCTGCTGATTGGTGGCTGTGTGATGGGTACACTGCTGATGTTTGGCTGTGTGACGGGTACACTGCTGATGTTCGGCTGTGTGACGGGTACTTTGCTGAAGGTGGCACTGATGGACAGCGTGCAATAGGTGTACTGCTGATGGGCACTGATGGGCTACAGGTGCCCTGCTGGTGAGCACTGATGGCGGGGGCACTGTACTATGTTGTGCAATGTGCTTTGTACAGAACGGTAACTCACTGTTTGAAGATTCCTCCCCTCACACAAGATTTGTGTGTGAGGAGAAGAAGCTGGTAGCAGCGAGTTACCACTCTATGTTTACATTTATGACTGGCTGTGATTGCACACAGCCGTGGTAAAGAACCGCTGCCATTGGCTTTTTACCTCAATTGATGATGGGCTTTGTCCAAGGGACACAATTCACAAGCGATTGCCGTGCCCCTGGAAAGTGCGAATGCGTGGCTAGAGTGGGAGGAAATTATATGGCATCCTCCCAGAATGAGAGAGCTCACACCGATTTGCCTATGCTGTGGGCAGGAGGTGGTTAAAGCATTATTAAACCCAATAGCAAACAAAATATATTGCAGCTTACCAGTCAGATGTGGTGGCTGCATTAATTTTTTTTTTTTTTTAGGTTTTCTCCCTCTGATTTCATCTGATGATCTGTCCAGTAATGAATTATCTGTATTAGAGTGCCCCCACTCTAGATGAAGGAGCACAGGGGGGCAGCTTTGGACAGCAGTATTGTCAGTCTGGGGAGAGGGGAGTGTTAGATGTACTAGTAGATTTAAATAAACTAACATATTGAAGCTGAACTCCAGCTAATATTTTATAAACAGTTCTAATTTTTTTCCTTTTGGGATAAAGGCTTTACATAAATAGAAGCTGATCATTGTAAGCACCCCTGTCAGTGGTTAATAATCTGCCGCACTGCAAAAGAGCTTTTCTGTTAAAAAAGACTCGCCAGGTCACCAAGTGAAAATAGAAGGGATCCTTAAAGACTATTGCTGCCATCACATCTAACAATAGGGTAACCTGCAATATAATAAATGTTTGCTTTTGGATTTAATACTGCTTTAAGCAAGGATCAATATAATTCTAATAAATGTGGGGCCAAGCTAGGAAGAAAGGATTTGTAATCTAGATAAGGGAGACCATCCAGCCCTGGGGATTTATGTAGGGGTAGATGCTTAACTACATCAGAGAACTCCTCCAATGTAATGGGGACATTTAGAAGTTGTTAATCCAAAGAGGTCAATTTAGGGAGTCCCAAAGTTGTACTTTATTGATCTAATTAATTTTCTTTTGTTAGGAGACACCTTTGCAGCATTGTTAATTTAGGGAAAGGGTAGTGTTAGATAAGCTAGCTGCTTTATATGGACTTGAATAACAAATTGGATGCCTGCCAATACTTAATAGGCATTTAGAGGAGCAGTTTGCTTGCCTTTTGGGATAACTATTTTACATAAGTGAATAAAAGCTGAACATTGTACACACCCCTGTCAGTGACGGCCCAACAGCCACTTTTGCTACACAGCTTCTTCTTTAATGGAAGTTGAAAAATAAACGTACTGGCTGGATCACCAGGTGACAGTAAAGGAAATAAAGAAAATTAATGCGGTCACCACCAGAATTGGTTAGCTACAATATATAATTTTTTTTGTTTTTGGGTTTAATACTGCTTTAACATGAAATACAAATTTTCCAACTAAACTTTAAAAGAAACCCAAGCTTTTTTTCAAGATAAGCCTACAGGTCTGTTATTCTTTCCTATGTTTTCCTACTTGATAAGTCACTTAAAATAGAACTAAAGTTAAAAATTTAGATTCTTTATATATATATATTTTTTTTACACACATCCAAAAGTACAAAGTAAAAACAGAAGTTGCAATTTATTGCATAAAGATGCAACCTGACCAACTGAAAAATGGGTCATGGCTAGCAGCCCCATTGAAAGCAATGGAAGACTGTCTGCTGTTGCAGCTATTCGTGCCCACTCGCTTGTAATATCTCTTGCTGTGATCACATGCGAATGATGGGCTTTGGACACAGGGGTCAAGAAATAGAAGGTGGGAAGGGTAGGTATAGGGGGAAAAGAAAACTGGTAAAAGGGCTGTGCTTGAAACCAGGTCTCAAGATGCAGCAGTCATGCGTCTGTTCCAGATGGGAGAAAATATGTGAACCGGGAAAACCAAACAATGAAGTATTTGTGTCAGACAGTCTGTCCTCTGCTTCCTAATGCAACATAGCGTGCATGATTCTGGATCTGGTTTTGTCCATGAAAAAGGTCCAATTTTTCCATCCTTTAAGGACAAACTTTTTTTCCATTTTGGATAGTGATTATACCCCCTGTCATTTTTTTCTGCCATCTGGGTCCCTTTGGGGAGATTTCCCATCAATTCCTGTTCCATAGCTAAAAGTGAGAGGAAATCACTCCTGGTTATCACTATGGCCACAAGAACTACTGTCCCCGTTGGAAAATCTCCTATTTACTGTTCCTGTCCTGATATCAAAATCGGGCTATTAGGTCTCCTGTAAAACAGCAGGGAAAGGCATAAAAGGTCAAGAATATGCACTTTAAAGTGAATCTTCACCTATTTCCATAACCGCTTCCCCCTGCCTTCTTACATATTTGCAGAAAAAACATTTAAACTGTAAATAACTTTATTAACTTTATTAGACACAGCGGAGGTACATGCAAGAAAGTTGGCAAAGTCCTGTGGTATGTCTGCATGTGCAGGGGAATCAGGCGACATTTGTAGACTCTCTGTGGGGCTGAGGTTTGCATCTTGCGGCTTTTCTGTACAGGTGCTGGGTTCTGCCAGCTTTTCTGTACATACTGGGGGCTAAGGGTTGGTCTGTGAATTCCAGCGGCAAGAATTACCTATGTTTGTTTGGCTGTGGGCACTTATATAAATCATAAAAATGATTATATAAACCATATAAATCAATGACAAGCTGACATGGCTGTGGGTAATTACACACGCACATGCAGTGTTCGGTTAGGGAAGAGTAATTTCTGCTGTAAGAAGAAAGCTGCATCCAGGCTTGGACATCTAACAGCAGGTAGCTACTTTGTACAGACTGAATGTCTGCTGCATGTTGCTCAGCAGTATATTCTTGGACAGGTCACAGCCCTGGTTTTGCATAAAAAAAACAAGAGCAAAGCATGAGAAATATTTCTTTTCGAGGTAGGCAGAAGTGAAATATTAACCATGACTAATTAAATAGCAGGTCTGAATACAGTCAGTTAACCAAATAATAAAAAAGTCTGAGCCAAAGTCTGATATCGACAGCAAAAGAATATTGTCAAAGATTGCACATATATGCTGTCTGCTTAAATTCTTGCCAGTTTCCGGATTGGTTTGACTTATTGCAATGTCTATTCCTGCAACACAGACAATTGATATCTCAGTTTAATGCTGCAGAATGCAGTTACTTATCAAGGTTTTAAAGCAGCCTTGTAAAAGTTATTCTAAAAAGGTGTCCAATTGTTGCATCTGCACGTCATTGACACTCTATTACAGTGGTGGCGACGAACCTATGGCATGCATGCCACAGCAGGCACACAGAGCCCTCTCTGACGGCACATGAGCCAAGTCGCCCCAGCAGCCAAGCATCAGATAACAGAGCACATAGGGGCCATGTGCATGCTCGGAAAAAAGTAGCGGTGCCAGATGATGATGTCATGAGCCACGAATCATCTGAGTTTTCGCATAGCCGGTGAGTGCCCTGCCAGGGATAAATATTTGTTTTTATTAATACAAGATTTTAGCTTGTGCTGGTGGTTAATGGAATTTTGCCCTCTTTTGCTGGTGATCAGTTGATCAGTGGAACATTGCCCCTCCTTGCTGGTGGTCAGTGGAACTTTGCCCCCTTGTGCTGGTGGTCAGTAGAACTTTGCCCCCGTGTGCTAATGGTCAGTGGAACTTTGCCCCCTTGTGCTGGTGGTCAGTGGAACCTTGCCCCCTTGTGCTGGTGGTCAGTGGAACCTTGCCCCCTTGTGCTGGTGGTCAGTGGAGCCCAGCCCCCTTGTGCTGGTGGTCAGTGGAACATTTCCCCCCTTGTGCTTGTGGTCAGTGGAACTTTGCCCCCTTGTGCTGGTGGTCAGTGGAACTTTGCCACCTTGTGCTGGTGGTCAGTGGAACTTTGCCCCCTTGTGCTGGTGGTCAGTGGAAGCTCTGTTAATGTGTTTTTCTTTTAAGACAAAAGATGTTAATGTATGGGTTGTTTTTTCTAAACTAAAACCTCAGTATTCAGGTTTAATTGCAGTGTTGGCACTTTACGATAAATAAGTGGGTTTTGGGTTGCAGTTTGGGCACTCGGTCTCTAAAAAGTTCGCTATCACTGCTCTATTATTTATCTCCTATTTTCATAAACCGTTATTTCTACATTGAATACATTTGGAGTAACTGATAAAGGAAAATTAAATAATTTTCCTTAGAGGAGTTTTAAATTGCCTTTCTATACTGTAACATACCGCTGCTAGTGTTTTTTTTCTTTAACCAGTATTTGCTACTTGTGTAACCTTTTACCACTTCTGCATTCCTGAAGAAGAAAAAAACAGAACTTGTGAGAACTTTTAAATCTTAATTTGTTTTTCTAATTCTTCAGAAAATAAACCGGAATTTAACAGGTATCATCTAATATTACATTGAAGCTATAAGTATGCAAACGTGCTCCATTGTATAGAGCCTGGATCAAAGATTGTAGAGCCTAAATCCAGAATAACCTTAAAAGCTAAGTTCACCTTTGGAACATGTTACATGTTGCACCCATTCTATGAATGAATGAACTATAAGTACCATTTGCCACCGTGGCCAATAGCTTGTAGTTCTCAATGAACTGTGAGGCCGCTGGTGAGTGCACTCATAGTTCATTGATTCTAATTGCAATTCAGTAACCGCCTGCCTGTATGGGACAGGCCCCAGATTTTAAAAAAAAGTAAATTTTTTTTATCTGTAGAAGATTTGCATCTATTATGGGTTTTTTTAAATAAAAGATGAACTTATGCTTTAAAAACTGACTTTTTATATCCATGTTGGAATTAACAGCAGATGTTAAATTATGTGTCGTGGTTGATTTAATTTAACAGTGTTTACAATTTGTTTGTTACAGTTTAATCTGATGGCATGCATTCCAGAAATATATAGCATTAAAACACTTACTTGCAAGAGCATGCTACTTTAATTCATAGCCTTAAGGCTCCATTCACACTGGGTGTTTTAATAATGCTGGTAACGTTAGCTGTGTACAGTCACGTTAAAAACATGAGTTTTTCAGCGTTTTATTAGCATTTTTGCATTAGTGTTTAGATGCGTATTATATTTGTTTTTGCTCAAAAGAGTCCAAAAATGCCTGTTTGCCACATTTTACTGTGTTTTCAGCGTTTTTCACTGTTAGAACATTTTTACAGCTAAAAAACTCCTCTAGAAACCCACTAGTCCTGGGTTTTTTTCCAGCCAAAAAACACCTCTGCCAAAAAACGCTGATTACAGTCTGTATGCATGGATGCATAGGATAACATGCAGGGGAGTTTACTGGCTGTAGAAAAAAATGCCAAAAGCCTAAAACAGCAGCTGTAAAAATGTTCAGTATGCATGAGGACTAAATTTTTAAAACAATCATTGAATAATTAAAATAAACAATGGACAGAATTATTTTGTGGTTCTTGTTTCAATCTCCTCTCGCCTTGTGTAGTCTGTCTTCTGGAATGCTTTCAGTGTACTGTAAATGCATGTCCTGGAAATAGGCAATAGTTGTGATGTGCTGCTATCTTCGTTTATGCCTCCCTTTACACTTAAGTAAAAGTATAGTTAATGAAGTTGAATACTTATCTTACGTTACTTTTTGGGTTGTCCTCAAGTTCATATCCTGCAAATATTGTCAGCACAGCAGATTGGTCTTTTTCATTGTGGAGTTTACACTGACCTTGAAAGTGACTTGTAGAGATTGTGTGCTGGCTTTCCAATGGGATATTTCCATTTGGACACACCTCTGCATTCCTGCTCCTTCATTAGTCAGTGCAGACATTAAGGGGTCAGCTACTTTTAACTCTTTTATAGCTATTCTGGTAAAATTTCTCACATACACAACTGAAATACAGTTTTCCTTGTGGTTTATATTACTTTTGCTTTCTGTAGAAAATATTTTCATTGATTGCTCACAATTTAAATTATGTACCCAAATCATGTGCTCATAATTTAAATGATCTTCTATGGAAATGGTTCTCTATTTAGACGCTAGATGATGTGTTAAAAGGCAATTGCAGTAGGATGACTATGCAGAGAGAAACATACACTCGTACTCATTTAAAAAAAAAAACAAAACAGACTAAGCATCAGTTTTGTCCTTTAAAAAAGAAGAATGGGCTATGGGAAAAACAATCCATTATGCTCACCTAGGTGGATGCAGCACTCTCTGTCCTTTCTTTCTTTTTCTCTTTCTTCCTTTCCTTCCTTTCTTTCCTCTTTCTTTCTTTCTTTCTTTTTCTCTTTCTTTCTCTTTCTTTCTTTTTCTTTCTTTCTCTTTCTTTCTTTCTTTTTCTTTCTTTCTTTTTCTTTCTTTCTTTCCCTTCCTTACCTCTTTCCTTCCCTCCTTCTATACATCTTTTTTTCTATCTCTCTGTCTCCTGTTTCTCTCCTTTCCTTTTTCTTTATTTTCTTTCTCCCTTCCCTCTCTCTTTCCCTCCTTCCTTTCTGTCTTTCCCTCCTTCCTTTCTGTCTTTCCCTCCTTCCTTTCTTTCCCTCTTTCTTTCTGTCTGTCTTTCTGGCCTAAAAATATGTAAAAAAAAATATAATATAAAACTGTGAAAAATTAAATAAAAATAAAAACCTACTGACTAGTGGCAGAATTACCAGGGTTGCAAAGGAGGTGACACGGGACCTAGAGAGCAGAAGATCTTGGGAGGATCAAAGAGAGTGGTTTGGTTGATATTTTGAGACCAGGTTGGTAATGTAGCTGGGGGCAGAGTTGTGGATGGCTTTGTAAGTTGTTAGTATTTTGAATTTTATTCATTGGGCAAGTGGAAGCCAGTGGAGGGGTTGACAGAGAGGGGTAGCAGACACTGAACGGTTGGTAAGGTGGATGAGCCTGGCAGTAGCATTCATGATGGACTGGAGGAGGGATAGCCTATGTAAAGGTAAGCCAATGAGGAGTAAATTGCAGTAGTCGAGGCAAAAGATAACCAGGGAGTGAATTAAGAGCTTTGTGGTATCATTGGTTAAAAAGGGGCATATTCTGGAGATGTTGCGGAGGTTGAGGCGGCATGAATTGGACAGTGATTGGATGTGGGTCTGAAAGGTTAGTTCAGAAGCCAGGGTTACCCCTAGCACCCTGGCATGCAGGAATGGGTTGATAGTGGTGCTGATCCTGACCGAGAAATCAGGAGAAGAGACGTGGGGGAGGAAATATTATGAGCTCAGTTTTGGCTAGATTGAGTTTTAGAAAGTGTTGACATCCAGTCTGATATGTCTGTTAGTAAATCAGTGATACATGAGGATTGAGAATATTAGAGGAACAAGGACAGAACCTTGGGGGACCCGGACAGTAAGAGGAGTAGGAGAGGGGAAAATAGAGTTGTGACACCGAAGGTGCGCTGAGATAGATAAGATTCGAACCAATGGAGAGTACAGTCATGGAGACCAAGTAAATAGAGTTTTTTGAGGAGGAGGGGGTGAGGTCCAAGAGTAAAAGTATGCAATAGTGACCATTGGTTTTAGCCGTTAGTAAGTCGTTTGTGAGTTTTAGGAGAGCTGTTTCTGTGGAGTGTTGTTGGTGATATCCAGACCGAAGAAGATTAAGAAGGTTATTCTCAATAAGGTGGCCGCTCAGCCAGTTGTAGACTTAGACGTTCAAGGAGTTTGGAGGCAAAAAGAGAAAAGGAGATGGATCTTGCGTTGCTAAAATTGTTGGGGTTCAGTGAGGCCTAGCGCATGTTTTAGAGAGTTGTGGAAGATGCCAGTAGAAAGGGAGCAATTGAAGATATGAGTTAAAGAGTGAAGGATAGAGCCAGAGGGTGATTGTAATATTTGCGAGGGAACTGGGTCCAGGGGCAGGTGGCTAGGTGGGCTTTAGAAAAAGTTTACCAACCTCCTCTATAGTAGCTGGGTTAAACAAGGGAAGTATAGATTGTGCAGGTGGACAAGGAGTGTAGGGTGAGGGAGATATCTGTACAGTGGATATCTCATCACAATCGATCTTATTTTTAAAGTGATTAGTGATCTCCTGGGCAGTGAGTTGGTGGGTGGAGGTAATGAAGAACGAAGTAGAGGGTTAAAGGTAGAAAAAAGTTGACGAGGATTGCGTGAGAAGGTGTTAATGAGAGTGATAAAATAGGTCTGTTTGGCAGTGTGGAGACAAGAATTATATTTTTGAAGGACAGATTTATATTGGTTGAAGTCTTGCTGGGTCTTATGTCCTAAATGCTCAAGAGCACGGCTACGTTTTTTTGAGGCACCTGGTATTGTCTGTTTGTCAGAGCTGTAGCGGTCGGGGCCTAATTCTGTGTGTAGTGAGGGGGGCCAAGGTGTACACGGCGGATGACAGTGAACTGTTGTAGACAGAAGTGGCCAGGTTGGGGCAGGACAGGGCTGAGATTTTGTCATAGAGACAATCTGTTGCCGAAAATAGAAGAGAAGGGCTAAGATGGGTAACTGTTTGGTAGTTGGAAGCCAAGAAGGAGGAAGCTATTAAGGGAGTAATCAGAGAGCGGAAAAGGGAAGTTGGTGAGGTTGCAAGGAGTTCATAGGTAGGAGAATACAAGGTCGAGGCAGTTACCATTAGAGTGAGTAGAAGCAGGTGTCCATTGTTTTAGGTCAAAAGAAGTGGTTAGGCTCAGAAGTTTAGCGGTAGCAGGAGTGTTAAGATTAACAGGGATGTTGAAGTCACCAAGGATGATTTTGGGAATTTCAGAAGACAGAAAGTAAGGCAGCCAGGCAGAAAAGTCACCAAGGAAGCTTGATACCGGTCCAGTAGGCCGATAAATCACAGCTATTCTTAAAGAAACTGGAAAGAATACACAAATAGAGTGAACTTCAAATGAGGAGAGGGGCAGAGAGGGAGGTGAATGAAGGACCTGAAAAGTGCTTTGAGAGGATAGGAGGATTCTAACTCCACCTCCTTTCCATCCACTAGGCCTGGGAGAGTGAGTCCAGGGACCACCATGGGAGAGGGCAGCAGGAGAGGGAAAGTCAGATTCTTGAAGCCTGGTTTCTGTAATTGCATGCAATTTAAAGGAGTTTGTGTTAAACAGGTCATGGATAGAGGTGAGTTTGTTACAGGCAGAGCGGGCATTCCAGAGGGCACAGGAAAAGTGGAGGCTGGTTCTAGGAAGAAGAGGAATAGTAACTAGATTGTGTGGATTGTGGCTGCTGTTAAAGGATAGGGGAGCCAAGTGTGTTGATCATAGGAAAAATATTGTGGCCCAGGATTTGGGGAAATATCTCCAGATGTTAGGAGAAGCAGAAGGGGTGAGGGAGGTAATATGGGAGTATGACTTATATGGAGAGACAGGTTCCAGTGTCCTGGAGGTTTTATTAGTATGTGGGTTCAGAATTAGCAGGAGTTGATACAGTAATAAGGTGAAGAAAGGAGTGAGGGTGATATATATAAGCTGTGGGGTGGAGAAGAGGGGTAAGGGAGAGAGAGTTTGAAGTGAGAAGATACAACTGTGTGAAGGAGGAGTAGGAAGTGCATGTTACAGAGTGGTGAGATGAAGAAGCAGACTGGGTAAGAGCTGGATGGGGAAACAGTTCACCTGTAGTCTGATTTGTATTTGAAGTTGTTTGCTGTGGCTCCTCGCTTTGTGCATTCACTGAAGTGCAGAGCCAAAGTGCAATGCTCGATACTTAATCCAAGTTGATAGTTGCCAATGCTACCCCTGGCTGTGCCTCCCTTAAGGAAGGCCTACATTTATACAGAATTGGATGGGGGTATTGCCAATTAATCAATTAGGAATGCATAGCAGACACATGGCTAGCAGGGCAAACGTCTCACACTAAAGGAGGACAACAAGTGAGCAGGAGAGCAGAGTTGTAAAGATTAGGACCAGCTCATAAATTTGGGTTGGACAATAAGAGCAAAATAAACACCACAGTAATATGGACCAGAGTTAAAGATTTTTGAAACAGTAAGAATGACCAATAAGAACACTGATCGTTATGAATCAGCTTCGTTTACAGGTGGATTTTAGAAGCAGTATAGATTACCATATACTGTAGCAGTGCAGGGTGAATTTGCATTCATACATGGTATGGACGATAGTACAGTTGGATATTGCTCATCGACATTTACTTGTAAAGTCCTGGTTTTAGCAGAGTCCAATTGTCCGAGCAAAAATGTTGCATTGGCTCTCCAGTCCGTTTAAGATGTTCCTTGATTGATGTTAAATGAGAGCTCCTTTACCAATTACCAAATACCAATTTAATGTGATAAATGCACTTACAATGAAAACATGACAATCAGGTACTTCATATCATATAAACAACTCGTATTCCACAATCCAATATGGCTGCAGTATGATCACATATGCGTAGTGGTGTGTGTTCTGTCTCTGACCTGAAATCGTATCAGTAGCCCTAAACATTTTCATTACAGCCTAATCTACATTGATCAGATATCTGGAAATAAGCATTTCCAATTATATATTCTAAATCTTTAAACTTTTTTGGTCCTTCTAGACCTGAAAGCAGTTTGCCTAAGACTTGGATAACGGAATACAACTCAGTCACTTACTGCATAATCTCAGTAACACAAAGGCTACTTCAGACTGCCCACCCAACATGAAAATATTTGCTTAACAATTGCCCCCTAATCATTTACTCTTTACATGGTCTTCCTTACATTTTCTGTAGATGAGATAATAGGAAATCTACCGTACTAATTTTTTTCTTATTTATCCCTCTCCCCTCCCTTTTACGTAGCTCTGCCTTTCTTCACTTACCTTTCTTCCCCATGTTACCCATACAACAGCTTTCCCATACGAACCACAGAACTCGACAAAAAAAGTGATTCAGACAGACAGACCATATCCTTATGACAAGACAAGAATGAATTGTGTTCTCAATATTTCTACAGCAACAAATGATGGCACTACTAAGTTTGTATGTTGATAAGCACACAGGTGTCCCTACAATACATTTCACAGCAGCCAGATGAATCCCCAATGCCCCCTGGCAGATGGTAATCAAATTTAGTCCACACCATCCAGCACTTTATAGCAAACACTCCTCTATTCAACAAGTCTGTGTATGGTCAATATTCCAGGCCCTTACCAGATTCATTGACCCATACATAAATTAATGGGTCCAATAACGTTTTCATTATCCAAACTTTCTCCGTGTCTTCTCTACTTGTTTTCTACATACATCCTCATACACATTCTCAAAAAGAAATCGTTTAGTACCCCCAAATCACAAAAAATATTCTCTGGGATAACATGCATGCATGTGTGCATGTGTGCACTCTCAGTTCCACTATTCTGTGTTTCCTTAATGAAAACACAAATTTCCAATTGCAGATCAATCCACAACAGCGTGATTCTCCAAAGATTCTCCTTTAGATCTTGTCAGCCTCCTCGAGCCAATTTTTTTTTTTTTTTACAAAAAACAAAACAACACTAGTGTAATATGCTCACATCATTAATTATATGTATTTGTGCTCAAATTGTGCAAAATGGACTTTCCCTTGCTCCCTCACATCTATATGATCCTTCCCCCATGCACAAAACACCTTACAAAACTTACCCCTAAGACCACAGGGTTAAGTGGCTCAAAATATCCTGGAAGATCACTTCTCAGTGGAAGGTAGCATAAGGGCAAGTAGGAAGAAGAAAAGCCAAATAGTACAGAAATCATTTATTTAGACTAGAATTGCTTACATTGGCAGATAGGTGCAAACTTCCAATTTCCAAGAGGGCTGAATGGGCACTTTCAGTTCTAGTCTAATTTCACTTCCTGATATGTTTTGTCCAATCTGATCCTTTGATAAAGTTGGTTAGTTGATCGCTAACACCTGTTTTATATTATTTTTGATTCATGCACTGCTAGACTGTGTGCAAATGTGCCTGAAAAAAATGATGCAGTTTTAACTCTTTCACTGCTACTGTTGTAAGACTTATAGTGGTGGCAGCTGGAGCATGTACAGTTGTGTCCAAAATTATTCAACCCCCAATGCTGTAAAGGGGTTTAGGGACTATAGTGTACATTTGGAATTGTATTCAGAATCAAATCCTACAAGGACGTTGTAACTACCCAAATGCAACTAAAATGACATCAATTGTTTATGTAATACAGTAGTAAATGGTTCTTATGTGGTTTCTTCATTGCCACAATTATTCAACCCCTTAAAGACTACCACTCTGAAGAACAGAGGTTCATACAGGTGCTTTCCATCAGGTATTGAAAACACCTGTGGATGTCACCGAGCAGCAATCAAGCATAATAAGCACCAATTAGGCAGCTTTAAAATGACTGTGATACTCAGCTCCTTCTAGACATTTACTGGTGTGGTTACAAACATGGTGAAGGCAAGAGAATGGTCCAGGAAGACAAGAGAAGAGGTGATTTCTCTTCACAGGAAGGGCAATGGCTATAAGAAGATTGCAAAGATGTTAAACATACCAAGAGACACCTTAGGAAGCATCATTCGCAAATTCAAGGCAAAGGGCACTGTTGAAACGCTACCTGGTCGTGGCAGAAAGAAGATGCTGACTTCGACTGCTGTGCGCTACCTGAAGCGTAGAGTGGAGAGAAGTCCCCGTGTGACTGCTGAGGAACTGAGAAAAGATTTGTCAGATGTGGGTACAGAAGTTTCAGCCCAGACAATAAGACGCACACTGCGTAATGAAGGCCTCCGTGCCAGAACTCCCAGGCGTACCCCCTTGCTGTCTCCAAAGAATAAGAAGAGTCGACTGCAGTATGCCAAAAGCCATGTGGACAAACCACAAAAGTTGTGGGATAGTGTTCTGTGGACTGATGAAACAAAATTAGAACTGTTTGGGCCCATGGATCAACGCTATGTTTGGAGGAGGAAGAACAAGGCCTATGATGAAAAGAACACCTTGCCTACTGTGAAGCATGGTGGAGGGTCAATCATGCTTTGGGGCTGTTTTGCTTCTGCAGGTACAGGGAAGCTTCAGCGTGTGCAAGGTACCATGAATTCTCTTCAGTACCAGGAGATATTGGATGGAAACGTGATGCAGTCCGTCACACACCTGAGGCTTGGGAGACGTTGGACCTTTCAACAGGACAATGATCCCAAGCATACCTCCAAGTCCACTAGAGCATGGTTGCAGAGGAAAGGCTGGAACATTTTGGAGTGGCCATCGCAGTCACCAGACTTAAATCCGATTGAGAACCTCTGGTGGGACTTAAAGAAAGCAGTTGCAGTGCGCAAGCCTAAGAATGTGACTGAACTGGAGGCCTTTGCCCATGAAGAATGGGCGAAGATACCCGTAGATCGCTGCA
The DNA here is from genome assembly GCF_062004578.1 of Staurois parvus. Classification (NCBI taxonomy): domain Eukaryota; kingdom Metazoa; phylum Chordata; class Amphibia; order Anura; family Ranidae; genus Staurois; species Staurois parvus. Next base: position 3,253,294 of record NW_028318301.1, read on the forward strand.
AGACACTTGTGTCAAGCTATGCTTCACGTTTAAAAGCTGTTATAACTGTAAAAGGATGCTGTACTAAGTACTAAGATTGAATGTCACTTGGGGGTTGAATAAAACTGATAATGCTGTGAGCACAGAAAAGACATTTGTGGTTATTTCATTATAACTGTTATGTTATATTTGTCTGACCTACAAGTGCCTCTTTAATGTAAATGTAAGCAAGATGACTGAATGATCAAAAGCAATGTCAAACTGGCCAAAACACTCAATTTCAGTGGGGGTTGAATAATTTTGGACACAACTGTAAACGGACTCCTCAATGTTATAGCAGCTGATAGCGTATTCACATCTTTTCAGCCAATTGTTTCTTTTCTACTGGATTGATTTGGGCAGCTTTAATACAGCCTGATCACTTCCACATACATCAGAACATTGTTTGACCATTATATGAAGATGGAGAAAGGAATGAGCAAAAATCATTTCAGTTCAAAACCTATGGAGTCATTTTCAGGATTAGTCTTGCAATTGCCATTAAAGAGACGCAACTTTGGGTAATAGAGACATAATTACTCTAGTCCCTACACTCTTCGATTGAACTAGATCTTCTGCTCTGCCACCAACCCTTCTTCAATCTTGTGTCCCAGCCACATGTGAATCTGTAATCCATAGGTAGAAGATGAAATAAACCAAGATATGACATTGTTCTGGCAGGAAAATGCCACCCAGGAACAATATCATTTCTGACATTAATTACTATGTGGTCATTATCAAGAACAATGCAATGCACAAATTAAATGATTACAAAAGGTGGCTATTGGCTGATCAGATGCTAATGATCCCAATGAAACTCAATTCCTGAGGTTAATTTAAATTCATTAATCCCAATTAAACCTTCATTAAACCTTTTATTTGTAGAGATGACCAACCCACATGGAAGAAAATTATATTTGAAATATATTTTATAAATATTCTTCCCAAATATATTGACATATATTTGAAATACTGTAATTTTATTTTATAGTATATATCTATATACTGTATATATACTGCATGTTGAAATGCATTTTTTATATATTACAAAATCTATGAAAAATATTTTAAAAATATATATTTTTTAAATATATTCTTTAGATTTTTTTAACATATTATAAAAAAGTCACTTTAACATATATTTTTACATATATTTGTAAATGCATTCCAAAAATGTAGATTTGTATTTTTAAAGACATACAGTATATTTGAAATGTATTTTAAAAAATATTTTCATCTATTTTGTAATAAAAACGAATTTCAACATACAGTTTATATATATATATATATATATATATATATATATATATATATATATATATATTGAATATGGGCAAAATTGTAGTATGCCCAATATATGTCAATATATTTGGGAAGAATATTTTAAAAATATATTTAAAATATATTTTTCGTCCACATGGGAAGTAATAATTGGTAGACATGTGAAGTTCGTTTCGTTACAAATTGAATTTCGAGCAAATTTTTTCAATATTCGGAGATTTGGATGTATCAGAATTCTGAATTACAAAAAATAACAAATTTAAACGAATCCAAAATAACTAAAAAAATTTTGTTCAAAATTAGATTTGAAAACAAAATCGAACAAACATTCAAAAACAAATTTAATCTAAATTCCCCAAAAGGGGAAGTTTTGATTTAAGGACTGGTCCCTCTTCTGCAAACGCCAAGGCGATTGGAAGCAAAATTTGTCCTCCCACCCATAGTCTTCTGGGACACGTGACAGGTCCCAGAAAGACTACAGGACCATTCACGAAGCACAGCGCTACTTGCACATGCACAGTGAGCAGTGAAGCCGCAAGCTGTCACAGCTGGGTGCCCACACTGAAGATGCCAGCGCCGGGAACATAGGGCGACCGGTGAAATGGGCTGTGGGGAGGACATCGTGGGATTGAGGGACAGGTGAGTGTCTATTTTTTAAAAGTCAGCAGCTACAGTTTTTGTAGCTGCTGACTTTTTTAAAAAAAATTTTACTAGAAAACAAGAATACAATTAGAAAATCAAACAAATATTCTTGAAATGAAAATTCTCGAATGAAAATCTATATTTGTATGGCCAGCTTAAGGATTAGAAAATCGAATTAATATTCTTGCAACGAATATTCTCGGACAAAAATCTTCACATGTATGGCCAGCCTTAACCCCGTACACATGATGAGAATATCGGACGACCGATTGTCCGTTTTTTTTGGGCCTGCTAGTCTCACATTGAAAGTGAAATGGTTACTAAAGATATGAAAATTCTCTAACAAAAGAAGATAATTTAGAAAGTGATATCATGTATTTTTATTGTATTTTCAGGCGACTACTGTACAGAATAACCGAAAATCGTACGATCTGGTATCGTATGAGAAAAATTTTCGTGCTTGTCCCTTCGGATATTGTTGCGCAAATTGTCTTGATCAGCTCTCAAAAGCTGTGTACTAATGATCCGATTATTGAATGATCGTTCCTTGTACAAAAAGTTTTGTATGATTTTCTTATCGTGTGCACGGGGCATTAAGCTAGCCATACACATGTAGATTTTTGGCCGAGAATATTCGTAAGAAAAGTCGTATGAAAATTATTTGCATATTCGATGAATGGACGAATATCATTTTAAAATTGTCTCTTGCTTTTAACATTCTGTAATTTCTGAACGAGAACCAAATACAATGGACAAAAATTCTTTTGATCGAGAAAAGTTTTCTTTACTGCCCCTTTGAATTTTTCTGTCATAGCCGTCGAAAACATCGATTTGACCCCACTAACGGTTAGAATATTAAATGAATATTCTTGAAATAAATATTCTCGGACAAAAATCTACACGTGTATGGCCAGCTTATATTTTCGAATTTGGTCAAAATCTTTTCGATTTCGAACAACTTTTCAAATTTTGTTGAATCAATTTTGAATTTGGTTGAACCAATTTAGAATGTCAATGACTTTTCGAATTTGATCAAAATGTTTTCGAATTGAATTTGAATACGAATTACCGGAAAAGCATCTCGAAAACGAATTTACCGAATCCAACGACATGAAATTTGATTTCGAATCGAATCAAAACATATTTTTTTGTTTTGCACATGTCTAATAAATGGCATTATTTTTGCATTTTTGGAATGAGTAGAATCGCCATCTGTCTCCATGCACAGTATACAGGACTCCTCGGGGATTAAATTCACCATTCCTATATAGACAGTAACAACAGGTGTAAGGCTTTCTGAGAGGCCTCTAAATTGTTTCCACAACATAAACTATTTAACATTTTTTTTTTTTTTTTTTAATCCTGTCTTTTTACTTATACAATCGATGGATGAATCTGAATATCTAGATTTTCTAATAACACTGGATTAAATAGAAGAAGCAATAGTATAATTTTCAAAATTTCAGGTATAAAACTAACATGTAAATAATGGTCTCCTGTTTACTTAACCACTTGCCAACCCGCCAAATTCTGACATTTGTCATACATTTAAAAATCTGGATTTTTTGTTAGAAAATTACTTGTAACCCCCAAACATTATATATTAATTTAAGCAGAGGACCTAGAGTAAAAAATTTGGGGACTTGCAATATTTTAAGCCGCATTGGTATTTGTGCAACGGTTTTTCAAATGCAATTTTTTTGGAAAAAGTATGAATAAATTAATTCTAATGAACACAAACACAATATAATACCCAATTTGTTAAAAAAATCTAGAAGATGATTTAACGCCAAGTAAATAGATGTCAATCATGTCATGCTTTGAAACTGCACATGTCCGTGGAATGGTGGCAAACTATGGTACATTAGCAGTAGTAAAGGTTCAAAGCCTTTTACCTTCATGCATTCTATGCATGAAGGTAAAAAAAAAACACCTGTGTTCTCTGATCTGGCCTCCAGAAAGGCCAGTGAGGGCAACGGTGGGAAGGGGGTAGACTCCCTTCTGCCCCCTGTAAAAATAATCCAGCAACTGTGTAGCTGCTAGGATTAATTTTACATTGAAGAAAATTACCAGCTGCTAAAAATGATACTGGGATACTTTTCATGGTGCCTCAACCATGGTCCCTGTATAACCATCTCAATCCCAGTACAATAGTCAATAAGTGAACATAAATAATGTATTCAACATAATAGGACTAACATGTCCTAAATAAAAGTGCAAAGAAAACTGTGCCAAAATCAAATGGCAAAAGTAATCAAACAAGGTGCATGAAACTATAAAGGCATCAAAAATAAACATAAAAATGTAAAGGCCTGAAACCAGACCAAACTAAGTGTGATATGGATTGTGATGAAAACAACATACACAATAATCAAGTGAACATACATGATGTATTCAACATAATAGGACTAACACATCATAAATAAAAGGGCACAAAAAGCGCTGTGCCAAGAAAACTGTGCCAAAATCAAATGGCAAAAAACATGTGCTGATGAATTGACGGGACAGTGACTTAACGCGTGGGTCTGTTAGCAGAGTGTGGTGATGGTCGGCGCCATTTTGGTACACCCTGGAAGTATTAACCCATATCAATACATGTGTTTGAGGCCTGATTTCAACTGATGTGATGTAAGTGTTGATTTGGCATTTCTCCATTAAAGTTTTTGCTTTGAAATTTGTCAACTATGGGAATGCTCTCTCTTTTTCCTCTGGGGTGCGTCTGAGCCGGCTGATATTCCTGTGAAAAGGATTACCAGTTTTAACACTACTGAAATCTTTACGGTTATATGGTGAGGAAGGCCATATTCCTGTGATTGGTGTGATTCTATCATCTTGGATCTCTATTAAGAGCCCTGAGAGTGTGAGGCCTGAAAGATGTGTGGCCCCTTGGGGTCTTGGCGTGGAGGTGAGGAGGCATTTTAACCAGTGACGGATCTATCGTTCATTTCACACAGTTTCTTTGTTCGTTTGGAGTTGGCTGTCTATTTACACAGACTGTATGCCGATTTGATGATCACTTATGTTTATTTTGATGGTCACTCATTATTTGTTATATGTCACGTTGCTTTAGTTTATCTTTTGTGCTTATTGACGCACGTTTATTTCCACTGTGCGTTTTTCACTGGCATCAATCCTGATTATAAGGTGCATTTTTAGTTTCATGCACCTTGTATGATTAGTTTTGCACATATATTTTTTTTCCTTTTTGATTTTGGCACAGTTTTCTTTGCACGGTGCTTTTGTGCCCTTTTTTTTAGGACGTGTTAGACCTATTAGGTTGAATACATCATTTATGTTCACTTGTTGATTATTGTGCATGTTGTTTTCATCACAATCCATATTGCACTTAGTTTGGTCTGGTTTCAGGCCTTTACATTTTTATGTATTATTTATGATGCATTTATAGCTTCATTCATTTATAGTTTCATGCACCTTGTATGATTAGTTTTGCACGTGTAGCAGGCTCCTTGTACAAGAGGATTCAGAAAGAATCACATGTTCAGCAGTCAGTCCTTCTTCTCTCTCCCCTATTTGTAAAACCTGGGCATTCTGCCAAGTTGATGACTCATCCACTACACAGCAAAGAACACTGGGAGGGGGAGGAAGCAGGAAGTGAAGGGGAGAACAGAGAGACACGAGGCTGGAGAAAAGACAGGGACATGTGGAGCCCGTCCAAGCAGAGGAGGAGGCACTACAGCACTCAGCGCGGATAGAGGGACCCTGCTGTGTGTTCAGAGTCTGGTGAGCTGTCCCACTGGAGAGAGTAAGACACACCATTTACACTTTGCATATAGACTGGGACAATCCGCACCCCACTGCTGGGATCTCACCCATCCGGGGCCCTGTGCAAGCCACAGATCCCTCTGCCTGCTTTGCCCCTCACCACCAGTGTAATTGAGACTGTCTGCCCCGGGGACTGACACATACTGGGAGATTGCATCCTGCGACTGCCCCTGGTCTTGGGGTGCTTTGTGTTGCGTTTAGACACTGAGGTTGGACCCTCTCAGCCCACAAACCTAGTGAAATCGGATATAACCCACACCAGCTGAAACTCCAAAGAAGCCTTCAGCTGCTATTTACTTAATTGTAAGGACTAAACGTGCACCAACTAGAGCTCCACCGTTACAAAAACTGAAGTGGGGGAATCTGGCTTAGTAGCTTTATTAGAGGTACCTCTTTATTGCATTCTGTTCTGACTCTGAGGTGATTTTTGGCTAACGCCCCTCAGAAGCAGAATCATACACCGGTGTGGGTAATACATTTCATTGATAGAGCATAAGTAAGTTTATTTGTTTGATATCAGTTGTTTTCTGCTTAAAGTGCAACTCTGCCATCCGGAGACTCTTGGCTGTGAAGCCCTCTAGTGGCAGACCAAATTTACTGCATTGCATAAAAGAAGAAAAGTAAGTTTTGAAGTTGAAAGGGGAACCCCACCCCTCTACACTGCATTTCATTCTCCATAAAATTGTTCTTGTTTCATTTAACCCTGTGTCAGCAAATTTCTTGGCGGGTTATTTGCTATTCATTACCAGTTGTGCCAGAGGGATTGGGTTTGCTTAGGGTTGGATCTATTGAGCGCAGGACCCATAATATATTCCAGCTTGTCCCAAGGGGCAGTGCTACACACATTTTTTGCCACTTGATTTTGGCACAGTTTTCTTTGCACAGTGTTTTTTGTGCACTTTTATTTAGGATGTGTTAGTCCTATTATGTTGAATACATTATTTATGTTCAGTTGTATTTCATCACAATCTATATTGCACTTAGTTTGGGTTCAGGCCTTTACATTTTTATATATTATTTATTTTCACTTGCTGATTATTACTCATGTTGTCTTTGTCACAGTTCATATTGCACCTAATTAGGTATGAATTCAGGCCTTAATACTTAGCACCTCTGTTTTGGGGTTATTTTTTATGTTTCCCTACTCTTTGAATTATTGTGTCCTTAGTACTATTGATATTAGTGCTATTGATATTAACACCATTTTATTTGTTTTGTTTCTTAGTGCTAGTGGTGTCTAGGTGTTTGCAACTTTTTTCAATAGTCCTATCTATACCTGTAACAGCGCTGAAGGTTTTTTCTATTATTTTTGTTTAGTCTCCCAGGATTTGTGTATATACGATGATATTGAGGTGTTCAAGTGTACCTCAAGGCATATTAACCGCCTCCCACCCACTGTATTGAGATATGACAGACAGGCGGGAGCTCTCTTGTTTTGGGAGGACGTCACATGACATCCTCTTATCGGTGATAAATGCGCAGTGTCCTTAGGACAGCGGCTCTGTACCATGTGATCGGCTGTGTCCAATCACAGCTGATCACATGTAAACAGGAAATGCCGATTATCCGAATTCCTCTATTCATGCTGATAGCATGAGAGGAGAGCAGATAAGCTGCAATCAACACAAGGGACATCTACACTGATAGTCGGGGCACTGATAAAAAGTGCTGTCCTTCAGTGCCCATCAATAATGCCTGTCAATGCCCATAAGTGCTTCCTCATCAGTGCAGTCTATTAGTACCCATTAGTTCCACCTATAAGTGCTCATCAGTGCCCATTATTGCCACCTGTCAGTGCCCATCAGTGATGCTTGTCAGTACCATCTCTCAGTGCTCATCAGTGCAGCCTCATCAGCACATATCAGTGAAGGAGAAAAATTACATTTTATAACCAACTTGTTTTTTGTTTTTTTTAAATGTAGGGTCTTTTTGCGTTTAGCAAAAAATAAAAACATCCCAGTGATGATTAAATACCACCAAAGAAAGTTCTGTATGTGTCAAAAAAAGATAAAAATTGTTTGGGTACAGTGTTTTATGACTGCACTATTGTCATTCAAAGTGCAATAGCATTGAATGCTGAAAATTGGACTGGGCAGGAAGGGAGTGAAAGTGCCCATCAGGAAAGTGGTTAAAAGAGCAAACTTCAAAGCTCCATGCATAACGCAGTATTCAGTATTAAATCATTAATAACCCAGATACCCAGAACTGGCAAGTATATTAGACCCCCTCTCAACCTTTAATGTGGATATAAAAGTCTTGGCCATAATTGGCAGATACTGTATTTGCTCAAGGTTATATTCGTATTTGTACACTCAGATCAATCTGGCTTTTAGCTCGGCAAACACAATCATACTAACATTGTAAGACTACATTTTTAATGCACGGGACATGTAACACCAAACCACATATTTTATTGGCAACAGTATCCCCACCTACTGAGGGCAGGTTTGTGTATTTTCTATCACTGTTTTCTGGCCCTCCAGTCCTCATTTGTACATGGATGGCAAACTTGTGCCAATGATAATGCGATAACTGCAGTTGCAGCAGCAATAAAAAAAGAAAAACTGAATCTACTACGTAGGACCACTGCATCCTCCTGAAAACTGAGGTTGCCTACAGAGGTCTCTGTAACTGTATGACATAGGGCCTTGCCATGTTGAAATGTAATCAGAGGCTTGATTCCTTTACAGTCCCTTCATGGTTTTGTTTGAATGTGATGAAATTATGCAATAAATTGGATATACTCTGGTGGAACTCAAAAAGGATTACATATATTATTATACAGGATTTATATAGCACCAACAGTTTTCACAGCTGTTTACAAAGTAGTTATAGCCAGTACAGTTAAAATACATAACTATCTAGTAGATTAGGAGGGCTCTGCACATGGGAGGGGAGCTGACGGTCTGATTATTTTTATCAACCTTTTTCTTGAAATGTGTTAATTGACATTAAAACCCTTAGGGGCCCATTCACACATTACATGCATTGTCATTCATTTTGAATCTCTTCCCAACACACCTCCACAATGCATTTGCTGTACAGTGCAGTGCAACTAGGGGGAATGCACTACTTTGTTGTGTTGCGTCAGAAAAAATAGTGCTGGTCCAAGCATTCTGGTGCATTGGCAGCCTGGTACACAAAATGAGCTGCCTTAATTCAGTGCATATTAATGTGTGTGCAATAACACAATACCCCAGAATGTGAAAGTGTGGATGGGCCCAAAAGAAAAAATTACTTGCATAGACAGATTTCATGTATTTTATATTAATGAAGACTTGCAAAAAGAATGCAATTTTGCTCCTTTTGTGTAACAGTCCAATTATTTCTCTTGAATATCTGCTCAAAGGTTCTGATCAATGTGAACCAGTAACCAATGTCTACAACCTGATGTTATCTGTTGGTTCTCAGTACCTTATATGGGAAATGGGCCAAACATGTCCCCACTTTAACAAAGGATGATTGGTATGAGGTGGAGAAAGTCCAAATCCAAGATGATATAAGTACTGCAGACAAATTAATGCAGTTCATATGCTCATTCATCACCTCTACAACACACCAGAATGTCTGCAGAAAAGTAAGCAGATAGTAAGCTTTCACGAGCTAGGCCTGTCTAGCCCTTTTATATTGAATTGCCTCATCTATTTTGTAAAGTGCTACACAACCCTATTTTCACATATTTTGGACTTGTCCCCAAATAAGTCATTATTTGGTCTAGAATGTACATCTTTCTAATGTAAAAAATTAGATTTACAGTTCCCATAACCACAGACGTTCTGCTTTTAACCATGAAAATGTTTTCAGTACACATTTTAGAAGTATGTTCCGTTTTATAGGAGGAAAAAATACTTTTAAATCTCATTCACCAACAGAGTTAAACAGCTGAATAATGAGACTTTATTTAATGTTTACTGGCTGGGTGTGCCAAATAAATTTTAAAAAATATGGAGCCCCTGGGTGGAGCAACATAACACTTGCTTGTAGGTAAAATGTGTGTCGTTTATTAGGCAACTATGCTATTCAGGTTCAGAGGGAAAAGTTCGGGGGGACGTGAGGTAAAGGAAAGAATGTGGCTTTCAGAGTGCATTGTGTGCACTAGAAGGAGTCTCAGCGTTGTATTGTAGTTCAAATCTTTCAAATTAATTAAAGTAAAAACCATAAAAAAAGAAATCCAATGCACAGCCTTGTGCACACAACCTATGGCAGCTGTTGTATTTCCTGTCCGTCTAGCAAAGCTGGCAGGTCCATTCTTCATAGTTTTAGGCAAAACATAATTACAGTGACCAAACTTGTTTACTTCAAAAGATTAAAACATATAGGTAGTAAAAGGTTGTTATGTTGGGTCACTAAAAGTAGGACAGCATGTGAAGAATGTCTGCTTTCTAGGTTATATGCAAAAAACAGATTTGTTTTTGTCAAAGACAAGGTCATACTTTTCTTGCAGCTAAATCCTTAATGTGGACTTATTACACAGATCTAAAATGTAGTTTTCACAGTTAATGATGAGTAGTGATGAGGCTCGAGTTTGCTTTGATGCAAGATTTGCAGCAAATGTTACATGTTGGCAAATGACAGGCAAATGAAACGGCCAGACTTGGCCACTGGCTGCCACTAAATGACAGCTTCCCATTGGGTGGGTTGCAAACCTCTTCAGTTTCCTAGATGCAAATGGCTGCACAATGTCCTTGGTTACTACTATGCACCCTAATGACACAGTGCAAAGAGAAAAAATAGGGGCCCCCCAAAATCTAGACCAAGCCTTTTATCCTAGGTAGGGGTCTTGTGTGGATATTAAGGGGCTCACAAAAATAAGGGTGGGATCTCCCCCCAAAATCCATACCAGATTATTTGGCTCTGGTATGAATATTGAGGGGGTACCCCACGCAAAAACAAAACGTGGGGTATCCACCAAATTCCATATCATACCCTTATTCGAGCATGCAGCATGGGTGGCCAAAAGGGGGAGGGGAGAGTGAGCATGACACACACCAGGCCATTTGATGTCAACAGAGCGGAGAATACCTTGTCGGGCTGCATTTATTATAGGATAATTCTTAGAAAGGGCTTGTTCACACTGAAACACGCAGGAATGGCACTGTCCTTGAGAAGCGCACAGCTGCTATTGTTAATGTCACTCAAAATGAGGAACGTTTGTGACCAGCATGCAGTTTGGTGCAGTGCAATCTGAAAAAATAGTGCTTGCACTACTTTTTGCCCATTCCCTTGTGTTTTGCAGCCAATTCAATTGCATGTGCTGTCAAAACAGGTTCACAGGGGAATACACATGTTCCAGTGTGAACTGGGCCTAAATGCATGCAAATATTTAATGTAGACAGTCTTCAATGAATACACCTTTGTTAGCTATCTAGAATGTAACCGAAGGTGTGCTTGATGAAGATTGCCACATTGGAGCCATGGATTTCCTTTATGTGGGTAATTATTTTTAATTTGCCATAATATTTGCCATGTCCTAGACAACACCCCTTTGGTGGTGTTCGGGACATTTAGGCCTCAAGCACACTGGGCATGACTCTAAATGCCCCTCCATGTTAGCCTATGTGCCTTTGTACACACAGGCATTTGCCGACAGTTAAAAGCTGGAAAAAAAACTTCACTTGCATGTTCAGGAGTGTTTCAGCAGGAAAAATCTGTGAATGCATGCAAGCACACCTAAGCATTAGGAACTATTCTGGTCAATTGAATGAATGAATGCCTGAATGTCTGCAAAATGTGTCTTTGGGTACGTTTTTAATGCTGCTTTTTATCAGTCATTAGTTGGCAGATTCTATAAGAAACACCCTTTTTTATTGTTTTTTTCAGTATTTATCAGGTACTGGCATGCATACTAGAGTGTGAAGAATAATTAGGGCCATCATTGTTGGTTAACTATAAACCAATGCGTTGTGAAGGTTTTTAAAGTGTAGCCTATGGACAATATTTGGTGCCATAGTGTTACCTTTTCACGAACACACATTATATTTTCAACTACTTATTGATTTTCACAAATAACTTTTTCAGAAGTCATGCAGTGTGTGTGTGTGTGTGTGCACTTAGTATAAGTAAGAGATATGCTTGTAAGAGATCTCTGCTCTAGTGTTTTGTGCCTCTGGCACAAAGTACAAATACTTATCTGGCTTGTAGTAGAACTTGTTGTTTGACTCCACATGTATAAAGCCAAACCTCTCTGCACATTTTCTTTTAAACTCCGATCAAGCCCCACAGAGATCAGAGGACAGTATGTACCAGCAATAATTATTTTACACTTTCTTAAAGTTTGTTTTCCTTTTAACTTTCATGTTTATTTTTAACATTTGCTGTGCTAAATATGTCTTTTCGTAGTATACATATGTGAACTTATATGATATGACATGATATTCCTTTCTGATTAAGTGATGCATTTTTCTTTTTGAGTTGTGTATAGACTCCCTCTGGAAATTACATTATAGGACATAGCATTTGTTACACGTGTAGTTTGTTATAATATCATAAGAATTTCCAGTTGAATCTATGATAAATTATATTAAATAAGCAATTAACAATAAATTTGGTATGTTTTGATCTTTTTTGTCTGACATCTCTGAAGAAATGTGTTGTACACTTGTCTGAAGCCTGAAGCACTAAGGGACATGAAGATCCTTGTCTATTAATTTGCATGAAATACAGTTTGTAGTTAGTTATTTATAGTTTTTTTTTTTTCAAATATCTTTACATTTAGTGTGTGATTTTCCTTTTGCAATGTGCTTTTCCATGCCTCCAGTGACACGTTTATTTATACCGTTTGCTCTTCTTTATAGTAGATTAATATTCTGTATTTATTACATTTTTGTGAAAAGGCAACCTGCAGAGATAGACCAGGAAATTATTTTCTGGTGACTTTCTGTAAATATTCCTCTTTAACGTTAACTGACATCCAATTTGGTGGATTTTGATCAACAATAATAAAAGTAAGCACTGTTGGTTGAAACGCATAACTCAACATATACTTTACGTTTAACATTGTCTAATGTATTCTGTTGAATCATGTGCATATACATGTTAATCGTTTACATATGCAGAGTCTATACACAGCTAATCTGTATACAACCAGCAATGAAGATGTAACGTTTATCAGAGATGTATGTTGTGTGCTAAACATACCCAAATATGAGAGCAAGCCACAGGCTTTAGCATATGACAGTATTTGGGATTGGAGGTCTTTCAAAAGTGGCCACCATTGTAACACATGCACATCTTTGATGATGGTAAGTGGAACCACACAAGCTGGTATCTAATACCAATATTGGCCCTGTAGAGTGTAGTTGTCTACACCAGCTAGTGCTAAGTTAATTTGCATGAAAGTAACTAGTACAGTCCATCATTCTGATTATTTCTGAACATCAGTTACAATCCATGTATTAACTGGCATGTTCTTTAGTAACAGTGGTAGAATAAAATATTGGTGTTTGCAGGAGGGGTTGAATTGTAGCCACATGATCTTTAAAATAGTGCTGCTTTGGTCAAAGACTAGCACATGTGTCACCATATCACTAAATTATGTCTGCGCTTGCAATACACAGGCAGGTATAACAAATCTCTGGTGTTTGTTGCAATACCCCGGCATCAGAGAAAATATATGGGGTGGCTCCACCAATTGTGGCAAAACACTGACAGCTGCAGCAGTTCCTCTTACACTTTACCTATCCCTATCTGAGATAAGCTGTAGATTACCTTTCCCTTCCTGCACTCATATTTGTCTTCCCTGTATCTAGATGGAGGTGAAGAAAGCATAGCCCATGCTCTTCCATGCTGTCTACTACTGCAGCAGTTACAGGCTGGCGATATACTTTTCTTGGTCCAAGGCACACCTATTACCCTAAAAACTTTTCACCCACTTCACTTAGGTCTGCTTTTTTTATCAAGATTGAATGCAATAACTAAGAGTAAACTTACACATCTGCAACAGACTTAGAACGGGACAATGTTGAAAAAAACAAACAAAAAACATGCATATTAAAGCTTTCTGGATACCCAAACAAATGTAACTGACATTTTTATTAGATACGGTGATAATAATGGACTAGTTTTTTATCTACATTCTCTTTATATTTTCAAGTTCCTTTAGGTTTGTTTTAATTAAAACAAATAAAGAAAACAAATGTGCAAAAACCTATTAAAAAGCATCCAATTTTGAAATATTTTCTTTTTAAAGTGGAGCTACATGCCTCAGGGTCCCCAGGGCTCTTGCCATGAATTGCAGTTTTGCACAGCATATTTGCACATATGGCACATTTACCTTCCCAAGTGTCCTCCTCAAGCAATGCTTCACCCATGCTCACTTGTTGCTCCATCGCTGCCACTGACATCCTCTTCTGGCATTCTTCTGGATTTGTAGCTGGGCATGCATGGTTCAGTGTACATAATGAAGAAAATTGCTAGCAGGCAGTAAAGAAGATTTTATTGCAGAAGAGACATAGGTAGTGTTTTTATTACAAAAGAGCCTCTGTTAGTTTTTATAAAAAATGCTTTTACTTACACTTTAATGCTGGCCAATTACCATATAAAACTGATGGGATTGCAGAGGCTACTGCAATATAAAGGCAGCAGTGTTCATCTGCGTGCTGAATTTAATTAGTGAAGCCTCCAGCCTGTACGTTATAGCTGACATATCGATCACATGATCAGAAACAACTGTCTATGGGGACCTGACAAGCAGGATTAAGAGCAAGCAGTCGCAAAAAGTTGGCTCTAGAGGAAGAGGTTTAGAAACATATCCAGAACATGGAGTATGTTTCTAGGGAGCATTTATTTACATATTCTGGGTAGGAAGGGGTAAATAATAATTCTTGAGCTCCAGTAACTGCCTAGATAGTCTACAAAGCTCTGCCTTGAGACAAACATTCTTAAAGAATGCCATCTGATTTTCTACTGAAAGCAAAAGGAATATTCCCTAAGTCTGTTATCACTTAGACTGTACATGTTACCATTCTTAAAATATCAGAGAAAGACAGCAGGGGGGAAATCAATGTGAGATGATAATATGCATAGCCTGACCAAAGACATGAAAGCTACCTTGCTGCATAATTTTGTGCCTACATGTTAGTCTGCCTGAACCAAAATGGCACTGAACTTCTGGGGAGAATGGAGAGATTATACATACCTGATCATTTAAAATATATCTGGCTGTAGCTCCACATTAATTTGTTTTAAAAACTATGTAATTACTAAGCAGCTTTTGCAAGAATTTTGCAGAGTCTTTTTTTTTTTTTTAGCAATTTATGGGCCTGTGCATATCTGCATTTTGCTTTTAAGGAGATCTGCAGTTCTGATCTTCACGAACCGCTGATTTATTTTCTTTGGCTCATATAACAGGGCAACCATCTTTATAGGTTTAAGTTCAAATGATAGACACAAGCTCATATAGTACCCACAATAAAAAAAAAAAAATTGTATATATATATAATTTTCTTTTTTTTCAGAGCTGAAGGAACTCTTTAGAATTGTACCTATAAGAAAAACAATAATGCATGAGTTATTACTTTTCTAGTATTACGTTCTAACATGTTTACATCCTTATCATGTTTTTCATGTCACTCAGTTTATATATTGTAGGTAATTATTTTGATTGCTCAGTTGTAGCTGCTTCAAAGTCCTCCAGAATAGCACTAGCATTATATGCAGAGCTTGACCTCTGCTCCAAATTAAACTTTCATCTCTGTCTGTTTGTTGGAAAGTCTGCCACTTTTTAACTTTCACAGTATAATTTGGGTTTACCTTGTTTTTTTTATCTGTGGAGAGTTGTGTACGCTTCCAACTAGAGGAAAGGGCAGACTATCCTTTGTCGTCCCAAATGGAAGGTCCTGTCTTGTGCAATATTGCATGCACAGTAAGGTGCAATTTTTCTTGCATTAACCACTTGCCTATCGGGCACTTTTATTCCCTTCCTGCTCAGACCAATTTTCAGCTTTCAGCGCTGTTGCACTTTGAATGACAATTGCAAAGCCACGCACCACTGTACCCATATGAAATTTTTATAATTTTTTCTTTTAATGGTATTTAATCACCACTGGGTGTTTTGGGGGGAAAAAAAGGTTTTATTAGGGTCTAGTATAAAATGTTGCAAACAGATAATTTGTCTCCTCTGCTGATGTATGCTGATGAGGTGGGGTGGCACTGATAGGTGGGTACTGAAGGGCACTTATAGGCAGCACTGAAGGGTACATATAGGTAGCACTGATGGACACTGATTGGCATTGTCCCCTTTCACACATTCCGGTTGTCGGCAGAACTTTCCTCATGCTGTGAGGAAAATACTGCCAATAACTGCCAAATGTGTTTAGAAAGTGACCAGCTGTGATTGGACACAGGGTAAAGGGTCCCTGTGATTGGCGCTCTACCATTGTTTGTGATCAGCTGTGTAAAAAGGACACAGCGATCACTGAGAGCTGCGGGTGCATGGCGCAGCAGGCGCACAGAGGGCACGGGTCTGGGAGGACATAAATAGATGCCCTCCCAGAACTGGACGATCGTGCTGTAGCCATCTTTTGGCTGTAGCATGGTCAGCAAGTGGTTAACATGCATTGCATTAAAGTGATTGTAAGGTAACTTTTGAAATAACAAACATGTCATACTTACCTGTCCCCTGCTGGTACCCTTGGTACCTCCTCCCTTCTGAGTGTTCCCATAGCAAACCACTTGGTGGCAAAATGGGGATTGTCAAATACAAGTAGAAGTCTTTGGCAGGCAGCAGGCAAGAATCATGAACAAAGGCAAGTATAACTTGACTCCGCTACAAGGAAAATGTAAGTGCAAGATTCTTTAAGATCAAAACCTCTCAATACGAGGAAAGGCTGCCCCAAGATTTGAATCAACAAGTACCTACCTGCTTAGTGCCAGTCTTATGGGGTACCATAGGTGTAAATGTTTGCGCAGAGAGAAGCAGCAGCATGCAAATCTTTCTTGAATACCAAAGAATGCTCCTTAGGCCCATAGCCCTTCCAGTAGATAAGATATTAAAGGCTGCCATGAAGAAGTCTGAGGCCAAAATTCATTCCACTTTGTATATCTATTCAGCATCAGTTGAGAAAGGGCCACGAATGTTGGACTTCCATAAGCACATATTCAAAATCGAAATCTAGTTTGAGGGGACACATGCAATGAGTTATGGACCCAGGGGGTTCATGGCAACCTGAATCTCTGTAGGTTACCAAGGAATGTTGTGCTAAAATGCTGTAAATCCTGATGAACTGAGGGGCAAACAAGCAGATGTTATAGCAGGCAAGAATTATGGTCCGAGACAAGTTTGGCAGTCAACATGAATCAGAAATAGGATCAGGAACATGGTCATTGGACCAACAGCCTGGGAATCAGAAGTCAGAATCAGAGAAGTTTTTGTTAAAGCATCTTGCCTATAATTCCAGGCTAAACCTAACTAGTCTTAAAAATGCTCCCTCCCCCTTCCTAACATCTAAGCTGACTAACAGCATTTCCAGCTGTTTTCGGGTGTTCTCTCTTTTCCCTTGCAGCCACTTCTGGTTGACAAAAGGGTTAACGTAACGGGATCGGACCAGGATGACCGTAGATTATTATATACATCTTTCTTGGGTACATTATGCAATTTTCTTTTTCTCAGCCATGGACCCGGAGTCAGAATACAATGATCACTGCTGCCAGCTATAGCCAGCGGCAATGACCTTACGAAAAAAACCTGACAGGCTGGTTGTACTGAAGTCAGTCAGGTAAAAGTGTCCTGCTGACAAAATGCACTCAAGATCTGCCATAAAAAAGGTGCTGTCAAGATTACATGAAATAAATCTAAAAGCTTTGTAAACTGATAGTTTTCTATTTCCAGCAGGCATCAGCTGAGCCAGGAGACAGGTCATCCTCTACAGGAACTTTGCAGTCTGACAATAAACTGATATTTCAGGGAGGAAATGCACATGAATAACAGTACTCATGTACATCTAAGACAGATGTCTTCCAAAGAACAGTGGGCAAGGGAGACTTCTGTTTGTCATTTGTAGCAGCAAAACCTGCTACAGGTTTTAAAATGATTCCTGAGGGACAAAGTCCAGTGTTCAGCCAGCATAGAGTAGAACTTTGTGATGTAGCATGCTTTGTTGTACGAGCATCTCCACTTGTGGCTTTCCCTTAATCCTTCTGCAAAGTCTAATAAATACCTGTTGATCTTGGCAGTGGGGTCTACCTTATGCAGCATCCTGTGGTAGGGGACAATGCTGCCACACAGCTACTGAATTCAGAGCAACATTCAGGCTGTGACTTCCTGCACTTCTCTGGAATACAATGCTGCTAGGGGCTCTGCTTTTAGCATTGTCACTGCTAAGTCAAAAGCTGGTAGACGTTTATGCCAATTACGATGAAATTATCATGCATGAAATTATGCATGATAATTTCATGCAAAATTATCCAAAGGGACAAGCACAAAAATGTTTATGGTACGAGAACAGAACTAACAATTTTTGTTTAATTAGCACAGTATTTGTATATAAAAAAAATTGAGTGGCCAAGACTGCGCGTGTTTGGAAATGAAAGAATACATTGCAAGGGTTAAATGTTGGATTTTTCTGATACCCTAGACCAGGGCTCAGAGCTACTAGCCAGGACTTAAGAGTTACTCACCATCAGTTGCCCCACCCAACCCCGGCCCCTAATTCTGCCACTAAACACTCCCTTGTAAATTATGTCATGAAATGGCACTGTCAAATGTTTTATGCAGAATGAAGGAGGGAAGAAAGGCAGAAAGGGGTGGAAGGAAGGAAGGCAGGGAGGGGTAGAAATAAAGAAGGGAAATGGAAAGGAAGGGAGGGAGGGGTGGAAGGAAGCCGCTTTCAGCTGCTTCATTGAAAGCCATACAGGAGATCGCTGCTTATCCCTGCCCCTCCCACACACCCCTAGTCCCAGTGCTTTTCACCCCCACCTTATTTACACTCGGTCATTTCGAGCGGGCGAGTGGAAATTTTGAGGGCTGCCCTAGACCTAAACAAGCTTTTAAGCCTTGCAGTGTGGGGGAAGCCCCACTGAAGGTGCCTTTCACATGGGAAGGATCTGCTTTGTTCAGCAGGGGATCTGTCCACTGATCCCTTGCTGATCAGAGCAGAGCAGGCAGATGGTAGGTCCGTGTCTGCTCAGTTTATGCAGAGCCCATTCTGCTGTATGGACGGTTGGGTGTAAATGGACCAGTTTACACCCAACTGCCCTCCGTTCCAATCCACTTAGACAGAAGGGAATAGATCCCCTTATGTTTTTTTTCTATCATGTCTGCCTGAAAAACCTGGATCTGATCGTCCATGCGAAAAGGGCCTTAGGGAAGATTTTTTTTTGTTTTCCCTGGAATTCTGCTTTAAATTTTGTTTGAGAATAAAGCTAAAAAGTTTTAAAAATAAATTAACACCTACAAGAGACCCTTGTGTTGCTTTTGATTTTACCAATAATACATTAAATTAAACAGAGGTAAAATAAGTCTTTGAACAGATGTAAAGTGTATTTTCACTTTTGCAGCCAAATTGGAATAACACCTGCTTTTTCCTTTCTTACATGTTCTCATTCACATAGCATAACCTAAAAATTTTTTTTTAACATTACAGCTTACTTTTTTAGATGCATTATTCTGGAACCTCCAGCACTGTAAAATTCTTCTAGTTCTTTGTTTATGAGAGGGTTGGGCAGCCGTGTTTTCCATAATTACCCTACATTGATGACATTAACTGATTAGTGTTTGGCTTTTTAGGTGCATTCACAATAGCTATAGTTGGATAACACTGACAAAGAACATAGGCCATTTTTAAATATGTTCATGTAATGAAGGCTTCAGAATAATCTCTGTATTAATGCTTGATCATATCTACAAGGTCAGTAGAGCAATAGCTGGACAAACAATATTTTCATCCTCAAGATCAGAACAATTCTAGATCATCTCTTGAGGCCAAATCAGTTTTATACACAAGCATATAGTACCCTCAAACAAGCATATGTGGAAGACGTATAGTGGTTCTAAAGGCAGAAGGATTTTTACCGTCATGCATTATTTGCATGAAGGTAAAAAACCTTCTGGGTGCAGCTCCCCCCTCAGCGCCCCCTCCCATACCTACCTGAGCCCCATTTCTATCCAGTGATATGCACAGGAGTCTCGGCTGTCCCAGAGCTCTCTCTCCTCTGTCCTCATTGGCTCACACAGCAGCAGGAACCATTGGCTCCTGCTGCTGTCAATCACAGCCAGTGAGCCAATGAGGAGATAGTGGGGGTGGGGGGGGCAGGGCCGAGCTGAGTTCTGTGTGTGAATAGACCGTGTCCTTTTACAGCAGCATGGCTCAGGAGCAAGCCTGCTTGAGTGCCCCCTTATCAAGAGACTTGCTATTGGGGGAACTCAACAGGGGGGAAAAGCCAGGACTGCTGGCGGGGGACCCAAAAGGAATAGGATAACGGCTGCTTTGGGCAAAACCATTGCACAGTGCAGTTAAGTATAGCATGTTTGTTTATTTTTTTAAATTTAGATAAATGAGAAGAGCCAGAAATTCGCACATTAGTATCAAAGTCTTTATTTAGCTACAGAATAATAATGATAAAAACAGCTTACATGTTTTGGCAAATAGCCATATGAGTAAGGCCATTTGCCGAAATATGTAAGCTGTTTTTATAGTCACTATTCTGTAGCTAAATAAAGACTTTGATACAGATGTGTGAGTTGCTGGCTCTTCTCATCTAGATCTTTATTCTGTTCGGGTATTTGGAGGATACTTGGAGCCAGAGCACCGATTATTCAGGTTCCTCACATATTTATCCTGGGATCCTGAAGTCAGCGCTGCATCTGTTTTTCACTTGTAATAACAAAAAATTATAACCTATAGAATCACTTTAAAATGTACTTCAAGTGGAAAACTATACATCAAAATTATAATATTTGGGCAGCACAGTGGCTAAATGGTTAGCACTTCCGCCTGGCAGTACTAGGGTCATTGGTTCGAATCCCAGCCACGGCACCTCCTGCCTGGAGTTTGCATGTTCTCCTTGTGCCTGCATGGGTTTCCTCCGGGTGCTCTGGTTTCCTCCCACACTCCAAAGACATGCTGCTAGGTTAATTGGCTCCTGTCTAAATTGTCCCTAGTATGTGTGTATGTATGAATGTAAGTTAGGGACCTTAGATTGTACGCCCCTTGAGGGTTAGGGATTAATGTGAATGTACAATATATATGTAAAGCGCTGCATAAATTGACGATGCTATACAAGTACCAGAAATAAATAAATAATATAACACCTATATACCTTTAAAATCTGTTATTTTAATACATCGTTAAAAATATGGCTCAACAAATCATACAATATACGGTAAAAACATTGACAACATCACAGACTGCTTTATTTTGCTTGTAATGATACAAGTCTAACAATGTTGTTTATAGAAAAGTCCAAAATTTCATGCATTTCACAGGCATGTCAATTTGCCTGTTCCTCAGGACCGGGTCCCCGCTCCCTGTGTTGGTTGCCAGACTTGATCAGCAGGATCTCTTGTTGGCTCAGTTCGCTCAGGCGTTGCAGACGCTGCTTGCACGCACAGCGCACCTTGTTTTTGGTGCTATTAGACCGGTGGTCGCTCCCGTTGTTGCTCCGACCTCTGCATCTGCTGCCGCACCTGCGGTGCCCAGAGATATGCCTGGTTCAGCCCGCCTTCCACAGCGCTTTGGGGGTGAACCGAGTCAGTGTCGGGGTTTCCTTAACCAAGTGGGCATATATTTTGAATTGATACCCCACGATTTTCCTACTGAGAGGTCAAAGGTGGGCTTCCTAATCTCGCTGCTCTCGGACAAGGCCTTGGCCTGGGCAAATCCCTTATGGGAGAACAATAACCCTGTGATTCACGAGTTTGCCGGTTTTGTTGCCTCCTTCCTATTTGATGTGCCTGCTTGCTCCGCCTCTGCTGCTAAGCTGCTCATGTCCATGCATCAGGGTTCATGAACCGTTGCCGAGTACGCCATAGAATTTCGTACCCTGGAGGCAGAGGTGGGTTGGAACAATGAGGCTCTGGTGGCTGCTTTCTCTCATGGTCTCTCAGATGCGTTGAAGGACGAGATTGCAGCCAAAGAACTGCCTGTAGAGCTTGAAGCACTCATTTCCTTCCTAATCCTGATTGACACCAGGCTCAGGGAGAGGCCTTCACTTAAAGAGCGTCTGCGAAGGCCTCCTAACCGATTGGCACCTATGTTTTCTGTCCCACCCGCGCCTCCTGCGGATGGCTTGTCTGGTGGTGAGCCCATGCAGCTGGGGTTTGCTCACCTTTCCAAGGGGGAGCGGGCCTCTCTGCGTCAGGAGGGTCGCTGCCTGTACTGTGGTCTCAGTGGGCATTTTTGGCAGTCCTGTCCGGTCCGTACGGGAAACGCTCGCACCTGAGATCCTGTCGGGGGCAGATCTTGGGTGGAGTTTCCTCGTCCCCAGTTTCCCGAAAAGATAAACCGCTAATCACCGTTGTCCTCTCTTGGGCGGAAGGCTCGGTGACGGTCCAGTCGATGGTAGGCTCTGGTGCTGGTGGGTTGTTTATGGACAGTTCGTTTGCTGCCCAGTACTCCATTCCTCTGCAGGCTCGAGTTACTCCATTGGTCCTCGAGGCGATTGATGGCAGGCCCCTGCAACCGCCGCAGGTTACCCACGGGACCCTGCCGATGGAAGTAGCTATTGGAGCTGTTCACAGGGAGTTGGCATGTTTCCAGGTAATTTCTTCCCTGCACTACTCCGTGGTTTTGAGATATCCCTGGCTTCAGAAGAACAAACCGACCTTTGATTGGCGGTCAGCCGAGATCTCTCGTGGTCTCCACAGTGTGGGGCCGGTTGCATCCGTGGACCTGTTAAGTTGTTGTGTGCCTCCTTGGACTCTGTGTTGCCCACTGACTATGGGGAGTACCTGGACGTGTTTGACAAGGTGCGTGCATGCCGGTGCTCTGCCTCCTCATCGTCAATACGATTGTGCCATAACCTTACAACCCAGTGCCACTCCTCTGCGTGGCAGGGTGTATCCTCTTTCGGTCGCGGAGAATCAGGCCATGGAGGAGTACGTTGTGGATGCGCTTTCCCGGGGGCACATTCGCAAGTCTACTTCTCCAGCAGGAGCTGGCTTTTTCTTCGTGAAAAAGAAGGGCGGTGAATTGAGGCCTTGCAATGATTTTGGGGGTCTCAATCGAATCACGATTAAGAATGCTTACCCAATTCCGTTGGTAACCGAGTTGTTCGACCGCCTCAAGGGAGCAACGGTCTTTACTAAACGGTCTTTACTAAACCCCTTAGGGTACAACCTCGTACGGATCAAGGAGGGCGACGAGTGTTAGACGCGTTCAACACCAGAACCGGCCACTATGAATCCCTAGTTATGCCCTTCGGGTTGTGTAACACGCCCGTGGTCTTTCAGGAGTTCATTAATGATGTCTTTCTTTGCAGCAGTGCGTGGTGGTTTACTTGGACGACATCCTGGTTTACTCTGCGTCCATGGAGTCTCATATCCAGGATGTTAAACGAGTACTGCAACGATTACGTGAGAACAAGCTTTTCTGTAAGCTCGAGAAGTGTGAATTTCACCGATCCCAGGTTGCCTTTTTGGGCTACATCATTTCCGCTGTGGGATTTTCCATGGACCCTCAGAAGGTTTCGGCGGTTCTGCAGTGGCCTCATCCCAGTGGTCTTCGGTCCATTCAGCGCTTTTTGGGATTCGCCAACTATTATCAGGAACTTCTCCACGCTGGCCAAGCCTCTCTCAGATCTGACCAAGAAGGGCAGTAATACCCATGAGTGGTCATCCGAGGCCATCTTAGCTTTCGAAGCTCTGAAATCCTCCTTTGCTTCGGCTCCGATACTGTCTCATCCCAATCCTGGGTTGCCTTTTGTCCTCGAGGTTGATGCATCTGAGACGAGAGTAGGCGCCCTCCTGTCTCAGCATCGGTCGCCCGATGGACCCCTACTTCCCTGTAGGTTCTACTCCAGGAAGCTTTCCTCCGCAGAATGCAACTACCAGATTGGAGACAGGGAGTTGTTGGCCATTATTCAGGCTCTCAAGGAATGGAGGCACCTGCTCGAGGGTTCTGTGGTTCCGGTTCTCATTCTCACTGACCACAAGAACCTGACGTATCTCTCGGAAGCTAAGAGGTTGACGCCCCGTCAGGCCAGATGGGCTCTGTTCTTGTCGTGTTTTAACTATGTGGTCTCCTATTTGCTTGGCTCCAAGAATGTCAGGGCTGATGCCTTGTCGCGGCAATACTCTGAGCTGTCCAGGGAGGACTCTGAGCGGACCTCGGTCATACCTCCGAATCAGATCCTGGCTGCCATTCATACCAGTTTGACTTCTCCCCTTGGGGAGCAGATTTTGGCGGCTCAAACTGATGCTCCCTCTGAGAGACCGGCTGGTAGATGTTTCGTACCAGAGGGATTGCGCATCCGCTTGCTGCGTACCTAACATAATTCCAAGACCGCCGGTCATCCAGGGAGGAACCAGTTGTCCTGGGTCGTTTCTCGTTTATTCTGGTGGCCATCTCTCCGTTCCAACATCGCCTCATATGTAGCGGCATGTTCTGTCTGTGCCCAGAATAAATCTCCTCGGCATCTTCCATTGGGCTTTCTGCAACCCATTCCAAATGGGGAGCGTCCCTGATCACACCTGGGCATGGATTTTATTGTAGACTTCCCTGTGTCTCGAGGCCATACGGTCATTCTTATGGTCATTGATCGTTTCTCCAAAATGTGCCATTGTGTTCCGTTCAAGAAATTGCCGACTGCGCAAGAACTGGCTAGGGTTTTCGCCAGGGAGATCTTTCGCTTGCATGGGTTGCCTAAGGTGATTGTCTCGGACCCTGGGAGCCAGTTTGTGTCCAGGTTCTTGCGTGCCTTCTGCTCCCAGTTAGGTATCAAGCTCTCCTTCTCTTCGGCCTACCACCCGCAGTCCAATGGGGCTGCGGAGCGTTCCAACCAGGCCCTGGAACAATTCCTTCGCTGCTATATCTCTGACCATCAAGACACTTGGGTCGATCTCCTGCCATGGGCAGAGTTTGCGAGGAACTTGGCTGTCAACTCCTCCTCCGGGATGTCTCCCTTCATGGCCAACTATGGGTTCCAACCAGCTGTATTGCCTGAGTTGTTCTCGCCACAGGACATTCCGGCTGTGGATAACCATCTTGCTGCTCTGCGTTCCTCGTGGGGGCAGATCCAGAGGTCCTTGAAGGACTCGGTTCAGCGCCTCTCCAGGCTGATCGTAGATGGTTGCCCGCTCCTTCATACCAGGTCAGAGATCAGGTGTGGTTGTCCACTCGTAACCTCAATCTTCGGGTGCCCGCACCGAAACTGGCTCCCCGTTTTGTTGGTCTTTTCCGCATCCTCTGCAGGGTTAACCCGGTTGCCTATGCCCTTGCTCTCTTCCTCCTGGGATGCGTATCTCCAATGTCTTCCACGTATCCCTGTTGTAGCCTCTGGTCTGTAATCGCTTTACTGCCTCTCCGCCTCGGCCTTGTCCTATGCGGGTCGACGGTCATGAGGAGTATGAGGTGAGCCGCATCCTGGACTCTCGGTTGGTCCGCGGTCGGGTGCAGTTCCTGGTCTATTGGCGTGGTTATGGTCCCGAAGAGCGTTCCTGGTGGATGTTCATGCTCCTGCCCTCCTCCACACTTTTCACGCCCGCTTTCCACAGAAGCCTTATGTTGAGCCATGGAGGGGGAGGGGCCCTTGAGGAGGAGGTACTGTCAAGGTCCTATCTTTCCTCAGACCTTGTGCTGCTCCATGTGCTGGCATCCATCTTAGGTGTCTGCAAAGCATTGTGGGATCCTTTATGCTTTCAGCCCTCTGGGGCTCCTCCCCCAGGAGGTGGCGGCTTATCACATATAAGTCTGCTGTTTGTGGCTGTCCATTGCATTCGTGTCCTGTCTGTTGCACAACAGCAAGCTCCTGTTTAGCTACTCATTGCTTTCCTGGATACTGACTTGGCTTTGGCTCCTCCTGGCTTCTGACCCCGCTCTGGTGACCATTCTTCCTGGCTCCTGATCCCGGCTCTGGTGACCATTCTTCCTGGCTCCTGATCCCGGCTCTGGTGACCATTCTTCCTGGCTCCTGATCCCGGCTCTGGTGACCATTCTTCCTGGCTCCTGATCCCGGCTCTGGTGACCATTCTTCCTGGCTCCTGATCCCGGCTCTGGCGACCATTCTTCCTGGCTCCTGATCCCGGCTCTGGCGACCATTCTTCCTGGCTCCTGATCCCGGCTCTGGCGACCATTCTTCCTGGCTCCTGAATCCGGCTCTGGCGACCATTCTTCCTGGCTCCTGATCCCGGCTCTGGCGACCATTCTTCCTGGCTCCTGATCCCGGCTCTGGCGACCATTCTTCCTGGCTCTTGACCCCGGCTTTGGCTACGATTTCTGCTGTTGGACTTGCGTAGACACCTGTCTTATTTTTATATTAATAAACCTACCTTTAATTGCACCTCCTTGTGTGTCTTGCTCTTCGCTCCCTGACAGTGTTGTTGATCAGTCACCACATACATCATATGTATGTATCTCAGATAAATCTACAGAACTTTTGCATGTGTATCATATTTTTTGTACTTGCTTCTGTTATTAAGAAAATAAACCATTAGGGTCCATGCACACTGGCTTAAAAAAATGCCTGTGTATCATTTTGAGCATTTTTTTTTTACTAGTGTTTAGGTGCGATAAGCGATTAACTCCTCCAAAAGTAGCATTTATTTTTTTAAGCCAGTGTACATGGACCCTTATATGATCATCTTCAACAGAGTTTAATGGCTTCACTGCTGTAATCACAATTGTTGAAAAAAGAAAATGTACTTCCTTGTATTCTTGTAAGTA
This sequence comes from Staurois parvus, assembly GCF_062004578.1. NCBI lineage: Eukaryota > Metazoa > Chordata > Amphibia > Anura > Ranidae > Staurois > Staurois parvus. Next base: position 3,279,834 of record NW_028318301.1, read on the forward strand.
TGCAAGCATCCTTGACCAGTATATCACCAAAAAGGAAATATTCATTGCAGCAATCCTAAGTGGGAAATGTTGGAAACCTTACAATTAGGCTTTGTCCAAATTTCAGGAAACCGTACACCAAAAGTACAAACTGCAAATCAGATTTTATTGGTATACTGTACCATATATAGTGCTCAGCATAAATGAGTACATCCCAGCATGTTACATGGGACACTATACTACAGAATACTCCCATAAAATGCAGGCCACTAATTGCAAACAAGATTTAATTTGCACAAAGTTTTTTTCCTAACAAATTACTTCAAGACCATGTTGCAAAAATGAATGCACTCCAATGAAAACCTTAGCAAAGCTAAATTTTAGACATCAAAATCCTAATTAACAAGAATTCAACTACAGGTGAGTCTAATTATTAATTAAACAGGTGTCCAGCCAAGAATGTCTCCTGATCTGATCCCAATCTAACACCTATGGGGAAATCTGAAGAGACAAGTTGAGCATCACTCTCCATCCAGGCTCTAAAAGAGGTTGTTCTTGAAGACTGGAAAAAGACAGATGTTGCAATAGGTCTTCAACTTGTTCATTCCATGCCTAGAAGACTTGGTATTGTGTTTACAACTGCTGGAGGTCATACAAAATACTAGATGTAGTAGTTTTTGTTGTGGGGTGTATTTTTGCATCAACTAATTTGAGTAAAACTGAATGTATTGTAATCTAAGTTACATTATTAACCTTACTTTCATGTAATGAGCTAAAAAAAAAATTCTATAAAACTCAGTTTTGTCAAAATTTTGAAAATTGTTCTTGTGTTCATTGAGAGATTGATTCAAATCTTACTTTTCAAAAGAGGTGTACTCATTTATGCTGAACACTGTACATTGTAATGAATGCTCCTAGGTTGTTTTGGCTGCAGAGAAGAGAAATGTAGAATTTATTGGTGATTGTCAAGAACCTCTTCTCACCCTTGTGCTATGGTAGCATGCAGCAACGCAGGCTACATGCATTTCTGCAGTGCCATTCATTGTGAATGGCAGTCCATTGCATTATAAAAATGTGTGCTGCAAAACACCTCAGTAAAAGTAATTTTGTCCTGTGCATTGCGCTGCAGGAAAACACAGCCTGCAACTATTTTTCAATGTGTATACCAAATAATGTTCAGTCAAAGCTTCATGCCCTGTCACCCTGTAGCAACTGCCATTTTGCTATTGCAGACTGTAAAAAAAAAAAAAAATTGTATATATATTGGAAATAATAGTTCCTTATTTTCCCATAGCAACTAGTCAGATCCTTACATTAGTTTAGCATCCAGAACTGGAAGAATGGTAGTTGAAATCTAGTTAATAGAGAGCAATGTTTTTTATTTTTGACATCCAAATGAATTAGACCAATACATTTTGCTTGTTGGCTGCGGTAAAATGATGAAACACGTTTAACCCAAGTACAGAACTAAAAAGCTGGTTGTGCCATGCTTTTTTTTTTTTTAATTTCCATTTAATGGTTCATCTTGCAACTTCTTAATGTTTTTGTTTATGTACACAAATCTGTCAGTTGTGTTGGTCTAAAAGTTTTCCTGGGGGAAAACATATTTTATTACTTGAAAATGGGAATTAAACAATGTTTACTTGATAGGGTTAATGTGAATGGCTCAGTCTACATCAGACCTTAATTGTTTTTTTCCTTTTAATACACCTCATGTCATTATTTGTGATCTGTGCTATTGTATAAAATAAAAATATGTTTTATGTTGCTAGGCAAAATCTGCATAGAAGACATTTGACCACTGTATCATATATTTTCTTTACAGATGTTGCAGCTTCGTTTTGTGAAAGGAGGTTTTACCTTCCTGGGTGTTAAACGTCTATCTGTGCTCAATGCAGCTTTCCAGAGCAGTCAACGTGTGGAGTACAAACCTATAAAGAAAGTGTTGGTTGCTAATCGAGGTAATTATAAGGCTGTTTTATGAATTGCACTGTCTTGTGTACCCAGTTAAAACAACTTTAATCGGCAATAGTGGTGTTTAGAATAATTATCAGTGAAAAAAGTAAACTTTTAGAGGACTAAACCTATCACCTGGGATTGGGACAGGTTGACTTTAAAGACAGTGTCATTATTACAAAATCTTATTGGCACAGCTGCTTTATTATATGCATGTTAAGTTATGTAATTTACCAGTTGCACCTATATTGACTCCAGTTTTTGCACTCTTGTAGAGCTAGTGGCACCTCTAGAATCAAACATCTGACACTTCCAGTTGTGTGCAATGATTTTGTTTCTCCACTGCCCACCAGGTCTTCTCCCTTGACTACCACATCACTGTTATAGCCAGTTATAGCTGCCAAGGGGGAAACCACAGTGTACAACATTAAGACACAAGTGTCAGATGCTAAAGGCTCTAGTGGCACCTGTAGCTCCAGTAAATATCATACATGCATTTAATAAAGTAATTGTATCCTTAATATTTGTAATTGATGAATTCTCTTTAAGGCTAAACTCCAGTACGATAAAACACAGTTTCATCAAGTTATTTATTACATAAGAGTTCTTGGAGTGAGATTGGTTCAAACGTTTACTGTGGGCCAGCTAAGCTAAAACAGATTATCCATATACCACCGCTGTGTGGCCAGTGGTGAGGCTGTAATTCACTGTTGTAGCCTATGTTACATACAATAAGTGGTGTCCTCTTCTGATGGGTGCTCAAATTACCTCCCTTTACAAAAAAGATAGATTATCACTTGCTTTCATACCTTGGTCACTGAGGAGAAGCCTTTTATATTTTTCATTGAGGACAGGGCTCTCTCTGATGGAGATTGTCATCTGTCTCCCTCTCCACCTTGGCCAATCAGAGAATGCATTGTGTTTGCTGAAATCAATAAAGAACAAAGAAAAATATTATATATAAGCTATATGAATGATGATTCAATAAGACTGATACTATAGGGAAAAAAAAGACCTCAACAGTCTAAGATACAAAAAACAGGTTAATCACTGCAAAAATACACCAAAGCTCACATTCTATTATAATAGAGACCATGGTCATGCTATGTGGTGCTCACAATATAACATAATTCATAGTAAAACATGGCCATAATATATCACACAGTGTCCAAATATAGTAAAGTGTGCCAATATAGCACAACATCCCTGGTGGTCTAGTGGAGGGGAAAAATATGTATATATTTTCCTTGGGCAAGGGCTTAGATAATTTTTTCCTGGAGCGGGGTTCATAGTGAAGGTGAAAAAAAATACACTAATTCATCTAGTTTAACCAACAGAGAAAAAATAAATAAAAATAAAATATATATATACACACACACATATTTACAATCTTATATCCACAGTTGTTCTAGAGGAAAGCAAAAATCCCAATAATGCATGATCCTATTTGCTCTGGGTGGGGGGGCATCCACCCTGATTCCCTGGGAGGCAATGAGATATCCCCTGGATCAACTATCCCTTGTGTTATTACCTTTAAATATTAATATCCAGATGTATTTTCTATATTTAGGGATGCATCCAGGCCATTTTTTAAAAACATTCTACTGAGCTGGCCAGAACCAGTTCATATGTATACGCTGATTTTAAAGAGAGTTCAGCTAATCTCTCCTCATAGCTGAGCTTCTACCTGTACCTTCTACCTGCCCTTCTCTATACTTTCTTCAGTTAATTGATTATCCTTTTTGTTAATTTGTGCCCAAAATTGAATTGCAAATTGTAGGTCTTCCTAATGATTTTACAGGGGCAAAATGATCTCTCTCTGGTTATAGTCTATACCCCTTTTAATACAAGGAAGGATTTTGTTAGCTTTAGAAGCTGTAGCTTGGCATTGCATGAGATCATTAAATCTATTATCTACCAGAACACTGAAATCCTTCTCCACCATTGGTTGCTGCAGCTGTTCTCCTCCTAGTATATATGATGTATGCATGTTCTTAGCCCCCAAGTGCATAACTTTATATTTATTAACCTTAAACCTCCTTTCCCAATTAGTTGCCCAAGAGTTGGAGACCTCTGTAAGGACGTAATTCCACTGCATAGCTTGGTGTCATCTGCAAACACTGAAATTGTACTTTTAATTCCAGGCTCTATATAAATTATAAATATGTTAAAAGTAAGGGTCCCAACACTGAATCTTGGGGTACACCACTAGTAATGTTACAGTCAAAGTATGAATCATTAATCACTACTCTCTGAATAAATCTTTTAGCCAGTTTTCTATCCATTTACAAACTAAATTTTCTAAGCCTGATATTAACTTACACATTAGCTGTATGTGAGTAACTGTGACAAACACTTTAGCAAACTCTAACTAAACTACATTCACAGCCTTCCTTTGCCAAAATTTTTTCTTACCTCCTCATAAAAAGAAATCAGATTTGTTCGACAACATCCATGCTAACTATTGCTTAAAATATTTTCTATCAAAAACTTTTATGTGGTCTTTTATTCAACTCTCAACGGTCTTCCTAGCTATAGATGTTAAACTGACTGATCAGTAGTTACTTGGTAAAGACTTTGATCCCTTTTTAACCACTTGCCTACTGGGCTCTTTTACCCCCTTCATGCCCAGGCCAATTTTCAGCTTTCAGCGCTGTCGCACTTTGAATGACAAATGCACAGTAATGCAATATTGTACCCATATGAAATTTTTATCATTTTGTTCTCACAAATAAAACTTTTTTTGGTGGTATTTAATTGCCACTGGGTGTTTTTATTGTTTGCATTGTAAACAAAAAAAGAGCAAAGTTTTTCTTTGTTTCTATTATAACATTTTTGCAAACAGGTAATTTTTCTACTTCACTGATGTGCGTTGATGAGGCTGCACTGATGAACATTGATGAGGCACTGAAGTTGCTGCACTGATATGCAGCACTGCTGGGCGACAGGGCTGGGGGGCACTGATGGGTGGCACTGCTGGGCACTGGTGGGTGGCACTGCTAGGCAGCACTGCGGGGCACTGATCATCAGTGCTGATCTGCTTTGTTACAGCTGCCGGTTATCAGCAGTACTTTCCTCACGCTGTGAAAGCGTGTGGAAAGTGTTGCCGATAACCGAAAACTGTATTTTCTCTGTGATCTGCTATGTCATTGGACACAGCTGATCACGTGATAAAAGACCACGGTGATTGGCCTTTTGCCTCATCACGTGATCAGCTGTGTCCGTGTTCTGGGAGGATATCATATGACGCCCCGCCCCAGAACATGACAACCGAGCTGTAGCCGTTGTTCGGCCATAGCGCGATTAGCAAGTGGTTAAATATATGCACCATATTTGCCTTATGCCAATCCAGTACTATGCCAGTCTTGAAGGAGTTTCTAAAAATTAGAAACCGTGGCATAGATATAACAGAGCTCAACTCTTTGAGGACCATTGGGTGTAAGTCATCTGGTCCAGGTGCTTTTTTCACCTTTTATTTTGTGTAAGTGTTTCTGAACCATGCCAATTTTGAGCTATTGTGGATAATTTGGGGCTATGTCAATACTATCCTCATTAAGGACTTGAGTTCCCCCACTTTGTATACACAGAGCTGAAAAAAGTATTTAATACATTTTGCCTTCTCTTTGTCCCCAGTCACCAAGTCAAAATTATCTTGTAAAGGGCCTTCCATTTTGCTTGAGGTGATTGGGAGACCTCAATGTTTTAGTTCTGAAAGGGAAAATTCTAATCCATTCAGGAAAGAAAAACTTTTGAACTAAAAATGATAATTCTATTTGACACAAGAGATAATGGCCTTAATTTGGACATGGGATTCCTCACTCATTATCCAACAGTTTTATGACTATTAGCTAGCTTGACCCCTCTGTGTGAGTGTAGTATCCCCCCCTCCCCCCTTTTTTTGCTGTATCTTATCTGTAGCCTTTTTTTTTTTTTTTCCTCATCCCTTCTAACATTCTGCTTAAACTTTGTGATTTGTAATAGTACTGCTTGGACTTTGAAGAAGGGGACATACCCCGAAAGCTTGTCCTCAAAATTGTATGTTAGTGCAAATAAAAAAAGTATTACGGACAGTACTCAATTGTTTCTCTTGTAAAGGGCCCAAATTCTCATACCTAACCTGTAATATACTTTAAGAATTTTTGGGGGTTTGCCCAACTCTTTTGTAACTTGTCGTTTCTTTTCAATTTTTGTTGCCTTGTTTTCCTTTTTACATATTCTCTTATAGTCTTTGTAACTTATAAATAGTGATAGAACTTAATTTTTATTTTTTTAAATTCTCTCTTCTTATTTATATCTAATTTTACTTTGGACATAAGCCACATAGGTTTTGTTTTTAGCATTTTAAGCTAATTTCCCAGCTCTCCAAAATTATAAGATAGATTAACCATGTGACTGGCCCTGGAAATGACCTCCCCCCCCATAATTTCCTCCCATCAAAGAGCCTGACTTTCCTATCCTTTATCAATGACACCCTAGCCCCAGGACATGGTACATTCAGTCCCTATTTTTTTTATCATTGGGAACCCTGGACATTCCATACCAGAAAGGGGGACACACAGTGGTAACCCCTCTCCCCATTTTCCTAACTATACACCGCAATTACACTTGGCACCCCATTCCCGTTAATGTTATACATCTCTTTCCCACCTCTCATCACTAAGAACCTCGGACATTCCATAACAGAATGGGGGGACACGCTGGCACCCTCCCCCCTACTCTTTTCACATGAACAGCCCAGGTCCTGTTCTTGAACACTAGGACAGACCACTGTGACCTGAAATGGTAGAGAAATAAAGGACACCACTAGTTGCTGGAACCCCATCTACTCTCCTAGTCCAATCTTTATTCATCAGTCATTCTGCTAGGTTGCTCTGGTTCAGCCTGGTTTATCTGTGTCAAGTTTTTCCATCTTTGATTTACCCAGAAGATACTCCCCCTAGCAAGTAAAGTGCATTTGTACTTTTAGCCCCCAAGTGCAATACTAAATTTGTTAATATTAAACCTCATTTGCCATGTGGTTGCCCACCCCTCTATTTTTCCTTTAAACTTGCTATATCCTGAGGTTATTACCCTGCTTAGCATTGTTTCATCAGGAAACACTCTGATTGAACTATGTATGCCTACCTCTATATGATTTATGAACAAATAAAAGAGAATTGGTCCCAGGACAGAGCCCTGGGCCACCCTAATCACAACTCTAGAATGTTCTAAATATAAACTATTTATCACTACCCTCCAGATGTGCTTCTGTAACCAATTTCTTATTCAGACACATTAATTTGTAAATTATAAGTTTATGGGGTACTGTAGCAAATGCTTTAGTGAAATTTAGATACACTAGATCCACAGGCCTTCCTCTATCCAGGTTACAACTCTCAAAAAATAAACTACAGAATAAAAATGTAGTCTTTAGTTATACTTTAAGTTTTTTAAGTCTTTTTTTGAATACTGGCATCGGTTAGCCACAAGGATACATTCCGTAGTTGCGTTACTAACAATACAGTCTTGTTTATTATTACCCTCCCATTCTTTGTTTAAAAAAAAAAAAAAAGAGGAATTTATTTAACACAGTTGCCTTCTCCTTGTCACTCATAACCAACTTCCCCCTGTATATCCTTTATGGTAATTTTGCCTTTTTACTATTAATATATGTAAACATTTTTTGGGGATTCTTTTTACTCCCCTCTGCTGTGTGTCTCTCATGGTTTATTATTGCTGCCCTTATCTCGCTTTTACATTTCCTATTGCATTCTTTGTTGAGTTGGAATGCTGATGGTGACTCCTTGGTCACATTTTTTTTTTAAAAGGACAGCTGTTTTTCTTTAATTTGCCCTTTACCCCTCAAATCTACCCACAGAGGTTTAACTATAGTTCTTTTATACTTGTTTCCCCTTGGAATATACTGGTTTCCTTGAAATTCCACATTCATGTCTCCTTTTCCTAGGGTTTATGGTTAATATTAATTACCCAGTGAATGCTATTTCCCAGCTTATCCCTTTCTTCCACATCTGCAATCAGCTCTGTGTTATTTGTAATTAGTAAGTCAAGTAGGGCCTTATTTTTAGTTGGGACATCCACTAACTGACGTGTAATTTTCCTGCAACACATTCAAGAAATGATGAGCCTTAAATGACTGAGCAGTTCTATCTGCCCAGCAGTATCCGGATAATTGAAGTCCCCATGATGATAACATTTCCCTGCCTCGCTGCCATTTCTAACTGTGAGCGGAGATCAATCTCCTCTTCATCCTTCAGGTTCAGGGGCCTGTAGCATACGCCCGCTATTAATTTCCCATTTGTTTTTTCACTTTGAAGCTCCAGCTTTAAGGATTCCACCTCCTCCCTTGCTCTGTTTGTCATGCACACCCCTCCCCTTCTTCTAGGTACCCTATCACTTTGTTACAGGGAATACCCCTAGACGGTCGCAAACCCGTTGTGTGAGCTGTCAAACCAGGGTTCTGATACTCCCATGAAGTCAAAATCCTCCTCATGTATCTACTGTTACAGCTCCTCCATTTTATTCACCAAACTTATAGAATTTGTGAACATGAGTTTTAGTTTTGCACAGTTGTAAATTACTTTGTCCTTGTGTGTACTGGGGCTGCAATAGGATTCTGTCAATCTATGCGTAGTCAGGGGCGGACTGACAACTCATGGGGCCCCCGGGCAATAGGGGATCATGGGGCCCCTGTGTCCTCACCCAAACACAAAAAAGCCTATGAAAAAGGTATCGGGGGCATCTCATGGGACCCTCTACTGACCCCGGGCCCTCGGGTTTCTAAATGGTCAGTCCGCCCCTGTACGTAGTGATCTTAGGTACTCTAGTTATCCAACCAATGCTGACCACAGTAGCATCCTATGACCCTTGCTTACTTCCTGGAATGTCTTCCTTTGTTCCCACCCATCCACTATTTATTAATATTATTATACAGTATTTATATAGCGCCAACAGTTTGCTCAGCGGTATACATTATAATGGGAGACAGTACACGAGACAGTACAGTAACAATACAATACATGAGGGGTTCGAGGGCCCCTACAATCTAGGAGGGAGGGGAGAGTGGTACAGGAGGAAATAGCTGTGGGGGATGGAGTGGTGGGAAGAGCGGAGGAGATCGGCAATTAGGTGAGAGCGGGGTAGGCTTCTCTGAACAGATGGGTTTTCAGGGTGATGTATTGGGGTAGTGAGTTCCAGAGGATGGGGGAAGCCCTGGACAAGTCCTGAAGACTGGCATGGGAGGAGGAGACCAGTGAACTAGAGAGTAGGAGGTCTTGTGAGGAGCGGAGAGTGCGTTTTGGGTGGTAGATGGATATAAGGTCAGTGATGTAGTTTGGGGCAGTGGTATGAACAGCTTTGTACGTCAATGTTAATATTTTGAATTTTATGCGTTGGGCAGTCGGAAGCCAGTGGAGGGATTGGCAGATACGGTGCGGTTGGTAAGGTGGATGAGTCTGGCTGCAGAATTCAGGATAGACTGAAGCGGGGATAGCCTGTGTGGGGGTAGGCCGGCGAGGAGGGAGTTACAGTAGTCAGGTCGTGATATGATAAGTGAGTGAAGGAGTTGCTTTGTAGTTTCTGGAGTTAGGAACGTGCGTATTTTGGCGATGTTGCGGAGGTGGAGTCTGCATGAATTTGTCAGCGATTGGATCTGGGGCTGGAATGACAGATTAAAGTCTAGAATGATGCCTAGTACTCTGGCTTGCGGGGTAGGGCTGATGGTGGCGTTGTTGGTCGTCATGGAGAGGTCAGGGGGGGGGCGCGGGCTGGGGGGAAAACTAGGAGTTCAGTTTTGGCAAGGTTTAATTTTAGGAAGTGGAGTGACATCCAGTCTGATATGTCGTTCAGAAGGCTAGTGATTCGAGGCGGAGACAGAAGGGATAAGGCGAGGGGTAGAGAGATAGATTTGAGTGTCATCGGCATAGAGATGGTAGTTGAAGCCGTGGGAGTGTATCAGTTGATCAAGGGAGGAGGTGTAGATGGAAAAGAGAGCCCGAGGACAGAACCTTGGGGGACCCCAACAGAGAGGGGGAGTGAGGGGGAGGTGGCACCGTTATAGGTAACACTGAAGGAGCATTGTGATAGATAGGAAGAGAGCCAGGAGAGAGCGGAGTCTCTGAGGCCAAAAGAGTATAGTTTTTTGAGGAGGAAGGGGTGGTCGACCGTGTCGAAAGCCACAGAGAGGTCGAGGAGTAGTAGCACTGAGTAGTGGCCATTGGCTTTGGTGGTTAGCAGGTCATTGGTGAGTTTGAGTAGGGCGGTTTCAGTGGAGTGTAGGGGACGGAAGCCAGATTGTACGGGATCAAGGAGGTTGTTGTCGGTGAGGTGGGAGCTTAGGAGATTATAGGCTAAACGCTCAAGGAGTTTGGATGAAAATGGCAGCAGGGAGATGGGTCTAAGGTTGTTTAGGTCGGTGGGATCCAGGGAGGGTTTTTTAAGTATGGGAGTGATGTGCGCGTGCTTCAGAGAGGAGGGGAATGTGCCAGTAGAGAGGGAGAGATTAAAGATTTGAGTGAGGGAGCGTAGGATGGAGGAAGAGGGTGATCGTAGGAGTTGTGTGGGGACAGGGTCAAGGGGGCAGGTGGTAAGGCGAGCTTCAGAGAAGACCTTAGTGACCTCTTCAGTGGTAGCAGGGCCAAAGGAGTGGAGTGTTGAGGGGGTTCTAGTGTGAGCAATGTTGGGCGGGGTGGAGGTCTGGACAGCGGCGAGGTCGAAGGAGAGGAGTGTTGAGGGGGTTTTCGTGTGTGGGATGCTAGGTGGGGCGGAAGTCTGAGCAGTGGTGATGTCCCTGCGAATTGCGTCGATCTTGATTTGGAAGTGGTTAGCAATCTCGTGGGCGGTGAGTGAGGTACTGGGTGGAGGTGGGGGTGGAAAGAGAGCAGAGAGTTGAAAGTGGAGAAGAGCCGGCAAGGGCTGGAGGAGAGGGTATTGATGAGGGTTACAAAGTAGGCTTGCTTGGCAGCGTGGGGGGAGGAAGTGTAGGTGAGGAAGGCACCTACACTTATAGATTTATATCGGGTGAGTGCTTGTTGGGCTCTGGTTTTGCGCCATAGTCGCTCTAGCGCCTGACTGCGTCGCTTGAGATTTTTGGTGTGGTCATTCTGCCAGGGTTGAAGCGGTCGGGGTCTAATGTTTCGTGTGGTTAGGGGTGCTAAGGAGTCAAGAGCGACTGACAGCACGTTGTTATAAACAGTAGTGGCCAGGTCAGGGCAGGACAGGGGAAGGATACTATCGTAAAGTTAGTCAGCTGCAGAGTGGAAGGGGGCAGGGTTCAGGTTGCAGAGATTTCGGCTGGTGATGGTTTGACGTTTGGAGGGGTAGGTGTAAGAGGACAAGGAGACAGAGAAGGTGATGAGGTTGTGGTCAGAGAGGGGAAAAGGGGTGTTAGTGAGGTTGTGGGGGGTGCAGAGATGAGAGAAAACAAGGTTCAAGGTGTTCCCGTCGGAGTGGGTGGAGGACTGTATGCACTGTGTGAGTGCAAAAGAAGAGGTTAGGTGGAGGAGTTGGGATGTGGCCGGGTTATTGATGTTGATAGGGATGTTGAAGTCTCCAAGGATGATGGTGGGCAGCTCGGAGGAGAGAAAGAAGGGTAACCAGGTGGAGAAGTTGTCTAGGAAGCAGGATACGGGTCCAGGAGGCCGACAGATTACTGCGATCCTCAGGGGGATTGGAGAGAATAGTCGGATGCAGTGGGCCTCAAAGGAGGAGAAGGATAGAGAGGGAGGGTTTCGTAGGTGCTCTGCGGTGACAGGAGCATACCAACCCCACCACTTTTTCGACCGTTGGCTCTGGGTGAGTGGGTCCAGGTGAGACCTCCATAGGAGAGTGCCGCAAAGGAGGTAGTCGGTGGTTTGGATCCAGGTTTTGGTGATCACCAGGAGGTTGAGGGAGCCGGAAACAAAGAGGTCGTGGATGGTGGTAAGTTTGTTGCAAACCAAACAGGCGTTCAGGAGTGCACACGAAAACTGAGGGGTGATTTTGGGGAGCAGGGGGATGGGTATTAGGCTGAGGGGGTTGCGGAAGTTCGTGGAAGTAGATGGGTGCCTTGTGGGTGAGTGAGGTGGAGGAGGACCAGGGTTCAGGGAGATGTTCCCCACGGTTAGTTTAAAAGTCCCTCTATCTTTTTGGCCATCTTCTCCCCGAACAGAGCTGCACACTCCCAATTTAGGTGCAGTCCGTCCCTACTATAGAGCTGATAACTGACCGAAAAGTCAACCCAGTTCTCCAGGAACCCAAAGTACTCTCTCTTACACCAGTTCCTCGGCCACTTGTTGAGTTTCCTATGCTCCTGCTGCCTCTCTTGTGTGGCTCGAGGTACAGGTTGTATTTCTGATAATACTGCCTTGATGGTCCTTTTATTTAATATAGCTTTACTTTTCTCAGGATGCTCCATCTTCCTTTACCTTAGTCATTGGTACCAATATGTACCATGACAGTTGGGTCCACCCTAGCCCCACCCAACAATCTATCCATCTGATCCACGATGTCTAACTCAAGCACTAGGTAAACAACATACTGCTCAGTGATTGCAGTCTTTTTGACAGATTACCTTCTCTATCCTTTTAATAATTGAGCCCTCTACTACCAGTATCTGTCTATCTTTTCCTGTAACCTTGCCCCCAGCCTTGCTGGAAAAAATGTTCCCCTGGCAGTGAGGGGAGTCACATTGCTTCAATAATACCACTCCTTGACTAATATCCACATCATACAAGCAGGCATATTTATTGGGGTGTGTCAGCTCAGGACTGGCCTCTCTAACACTTTTCCCTGTAGCCCATCTAACCATTACCCATCTACCCTGATGCCTGTACCTCCATTTAACCTCCCCCCTGTAAGCTGGACCCTGCCAGCACCTGATAGGTACAGTCCAAACTCCCTTTCAGGTTGACAATGTTTCTCAGAGTTGCCAGCTGCTTCCTTTGATCCTTCCAAGGATCTTAGTTTCCATGAAAACAACTTGTTTTCCCACAGCAGTATTCACCCTCAAATGATCGTTCAAGGAATACATGAATGGTGTAGGATGTGCACAGATTTGCATCACCATTCCATTTGAGGTGTTACCAACTGATGTAATGGAAGTAGGAATGATATCATTTTTTGCCAATCTAACTTTATTGTATTCTGAGCTTTAGTTTTTCCTTATTGCAGGTCTCCCACTCATTGATCACAGAGCCTTTCGGCATCCTTTCCTTCTGCTCCCACCCACTCTACTTCAGCTCACTGTTCACACAGCCCTCGGTGTCTTCTCTTCCTGCTCCTGCTGGCTAGTTAAACAGCCCTCAATGTTCCCTCCTTCCAGCTCACTGATGACAAGGCCCTCTGTGTTCTCTTTTCTTGCTCCTGCACATAGGTCGCTCAGCCACCCCCAGCGTTCTCTCTTCCTGCTTGCACTTACTGATCACATGGCCCCTGACTTCTGGTCCTCTCACTCCCCTGTCACATTGCTTTGGGCATCCTGTCTTCCTGCTCACTGATGACATGCCACACAGCGCTCTCTTGTCCTGCTGCTCTTGTATGCTGATCACTCTGCCCTCTGTCTCCTCTGCTCTAATCCCTTATCACTCAGCCCTTAGTGTCCTTAATACACAGAGTGTCCAAGTCACAATACCCCAGTACTTGCAGCACCCCAGTCACAATACCTCAGTACTCGCAGCACCTCAGTCACTCCCAATGCTTCAGCAACTCAAATTGTCTCGGCAGTACTGTTTCCAAACACCTCACTTCTGGAGTCCCACTGTCACTCAGCTCCTCGTGCACCTGCTCAGCTGTTTTCTGCCCCAATATTTTGCATAGTGCATCCAGCATCTGTGGCGTCTTCTGCTAGTCCACACAGCAGAGGTCAGTACTGCGAGTCAAGCATCTCCCACCTCACAGTCGCTTACTTGAACTGCATGGTTGCTGATGCTCAGCCTTTGATAGACCAGGGCCTCTCTGATTCAGCAATTTCCATGCTAGGAAGTCTACCTCCCTCATGGTCTACCTTTGCATATGGAAGACATACTTCATGTGGTGCAAGAAACAAAGTTTTCACCACAGGAAATACTCTGTAGGATGAACTTTGACTTTTTTACATTCAGGCCTAGATTAACGTTTGGCCCAAGTGACAATAAGAATCTTGGCCTTTGCCATCTTATTCTGAACAATTTGAGCATCTGCCAAGATAAAGAGATGTCAGCTTAGTCCAGCCAATTAAAATGGACAGAAATTGGGATCCAGAAGCAAGCCAGTCTTGAACTCTTGGACACTGCTTTGTTGGAGTGGATGGCAATATAGTCCTGATTTAAGTATCAGCTTTTACCCTTTCCTGTTAAAGCTCACTCTACCTCACATTGCCTCCTCACCACTTGTCAAATGCTTTTGAAAACTGTTCCAAATGCACATCAGTGTTAACAGGCTTGCGCAGTTTAGACCCAAGTCTAATCTTGGGCTAATAGACATACAGTTAAAGATGTATTATTGCATATGGATGTGCATTAATTGTGTTATTTATATCTTTCTGGAGACCGGCTTTAAAGGAATATGTTAACATTTCTCAAGATTTGCAGCACAGTTACCATACATGACAATTGTCCTCTTTTTGTACAGGTGAAATAGCTACAAGAGTATTCAGGGCATGCACAGAACTGGGTATAAGGACAGTAGCCGTCTACTCTGAGCAGGACACTGGTCAGATGCACAGACAGAAAGCTGATGAGGCCTACCTTATAGGAAAAGGGTTGCCCCCAGTCCAAGCCTACTTACACATTCCTGATATAATAAAAGTTGCTAAGGTAAGTGTTGCATACCACGTGGACTTCTATATTTAAAATGTTGTTGATTAGTATATGTCAGCTCTCTAGATAAAAATAGCTAAAAAGCTATTCCTTTAATACTGCTTTAACTACAGAATGTGTGGTAAAATGCGTGCATAATGTGGTAAACCACTTACATAATTTGACTGTACATACAGGGGCTCTGCTAAGATTGTTAACTAGGGCACCCTGAAAAGATCAGCAATGCTGTGTAGCTTGCCAAAGTTGAAAGCAGTTGAAACAGACATAGTTAAATAGAACTTGAGCCTACTCCATGTAATCATAACATTTGCATGCCATATTCTTCCTACTCAAAAATTTAAATTAAATGCTGTTGACAGGCTTTTTTAACCTAAGCACAATTAAACTTTTCCATTACAAATAAATTACTGCACATAGAACACAGGGGTCAGGCGTATAATAGAAAAATAATAGAGTGTAAGGTTTAGAAGCATTTAACCACTTCAAGTCCTGACTGTTTCCCACCCTTCCAGTCTAGGCCATTTTTCAGATTTTAACACTGTCACACTTTGAGGCTCCATGCACTCTGGCTGAAAAAACTGCCAGTGCTCTTGGCAGAAAAAAAAACAACTACTTTTGAGTTGTTTTTAATACTAACGTTTAGGTGCATTTAGCATTTTTTTCTGCCAGAAAATGCTCTTAAAAATGCACAGAAGGGTTTTTTTCTGCCCCTAAACACTGAGCTTAAAAAACGCCTCTAGAATATCTAATGTGCATTAATACCTAGGATAACATTAGTTGCTTCTACAGGCAAAATGCATAATTCCTCTGGGAGTTGCATTTTTTTAAGCCAGTGTGTGGAACCTGAATGACAATTTGCCGAGCAACACTGTACCCAAATAACATTTTTTATAATTTTTTGAGATGGATAGTGCTTTCTTTTGATGTATTTAATCAGCACTGGGTTTTTTATTGTTTTGCTATATAAAGGAAAAAAGACTAAGAATTTATAAAACGAACTAATTTTTCTTAGTTTTTGTTATTTTTCAAATAATCTTTCTTCATAAATTTAGTCCCTTTTAGTTTTTTAAAGCTGTAATTTTTTTTTTGTTAAAACATTATGGAAAATGATGAAAGTAAATATAATTTGTGTTTTTTAACTAAGTTGTCATTTTATCAAGTTAGATCACAGCATAGGCTTACTTACAGTTACAACCAAATACACATTCTGCTACTCCTGAGTATGGCAGTACCAAATGATTGAAACTTTTTCACAGCCTAGCCACATAGACAGGCCCAAAATCCAAAGAGCACCTTAAAGCTTTCTATTCCTAGAAATTATGCATCTAATGTACTGGTATATCACATTTTAAAGGCCCTGGATCAGCAGGGACAGTAGAAACACCCCAAAAATGATGACATTTTGGAAAGAAATTGCCCCAGTGCATGTTCTAAAAAGCACGGTGAGTCCTTTGGAAACTTAATTTATTTGCCACAAGTTTTTGGAAAATGTGGAAAGAAAGTGTATTTTTTCACACAAAGCTGTCAACTAATATGATATTTCTAACACATAGCATGGACATACTTAGAATTACAAGTCAAAACACATTTTACTCTTCCTGAGTATGGAGATATACCACCTTTTCAGTGTTTGGGTAGATTATTGTAGCCTGCGTATCACAAAGATCAACCAGCGCTCTATATGGCCACCTCTGTATGAGTGGTTAGTGAATATAATATAGTGTAGCGTCACATACAGCAGTCCTTGTTCCTAAAAACCAAGCAGGCCCAGCCTACTGGTACATAGCAGCCTCCTAGAACATAGCTATGTTCAATAACTAGGAAGTATGGGAGGACGAACAAAGGGTAAACAAGAGAGTACCTGTGGTTTCAGTAGTGCATTTGTCCACAGAGGATGGGTGGGACTGGTATCTTGCAGGACTGTAGCCAGTGGCACGTGTGGATAGGTCAGTACTGGTGCCAGGCAGAGACATAATCAGCAAACAGGTGAATGAGTGGTCCAAGCAGAAGGCATAAACATGATTCATAAACAGGCCAGCGTCTGTACAGGTAGCAGATAAAGACGTTGTCAGCAAATAGAAATTAGAGGAGAGAGAGATGCGCCAGACTAAGTGTAGTATAAAAAAAAAAAATTTTTTTAAACAACAGCAGACAGAAATGTGCTTGAGAAAACAGGCGAATGATCGGTATACATCATGACATCAGATACAGGAAAATGGCAGGTAGTCAAACACATGAGAAATTTCTTCACCATACCTTTGATAATATCATAATGAAGCCAGGTTGTAAGGGACATTAGGCACAATAGTATAGGGTGTTATATTGTATTACTTGAGCATACACAGCATTTTTGTCTGGGGTGGTGGGGGTTATCCTGTATTAGAAGGAAGGATAGTATTCGGAAAATGTATTTCATGCCTGGAGGTAAGGACTGGTACAATTTCTGCTTGATAATTTTTTGCACTTGTAAATGGATCTTCTCGTAGCTAGATACGTCTGTATCACTTGCTTGTTATGATCTACATCTTCCATTAACTGATTGTAGTTGTGTATGCAATCAGGTTTTTGGTCTTGACCTTGCCTTTCTAGGATTTCCACTGAGGTGTCTTGGTGGAAATTTTTTCATTAAATTACTGGCTTACTCCCCCTTTTTCAGCTTTGTGGTGACCAATCATTGTGGGAATCCCTTTCAGTTTGGTTGAGTTGTGCCACAGGATACAGTTTGCTGGAGATAAAGGTGGCAGAAAAGTGGAAGGCTGGTATAAAAATTGTCTACATAGAGGTGGTATCCTTGATGGGTTAATGCAAGGTTCAGTACAATTTTTCCACTGCTCCCCATAGTGGTTAGGCATCCAGAGGGCTCCAGTTGGCTGTCTTTTCCATCATATACCCGGAAGTTATATGTGTCCCGCTGGTATATAGCGATCTTGCATCACTGCAATCAGGGTCACTGGAACTGTTGACATTCATGTATCGTGATCAGGACACTTGTGCTGGTGTGCAGCGATCTGGTGTCACTACAATCAGGGACACTGGCTCTGTTGACACTAGTGTGGCAGTGTTCAAGACACTGGTGTCACTACAATCAGTGACACTGTTCCTGACAGCACTGTTGACACTGGGACAGGTGATAGGTAGCTGGCTGCAGCTTATTCACACTACACTGTAGGGCAGTAATTTGGAACACTGTGAGCTGGCTTGCAGTGTGTTCTGTCTGATAAACTTTGACAGGCTAAAATCACTCATGGTACTGCTGTGACAGGTCTCTCCCCTCTCACAGATGATCTCTGTGTGAGGAGGGAGAGCCATGTGCTGCACCATGTGACATGTGTTTACATTATGTGATTGCTGTGATTGGACCTGTGGATTGTTCATTGGCCCTGTACCCAGTCATGTGATCTGCTGTATTCATGGAACATAGCAACCACAGGGCTCACAGGTGCACACACTGGGAATTGCGCATCGGCTTCTGATGTGGGAGGATGTTTGGGTACATATACCAACATCACCACTTCTGTCATCTGGCCAGTTTTATACATGGGTCATATGGGAAGCAGTTAAACATAGCAAGCAGGGATTAGTAGCATGCAGCATGTAGATTGCCGGGGTCAAGAGTATGCAACACACAGAGTACAGAGGTTAGGAGCATGCAATAGCCTGGTGCAGGTGTCAGGAACACACAGCCCACAGGGTACAAGGATCAGGAATATGAAATGCACAGAATGCAGGAGTTAGAGATTTGTATCACAGAGGGTGCAGGGTTCAGGAACATGTAATGCGCAGTGCGCATGGCTCAGGAGTATATAACATACAGAATGCAAGGGTGAGGATTAGTAAACTATAGCTCAATGTTCAGAGTTCAAGAGTCAGAAGTATGTAAAGGGCAGCAGTCATAGATTTGTAACAAACGGCAGAGGAGACAGCGTGGCAGTGAGGGGGCATGTAACGTACATTGCAGTGTATAGAGTATAGTGGCAAGGAGCATGAAACGTATACTGTACATGTTATGCAATTGACAGCTGTACTCTGTGTGTTCTGTATTTTGCATATTCCTGGTGGCTGCAATCTATATTGTTTGCTGTATGTTTCATACACCTAACCTCTGTACTTTCAGCACTCTGTACTTTGCAGTGGGCAGGAATACTTAACACACAGTACAGAGTGAAGCTATCAGGTGTATTTAAAGTATCAACAGTGCTTTTATAGAAATCCTTGCTTGGGTTATGAAAAAAAGGTTTACAACCCCAATCCCAAAAATGTTGAGAAGCTGTATAAAATTTACATAAAAACAGAATGCAATGATTTACAAATCTCATAAACCCATATTTTATTCATAATAGAAATTAGAAAACACATCAAATGAATAAACTGAGAAAATGTACCATTTTAAGACAAAATAAGTTAATTTTGAAATTGACAGCAACAACACATCTCAAAAAAGTTGGGACAGGGACATGTTTACCGTGGTGTAGCATCCCCTCTTCTTTTAACCACACTCTGTAAATTTCTGGGAACTAAACAGGCCAGTTGCTGGAGTTTTGGGAGAGGAATATTGTCTTATTCTTGCCTGATATAGGATTTTAACTGTTCAACAGTCCTAGGTTGTCTGTCATATTTTTTATTTCAAGATGCGCCAAATATTTTCAATTTGTGAAAGTTTTGGGCTGCATGCAGGCCAGTTAAGTACCCAGACTCTTCTACTACAAAGCCATGCTGTTGTTATAGATGCAGTATGCGGTTTAGAATTGTCCTATCATATGTGAGGCCTTCCCTGTAAAAGGCAGTGTCTGGACGGGAGCATATGCTGCTCTAAAACCTTATATGCACAAAATAACCTAGCTTGGTCAGATGAGCCACAATGGTTACAAGGGATGTCAAACTCAATCCAGTAGGATAGTGGGACTAGAGCAACAGAGACCTTTTTAAATATTATTATAATAATTCTTAAATGATTTTTGTGGTTTTATA
Source organism: Staurois parvus (assembly GCF_062004578.1). Taxonomy (NCBI): domain Eukaryota; kingdom Metazoa; phylum Chordata; class Amphibia; order Anura; family Ranidae; genus Staurois; species Staurois parvus. Next base: position 3,299,507 of record NW_028318301.1, read on the forward strand.
TAAGTATTGTGTTTTTAAGCAATTTATGCACTTTCACTTATATATTAATGTATTAAAAGATTGCTCCAGTCCCACTATCTTTCTGCATTTGGATCTGTCCTGTCTGATGTGGTCCCTTTTAAGATCCGAGTGCAGGGAGGAGCTATAGTTTTCCATATAATACAGAGAGGGAGGAAGGTGGGCGTGACTTGATAAAGGAGGCTCCGCCCCCAGAGTGTGTCATCATAGCAACAGCTACATGTGTTCTTGCCTTGTCATCGCATTGCTTATACTGCAACCTGTCATCCAAGGATTGTGGCGCCGACTGGACCAGGTGCATGCTTAGTTGCAAGAGAGCACGGGTGTTCTGTCACAGTGAATTCAGTGTAGACCTGAGCAGATAGTGTATCATCCACAGCCTTCCCATTCCATTGGATCTTACAGTGACTACGCAGAAGGCAAGCTTCAGGCACATGATATGCTACATACCCTTTTGGAAAATGTGAGTCCATCTGTATAAGATTTTGATTGTTGTTTTAATAAAACACTAGGGCAGTTGTGTGCTCTCTCTCTCCTTTGTATTGTTTTTTGCTCTAAAACCTTGATGTATCTTTTAGCATTGATGGTGCCTTTTCAGATGTGCAAGCTGCCCATTCCATATGCACTAATGTACCCCCATACCATCAGAGATGCAAGTTTTTGAACTGAACGCTGATAACAGGCTGGAAGGTCTCTCTCTTCTTTTGTCTAGAATATGCAACGCCTTTGTTGCCAAAAAGAATTTCATATTTCGATTCATCTGACCACAAAACTGCAATTTGCAACAGACCATTTTAAATTAGCTTTGGCCCAGAGAAGACAGCGGCATTTCTGAATCATGTTCAGATATGTCTTCCTCTTTGCATGATTGAGCTTTAACCTAAATTTTTGGATGGTGTGGCAAACTCTGTTCATAGGCAGTGTTTTTTTGAAAGTATACCTGAGCCAAATGCAGTGATCTCCTTTACAGAACCTTGCCTCTTTTGAATGCAGTGCTGTCCTAGGGCCCGAAGATCACTGGCATCCTATATTGCATTTGGCCTTGTCCCTTGCGCACCATTGATTTCTCTGAATCTTTTGATGATTTTATGTACTTTAGCTGATTATATATTTAAAGCCTTTGCAATTTTATGTTGAGGAACATTATTCTGAAATTGTTTGACAATTTTTAGACACAGCTTTTCAGAGGTTGGTGAACCTCTGCCCATCTTTATTTTTAAGACACTCTGACTCTGAGTTGCTCTTTTTATACACAATAATGTTACTGACCTGTTGCCAATTAACCTAATTATTTGCAAAATGTTCTTCCAGCTCTTCCTTGTTAGTAACACTTACTTTGCCAGCTTTTTTGTTGTCCCGTCCCAATTTTTTTGAGACTTGTTGTTTCCATCGATGTAAAAATTACCTTTTTTTTGGTACATTTTCTCGGTTTAAATATTTGTTTTCTATCTTCTATTGTGAATAAAATTTGAGTTTATGAGATTTGCAAAATATTACATTCTGTTTATGTAGATTTTAAGCAGCACCCCGACTTTTTGGGAATTGGGGTTGCGGAAAGATGAAAAGAAAGTGGCTAGCACTGTATCTTGATACCAGATACCAATCAGAGAGAGTGTGTGTGTGTGTGTGTGTAAAATGTGCAGCACTGTCCACAAAAGTAAAAGTTTTGATACAATGTGCATGAAGCAGAACTCGAAACACAACCACTAATGTATATAGTATAAAACATGCATAACTATACCATATGATGAGAATGCAAACCATATAAATACATTGCATACAAAAACCCATATGATATCAGAATTCTAGGATTATGTATACTGTACTTGCAAATGTTCATATGCTCACTTCTGTGCAAATCCCCTCCATCTTGCTATACCCCCTTTGGTTCAGACATACTAGTGAAATGTAAAAAGACATTCCCTGTTTATAAACAAAAATTTATGGTAAGCTCTATCCGGTGGAAAAATGGTTCACAAAAAAAGCAGTCTGTCCTGGAACTTGATCCTGCAGTGTTAGTCTCACTGTAACAATTAAAGGTATTCTTTAATTTGAAGATTCTGCACTTGTAGGACCAGCTCTGCAACCAGCTGTCATTCCTGTCTTTCAAACTGAAGCTAACTGGACTAGGTCAACAACAACCAGCACAACTCTTTATTTCAGGACCGTGCTTTAAGTGAGCAATTACAGCAGTTACTTTCTGATCTGCTCTTTTGTGTAGTTACCTTAGAACAAGTAATGATGAAAATTTCCAGAATGACCCTAATCTCTATGCACATGCAAAGAATTGTGTGGCTCAAAGCCTGGTCAGCTGAAGTTGCCAGTAAAAGATGCCTCACACATATGCCCTTTGAATAAAGATGTCTTTTTGGTAAAACACTTGACAAATTAAAGGTGTCTCAGGAGGGAAGGTGGTTCTTCCACAGTGGAAAATTATACCCCCCTAACTTCAGGAGCAAATATCTCTTGAAAATGCAGAGTTCAGAAATGTTCTATTTAATTTCAGACCTTCCTTTTGGAAAGCCCACAGAGTCTCTTCCTCAAAGCCCTATCCCCATTGAAGTGGGGGATTGACCATTAATGTTTGCTTCCCTCTAGGTCACAGATGTCTCAGCCTTGTCATTCAACTGGTAGTTTCAAAAGGGTACAAAACGCTACCCCTTTACCACTTTCTTTTCTCAAATCAACCAAAATCTGCACAAGAACCATCAGATTTGCAGGATGCTCTAAACCATTTCTTGTCCCAGGGAGTGGATGTGCCAGTACCCCCACAACACAAAGATTCTATTTAAACCTGTTAATGTTACCAAAGCTCAACTGAGGTATTCGTTCCACTCTGGACCTAAAATCTCTCGACACTTGCATTCTGATTCCAAAATTTTGCATAAAATCTGCAGTGTCAGTTATTGCCTCTCTGAGGCAAGGGAAATATCTGGCATCCATAGTGTCACGGATAAAACGCACGCCCATAGCAACTAGCTAACCGAGGCATGGTCTGTGACTGGGGGAAAGAGGGGGACTTTGAGCATATAAGACTGGCCATGATACCCTTTCACAGCCGCACTACCTCTGGCCACCGCTAGAGGGAGACTCCACTCCAATCTAGCTGGCTGACCACACACAGGCAGATGCACGTCTTATATACAATCTGGTGCACTCTAAGGGTTGGGGAGCAGCCTAGCAATTAGCACACCCTTCTAGGATTCCTCCAGCTATCCTACAAGCTAGAACTCCGGTGTTAATCACTCTCCACACCCCCCCACACCAGACACACAACAAATGGTAGTTTGCCACCACCCAACAGTTTGTCCGCAGACTGGTCTGCTGGGCCACCACACACACGCAGATCTCCATCTGGCAGATCTGCTACTTTATAATCTGCATACAATCTGCCAACACGCAGTGCAATACAGATTGGTAATGCACTTAGACCGAGTACATAGACACTAAAATACAACAATCTCTTTGGAAATATGAGCCCGAGCTTAAGTACACAGAAGTCACTTATTAATTTTATGATTTAATATCCTGAAAGTGGGCATTGCTTAAAATATATGTAAAAAGAAAAAACAGTTACAGAAAATACAAAAAGATACACAATTGGCTATTCACTATGAAATAAAAAAGGAATAAAAACAGAAATAAAACTTGTACCAAGATTTATCCTGTGACTGGAGCAAGTCAAAGAAAGTCCGCAATCCGCCAGTGATATGGAACAAGCTCCATACAAATCACCCTGTCCATATCTCAGTGGCCTCAATTTATTGAAATATGGATGTGGGCTGGACTTTAGCCCTTGACCAATCAACCCTGGGGGGTGTCCCTGTACCAGGCCACAGAATGTTCTGTGTTCTGAAGTGCCCAATCTCAAATAGGTCATAAACCATTCTGATCACTGGGTCAGGGATAGGATTTCCGACACCAGCGCGTCAGTCCGATCGCGACAGTACCAATCATTGTTCAGCTGTTGCAATCAGGCGCCATATAACCATTTTATGTGTGTCTCCGGAATTCTACAGAGGCTACAAATAGAGTTTTACACGTAGATGTAGCCTAAAGTGTGTCCAATCAGAAGGACGTATTTTCATATCTCTACAACTAATATTTTAGCTTTTGTGAGATTAAATTAATTCCTCTGATCTATTATAGTATAATTCAAAGCTGGCAGACCTTTTGGAGCCTTCTTCCGGTCTCCTGCTGACTCTTGCAGCCAAAATGACTAGGATTCTTCTTTTAGGTTCAAGAAGGTGGCAAGCTCTGGCTACATAGGTGAGAACGTTTTATCGGCTTCTAGGTGACAACTCTAGCCTAAAAGCTTGCTCTGTCCTTTCACATGCTAACTGGTGAACATATGTCTCTGACTGAATACTGAACACTTGTCTTTAATAACACGGAAGTAAACTAGATCTACAATGACATATTTCTACTGACCACATCTCAACTATTGATAAAATGATTCTACTCTTACAGTTATGTTACACATAGACATTCAAGATATCTATCTGCATAAACCTATTTTTCCACCTGATCCTCATCTTCCACACTGTGCAGTAGGAGACATTAATTTTCAGTTTGCCATTTGGCCTATCCTCTGTTCCAAATGTATTCATAAAGGTGCAAGCCCTTCTAGGAACTCTAGGCATCCAGGTCACACTCTCTCAGATCTCATGCTTGGGAATTGAGGTCAAAGTGACATGTTTTGGTGAGACTGCATAAGGCTTCTAGGCCTCATGGCGAGCTCCTTTGAGGAACAAGCATGCTTCTTCTCTTGACCTACCCATGTTCCTATTTAAGGAAAGCTAAGATATCAGTAGCTTGGTGGGTCTCCAGCCCTGTCCTAGCAATGGGCGGGGGGGGGGGGGGGAGTCTTTCCTTCCTTGTCACTGGATAGTATTAACCTATGCCAGACTTTTAAGGCTGGGAGGAGTCTTCCATTCCTTTGCTGTCCAGGGGAAATAGTCTTCATTGGAAGCTAAGCTCCGCATCAACAGCTCAGAGCTGGATGTCTCTGCAACAGTGGATCTCCTTTCTGTAAGGACACCCAGTCAGGGTGCAATCAGACACACAGCTATGGCCTTCATCAACCACCAAAGGGGCACCTGGAGCCATACAATCTTGAAGAAAGCAAGTCAGATCATCTCATGGACAGAGCCTCACTGTCAAGTAATCTTCATGGTCCATATTCCAGGAGTAGGTAACTGGAAGCTAAATTACCTCAGCCGTCACTGCCTGGACCAAGGGGAATTAGCCCTTTACCTTGATATCTTCAACCTGATTTGTCTGAGCAAGGGGACCCCTGTATATAGAGATCCTGGCCTCCAGATTCAATAACAAGCTACCTCTGATTTTAGCCAGGACCTATGATCCCCTGTCACTGACATTGCATTCCTTAATAATCCCTTGGTCTCAGTTCAGGCTAATCTATGCAGTGCAAATTCTACCTATTCTACAGCACAAAATAGAGTGAGAGAAGTAGCTGGTGATTCTCATTGCACCAAGCTGGACTAAAGAAACTGGTACACAGGCATACTCAGACTAAGACAGGACCTTCTATAATATTTTGCTTCAAAGTCACTAGCTTTAACAACATGGCTGTTGTAGCTTGGGTCTTGTGGGACAAAGGGGATTCTGAGTATATTATTCCTACCTTGCTAAAAGCAAGAAAAAAAGCTGCTTTTTTAAAAAGATCTATTATTGAACATGGAATTCCTTCATCACAGGCACTGTGCAGGAGTGATCCCAAGGAAGCACAGAACTGTGAGAGGGGTCTGATCCAAAATACACCTTGAATAAAGCTTTTGACAAGGGAAAGAAAGGCTAGAGGTCTATACTCAGCAAGGGCGAGTGGCCAGTAGGGCTCGCAGGGGACCAGAGAAGAGGAGGATTGGGGCTGCTCTGTGCAGAAAGTTCCTGCATTCATACTAGGTAAAGTACCACTGCCTGCCTTAACCACATGCCGCCCAGCCACTGTATAAATATGTTGGCAGGGCGGCACGGCTGGGCAAAACCACTTTTTTTAAACGTGTGTTTTCAAATCAGGTAGGAGGCGCGTGCCCGCCCTAACTGTCCCGCCGATCACGGCCGCGGATGTCAGTCGCCGGGTCACAGCCGGTCATTAACGGCTATGTCCCAGCGATTAGCGGCAGTCACTGACAGAGAGCACAGCTGCAGTAGCTGTGCTTTCTGTCAGTTCCCTGACAGCTCCTGACACGCTGACCGGGACAGAAGAGTTTATCTGTCTGGATCAGTGTGTCTCCATGCAGTACACACCCCCGCCCCCTAGTAAAACACTCCCCTCACACAGTTAACCCTTTCAGTGAATAATAAAGTTAACCCCTTCCTCCCCAGTGCCATTAGTACAGTGTCAGTGGGTTTTTTTTTGCACTGATCACTGTATTGGTGTCACTGGGGATGTCAGTGACCCCAAGTCAGTTCCCCCCCAGTGTCAGAATGTCCGCCGTAGTCCCGCAGTCCCGCCATAAGTCGCTGATCACCGCCATTACCGCAGTCACTGATTGCTGCCATAAGTTACTGATCGCCGCCATTATTAGTATAAAAAAAAAATTTAAAATCCCAGTATCTTTCCCGCCATTTGTAAACGCTAAACCAATTAATTTACACGTATTGGGTTTTTGTTTTTTTTTTTAGCAAAGACATGTTGCAGAATACATTTTGGCAGAAATTTATGACTAAATTTGATTTTTACATTTTTTTTTACTGGACATGTTTTATAGCAAAAAGTCCAAAATATTGTTTTTTTTCCTCAAAATTGTCAGCCTTTTTTTTTATAGCGCAAAAAATAAAAAAACGCACAGGCAATCAAATACCACCGAAAGAAAGCTCAATTTGTGGGGGAAAAGGAGGTAAATTTCATTTATGTACCGTATTGCATGACCGCGCAATTGTCGGCTAAACTAGCGCAGCGCTGTATAGCAAAAAAATGGTGTAAATTGCAGTATCTATACCATAGTTTGTAGATGCTATAACTTTCACACAAAGCAATCAATATACACTTATTGGGATTTTTTTTACCAAAAACATGTAGCAGAATACATTTTGGCCTAAATTTATAACTAACTTTGAGTTTACTATATATTTTTTATAGCTGAAAATATAAAATATCGTTTTTCTTCAAAATTTTTGGTCTTTTTTTTGTTTATAGCGTGAAAAATACAAAGCGCACAGGTGATCAAATACCACCGAAAGAAAGCTCTATTTGTGTGAAAAAAGGACGTAAATTTCGTTTGGGTGCAGCATTGCATGACCGTGCAATTATCAGTTGAATTAGTGCAGCGCCGAGTAGCAAAAAGAGGCCTGGTCATTAAGGGGGTAAATCCTCAGGAGGGCAAGTGGTTAAAGTGGAATTCTAGTAAAAATCTTAAATTTTAAATTTGTTTCGAGCCAGTTAATCAAATTTTACATTATTCATCTTGCCTGTGTAACTTCTGCTGATCTTTTTTTCTCTCATTCTCTCCTGCTTTGGGCTATTCCTTTTCTCTGGCCGACATGCTATGACGCTGATGAATTCCACTGCTGAATCCTACTTATAGAATTTTCGAACCCACATCTCCCTTCCTGTACTGTGACATATGCACACCAGATAATTTCTCATGAATGAAGGTCCTGAACAACAACTCCTAAACTTTCAGGGGTGACAGAGAGATGTAAGTGTGTTCCTCTCTTCCCTAATGTAGAAACCAAAGTATATATTGATTCTGTTGCCATAGAATCGCTCCTACAATCAGCAATATGATATTTCAGAAAGTTGTGAATTAGCAAGAAAGGTACACAGCCACTGGCCACTCAGTGTTAGCAAGTAGGGAGGAATAATACACGTCACCATGTGGAAAATAACGTAACAAAGATACAAACAGTGGGGTTTATTTACTAAAGCTGGTTCACTTAGAATCTTGTGCACTTATGCATGGAAACCAATCAGCTTACATGTTTTATTGCTAAAGCTTAATTAAACAAGCTGAGGTTTGAAACTGATTAACTTCCATGCACAAATACACAAGATTGAGTGAACCAGCTTTAGTAAATCTACCCCAGTGATTTTTAGTATTTGAGCAAGAGCAACAAGGATTGAAATTAATATATTACATGGCAGTAGGTTGTTTAACCGCCTCTCGTCTGCCCTATAGCAGAAGTACTGCTACAGGGCGACACGGGTGTGCAAAATCAAGTGTGTGTGTATATATATATATATATATATATATATATATATATATATATGTATGTGTGTGTGTGTGTGTGTGATTTTGCAGTTCCAGGTAGGGGGCGCGTGCAAGCCCTACCCACGCCGCCATTCGCGGCCTTGACTGTCAATCACTGGGTCCCGGCCGGTGATTACTCGCCAACGGGGGAGAGAACTGTATGTAAACAGTACAGTTCTCTCCAGTCAGCTCCTGCACACTGCTTTGTATGGTTCTGCATAGCAGAGCCATACAAAGCAGTGTGCTTACAGTTGAAAGCACACATCACAATGTGAAACAGAACACAGTTGATCGCCCCGGATTTTAACCCCTTCCTGCCCAGTGCCATTAGTACAGTGTCAGTGCTTTTTAGTAACACTGATCACTGTATTAGTGTCACTGGGGATGTCAGTGACACCAATTCAGTTCCCCCCAGTGTCAGAATGTCCACCGCAGTCCCTCAATAAGTCGCTGATCGCCGCCATTACTAGTACAAAAAAAAATGGTTATATAATAGTATATATACCATCATTTGTAAATGCTATAATTTTCACATGAACCAATTAATTTACACATATTGGGATTTTGTTTTAGCAAAGACATGTAGCAGAATACATTTTGCCCTAAATTTATGATGAAATTTGATTTTTAAAATTTTTTTACTGAACATGTTTAATAGCAAAAAGTCAAAAATATACTTTTTTTTTCTCAAAATTGTCGGTCTTTTTTTGTTTATAGCGCAAAAAACCAAAAAAAAAAACGCACAGGCGATCAAATACTACCAAAAGAAAGCTCTATTTGTGGGAAAAAAGCATATACATTTAATTTGGGTGCAGCGTTCCATGACTGCGCAGTTATCAGTTAAAGTAAAGCAGTGCCGTAACGCAAAAAATGGCCTGGTCAGGAGGGGGGGGGGGGGGGGCAATCCTCTAGAGGGCAAGTGGTTAAGGCAGGAAGAGTTTTCTATTACTTTAAGCTACTCAGACCTTCCCACCCCAAAGTGAAGTGACCACAGTGTGCGGTGCAGCTGGGACATATTAGGACGTTTTGTTGGGAAGACATCAGGGGGTATCTGTAAAAAAGAAGCCAGCTCTCTGTTTGCAAAGTTTCCTGAGCTCCTGAAAACTTTGAATATGGGGAAACTGGTTGTTGGGATAAAAGTAAATTATGACTGCTATTAAATAAACAACATTTATATCCTAGTTGAAAAAAGGAAGCTTGTGAGCTGCTATTATTATTATTATTACATAGAGTTTATATATGTACAGTTGCAAGAAAACGTATGTGAACCCCTTGGGATTACGTGGAGTTTTGCATGAATTGGGCATAAAATGTGCTCTGAACGTCATCACAATAGAAGAAGAACACAGTCTGGTGAACATAATACTACACAAACAGATGTTGCCATGGTTTCATTGCACATAACATGTAAACATTCACAGTGCAGGGAGGAAAAAGTATGTGAACCTTTGGACTTAATAACTGGTTGACCCTCCTTTGGCAGCAATAACCTCAACCAAACGTTTCCTGTAGTTGCGAATCAGACCTGCACAACGATCTGGAGTAATTTTGGACCACTCCTCTTCACAAAACTGTTTCAGTGTAGCAATATTCTTGGGATGTCTGGTGTGAATCGCTCTCTTAAGGTCATGCCACAGCATTTCAATCGGGTTGAGGTCAGGACTCTGACTGGGCCACTCCAGAAGGCGTATTCTGCGCTGTTGCAGCCATTGTTTTGTTGAATTACTTGTATGCTTTGGGTCATTGTCCTGTTGCATCACCCATCCTCTGCGGAGCTTCAGTTGGCGGACAGATGGTTGCACGTTTTCCTGCAAAATGTCTTGATAAACTCTGGAATTCATTTTTCCATCAATGACAACAATCCGTCCAGGCCCTGAGACAGCAAAGCAGCCCCAAACCATGATGCTCCCTCCGCCATGTTTTACAGTGGGGATGAGATTTTGATGTTGGCGTGCTGTGCCTTTTTTTCTCTACACATAGTGTTGTGTGTTCTTCCCAAACAACTCAATCTTGGTTTCATCTGTCCACAGTGTATTTTGCCAGTAGTGCTGTGGAACATCCAGGTGCTTTTTTGCAAACTTCAAACGTGCAGCAATTTTCTTTTTGGACAGCAATGGCTTCCTCCGTGGTGTCCTCCCATGTACTCCATTCTTGTTTAATGTTTTCCTTATTGTAGATGTGTCAACAAAAATGTTCGCATGTGCCAGAGATTTCTGTAGGTCTTTAGCTGACACTCTGGGATTCTTCTTTACCTCATGCAGCATTCTGCGCTGTGCTCTTGCAGTCATTTTTACAGGACGACCACGCCTAGGGAGAGTAGCAACAGTGCTAAACTTTCTCCATTTGTAGACAGTCTGTCTTACCGTGGACACATGAACATCAAGGCTTTTGGAGATACTTTTGTAACCCTTTCCAGCTTCATGCAAGTCAACATTTCTTGATCGTAGGTCTTCTGAGAGCTCTTTTCTGCGAGGCATGGGTCACATCAGACAGTGCTTCTTGAAACCAGTAAACCCAAAACAGGTGTGTGTTTTTTAAGGGAAGGACAGCTGTCAGCAACACATCCAATATCATCACACTGATTGGAGTCAAGGTTGGCTCACTCCTGGCTCCAATTATCTCTGGGAGAAGTCATTAAGCTAGGGCATCACATACTTTTTCCTCCCTGCACTGTGAATGTTTACATGTTATGTGCAATTAAACCATGGCAACATCTAATGTTTGTGTAGTATTATGTTCAGCAGACTGTGTTCTTCTATTGTTGTGACTTAGATTACATTCAGAGCACATTTTATGCCCAATTCATGCAAAACTCCACGTAATCCCAACGGGTTCACATACTTTTTCTTGCAACTGTAAGTGATGATTACTACTTAGTGTTGATTGTGAATCGCCTACACCTAACACATACTCATACTAGTGTGCCAAACCAATACTATTTACCAAAATGTGACTCACTTCACTTCTAAATGCTCAAAATAAATGATATATGCATACAAATTGCTACTATTTATAACAAAGAGATATGAAAATAAAATAAGTGAATCAACCAATATCAATTTGCCATAAACTGTGTCCATATAATTGTCAAAAACAGTCAAAAAAAGGTCCATATATAAACTTCTTCAAACGTGCAACTGCCTGTCTTCAGGTTCGATCTGGTCTGCTAAAAAAAAAATGGAAAGTGGTCCATCCTCTGTTTAGGTGGTTCAGAGGGTAGTCGGGTGTAAACACAGAGGAGTCTGTTTACTCCCAGCAGCCCACAGAGCAGAGCAGGCTCTCTCCATGTCCTCTCTGCATAAACTGAGAACTCCATAGATGTGTCATCTGCCTGCTTTTCTCAGGATCAGCTGGGAATCTGTGAGGTGTTCCCTTCAGATCGGAACTAAATCTGCCCCATGTGAAAGGAGCCTAAGGCTGACAAAGACAAATAGGCTTGCATATTAAGATACAAACATTTTCCATAATTTGAGCTTCTGATATGCCTGCATTGCATATCTGAAATGTGCATTCAACAGGAACAAAGGTTTGCCATCAGGTGCAGGAAACCACTGTTAAAATGACTCTGTCACTGCCTGGGAGACTTAACAGCAGAAGAAGAGGGATACTCACCTTTCTGGCAAGCAGCTAGGCAAATTTAAGATAGACGTGTGTGTTATAGACTTAGTAGGGTGCAGTTTAGTATCTTTGCCTTGGGCACTTGTGTAAGACACCTAACTAATGTAGCAAGACCATCCAGTGTTTGTTGCTGTGCTTAGTCTTGCCATTGTGTAAGATATTTTCTAATTAACTGTCTTCTGTAACCTCATCTTGTTGGCAGAGCATGATTTTCTTCACCCAATTTAATTCCACCTACACTGCAGGTTCTTTTTGGTTTAAAGTAATTGTAAAGGCACAGCTTTTATTTTTTTTAAATAACAAACATGTTACACATACCTGCTCTCTGCAGTGGTTTTGCACAGAGCAGCCCCAATCCTCCTGTTCTCCGGTCCCCTGCCAGCCCTTCTGGCCACTCCCCTTTGCTGAATATAGCAAGCCGCAAGAATAATGGGTTTACGATATACAACCCCCGTTAACACTGTGGGAACTCGCTTCAAAGTGGTAGAGCTTTTCTTGTTTAAGCACACAGCAACTTGCTTCTTTAAGGGCCTTTTGGCCCAATTTTATTTAAAAGAAAAAGTTCAACAAAAATGCTTCCCACGCAGGGGTATCCACCATCAAGCAATACCAACAAAGATTCAGCCTCCTGGCTTGTACGCAGTTCGATGTCTGTCTCCTGCAGACTCTTCCCAAATTATGGCCCTCGCACACAGCTGGTCTGGTTTCCACCTCTCCTTGGTGAAGCCCACCTGACTCCAAGGCAGATACCTCCTGTCTGCCGGGGTGGAGCCCAGAGTCATGGCTTGGCCTCCACAAAAAGGCTTGCACACACCTGTGCAATCAGCACGCTGGCTGCTCTCAAAACATGGGCCCAGGACTGGAGATTTCATCCCTCCCAAATCTCTTAGAAATCTCCAGGCTACAGGTCCCAAAACAGGTTTTACAATCCAAAGAGGAAACCAATAAACCCGTTTCCTCTGCATTATGAGAACTGCCTGGAGCCCCTCAACCTGAATGGTTGAGAATTCTGGGTCACCACTGTGATTTCCACCGTGGCAGGATACCGCACTGCCACAACACATAAAAAGATAACACTAGTAAACAAAGGAATAATTAGCAGTTAGCAACGTTTAACAAATTATACAGTCATGTGTAGTAAGCTTCAACTATTAAACTGCAACACCAGCAATAAGAGAGTGAAAAAAAGGCTTGGTGACTCATCAGTTCCCTCTAGGCCACTGCGGCCACAATGGTGAATGCAGAGAATTATGTAAATGTATACTCTGACATAAATAGATATATAAGTATCCAGATTTGAATATTGTTATGATTAAAGTTCCTTTTTATGGTGGTGTCTATTTGGCAATGGTGGGGTCCATAGATAGTAGTGAATATTGGTAATTCAATGAAGTTAAACAGATGCGGTTGTGGTACTGCTCAAAGTAAAGATCTCCTGATACTAAGGTGTAAAGGTGTCTACATGTGGTGTCAGTGGTGTACCTAGGTTTTGTGCTGCCCTAGCAACTCAAAAATCAGAACCCCCCTTGTCGAGAGAACCTGACAGTGACCAACAACATCCCTGCTCCGTCTCCCAACCCAAGACAGCCTTCCACTTACACCCCTCCCCCAGTGAAAGTGAGAAAGACAGTCACCTTCACAGCTCTGGACATCCCCAGGAATGACAGTCGGGCTCTTCATACACCAGTAATCAGCCCACAGCCTCTCTCGGATCCCACCTGGTCCCCATGCCGCATATGTCCCTTTTTCCGGGGGGCATTGCTGCTCCCCTAAAAAATGCAACCTTAGGCAAATGCTTTGTTTGCCTTGTGATAAATACGCCCGTGTGGTGTCTCTAGAGTGATGACAGAAAGGGTTGGGCATCTGCCTGCTCACCAATCCCATAGATAACATGGTCTCCTAGGAACAAGAGTTTTTGCCCAGGCTCCTGGCTGTTTGCAGAGATGGTTTGTGTGAAGACTGGATAGTGACAGTCCCATGCAGAGAAGCTGATATGATTCCTATGTAGTGATTGGTGTCACTGCTGTGCTGAACTGATGTGCCGAGTCCTGCAGCAGTAGGAAAACAATCTCTGGAAGAAAATGGCAATCTCACTGTGTTCAGCTCTGAATCCCACTCCAAGACAGTGAGCCATTTCCTTGCTGTAGAATATATTTGCTCTCCCAGCAACCTTCTTCTCTGGTAGTTGTAGTTCAATCAGCACTCAGAAATACAGTATGTATTTGCTATAGGACTTCAGGTCCCAAGATCATCTGCTGTCAGAAGAACTGGATCCACTCTGCTAACAGGAAGTGATGGGCGCTAGGAAGAAAATTATTAATCATAGTCTTATCAGTAAATGTCTCTGAAAGGCATAATTATATAGCTGGCACTTGGCTACATCTAAAAAAATGAATTTAGGTTAAGTTGAAAAACACTTGGAAGGACATGAAAGTAATCAGAATGATTTTAGACAATATATGTTAATTTAATCCATTGGCTTTTGTTCAGTTGGCCTTTAACACTCACTTTTGTTTTGAGAAATTGTGGTGTGCATGAAAATCTAAAATAAGTGAACTTTATTTATAGAGCCATAATTTGGGTTACTATGTATTTATTATGATGCTACAATACATTCTGTTTACAGATGCATTAGTCTAACCCAGTGTTTCTCAACTCCAGTCCTCATGGACCCCCAACAGGTCATGTTTTCAGGATTTCCATTATTTTGCACAGGTGATTTGATCAGTTTCCCTGCCTTAGTAATTACCACAGCTGTTTCATCTGAGGGAAATCCTGAAAACATGACCTGTTGGGGGTCCATGAGGACTGGAGTTGAGAAACACTGGTCTAACCCAACACTAAAGAGGGCTTTTCTGATAACTTTGTTAGTATGCAAGTATGGTGTCTACTGTGAAGGTCATTTATCTACATGTTCCTTGCTTCTGTGACATCATTTATACCATATAACATGCTTTCTTATTGCTGTAAATTCCATTCAACCTCATTTTTGGCAGCAGTTTTTTTGAAGTCCTACATTTTTACACTTGGCTTGCTATCACTCTATAAAAACCTTTCAAACATATTGAGAAAGTAAGGTATAATAGCAATTTTGTTGTAAATGTATGGCTGGCGGATGTTGCTGTATTGACATTCAGTAACCTTCATTAAACTTTGTTTTTGTTTATACAAAGGCTCATTTGTTTGCATAATGAGCACTTTATCTTCTTTTTATTGTGATCTACCACATCTTTACAGAGGAGGTTAATGTCCGTGTGAATAATAGCCAAGTATCTCATTCCTCATTGTGATATGTTTTACTGGTGCTGCTCACACTTTTTTTTTTTTTTCTACTTGGCTGTGAACAGTTTAGTGCAAGGTTTAATTCCATGTGATGGAATTTGTATCTTTGTTGCTAACATGAAGCCATTAACATTTCTCTTCTCTACCCTTTAGAAAAAGAGCCTCTATTTTTTTTTTTTTTTACTGTGTTGAGTGTTGAATGAAAGTATTCAAGCCAGGGATGTCAAAGATGATGTTTTTATCATTGTTAGGCTGGGCTGATCTTACATCGGATTTATTCTAATCGGTTTATCCATGGACAGTTTACTATAAATGTTTGTCAGTATGTGTTTTACTTTGTAGTCAGCTGGTTTCTGCATATTGTATTCAGCTTAACATGCGTTCTAATATTTTGCTTACAAAAATCTTGGAATAGCTGTGTCCGTGAAATTTGTGGATCCAATTTAAAGGACATACATTCTTGCTTTATCATAATGTCCATGACGAAAATAAAAATTGTTTGCATCTTCCACAATCAGTCTTTGGTGACTTTTGATTTTTTTTCTTCTCTTTAAAACATGTTTTTTTTTCCAGTTTTATTCCCTTTCTAGCCAACAGTCAGCTTGTGAAGTAGCTGTTGGCTGCTTAAACATACATTTTGAACACATTTTAACCACTTGAAATGTGCTATGCTTTTGGACTATCCAGGGTCTTTCATACCAGATTTTAGGTTGACATTTAGATATAGTCTTTAAGGAAGGAATGAGTAAATTGCTAATATTTAGATTGTCCCGAAGGTTAGTAATATAGGTAATTAACTAAAATATAATTTTGGCTTTGTTCTTTAAAAGTGTATCTGATGTATACGAAATTTGACAAGTTAACTCCCAGAATGCCCATGGCATAGCACAATGGTGTTGAATCACACAGCCGTTTGCACTTGAGGGATTTCTGACATGTTCTAACATGTACTTACATGGGTTATAGACCAGTTTGCTCTGTCTTTATGGAGTAGTGGAAGAAATAATACATGTGTGCCTTCTGCTGTTGGCAGAAAATGAGCGAGAGAAATCAAAAGCAGTGGATTAACACCAAATTTTGCATGAAAATAGGCATAGGCAGTTTGAGGGGCAGAAAAGTGGCCACAATGACACAATAAGTGGGTCTCTAACAACACAAAGGACAGATGCAAATCTGAACAAAGGTTATGAGAATCTATTCGGAAGAAAAGACCCAAACTCTGGCCTAACCAGTGGCTTTCCACCACAACAATGCTCCTGCACATGATGCATTAAGTGTTTTAAAGTTCCTGGCCCAGAAATAAATCCGAAACTTGACCAACCACCTCATTCCCGTGCGACTTTTGGCTGTTTCCAAAATTAAAAAATGCCTTACAGGTACACAGATTTGATGACATTCCAGACATCCAGCATACCGCTACAAAGATACTGCGCAGTGATCTAGAAAACAAATTCCAGGAATGTTTCAGTGGCACAGTTGTTTAGAAAAGTGCATTGCTTCACAAGGGAACTACTTTGAAGGTGACAACTGCCTCTAATGTATAGGTAAACAAACTTTTTTTTTTTTATATATATACATAGTCCTTTCCAGGAATTAAATTGTCACATCATATCCTGTTTCCTGACTCTGATGGTAAGAACTGTACTTAGCTCATGTAATGCTGACCTTTAGGCAACTATAAAAACACAGAATAATGCAGTTCTTATTGAAGCCCGGTTGAATCCTCAATTTATATTGCAATATTTTTATTGAAAATCCGTAGAAACCATATACAGAAATACAGGAAACATAACCCACCCACATGATGAGTTGTAGTGAACAATCAATGTCATGGAATGTGTAGTCACATAATATATCAACCAATAATGTAGTGAACAATAAACTGGAAATCCCAGTAGGGTTTGGTCGAGTTTAAGCAACTATTCCATCAATCAAAAGGTGTGGGTATTATCATATAAACAGTTAACAAAGGTAGAGAGACCGGAAATTAAAGAAAGAACTGAAAAAGAGAGTAAAGAATAAATCTAAAAAGAGAGAAAGAAAGAGGGCCAGCCAAAAGTCCATTAAATAACAGCAGGATACCTAATCCATGGTTCCTGGGTGTTCCCAAATTTAGAGGTATTGTTGTCAATTATACTAGTAAGTTTATCATTAATCATAATTAGAGATGAGCGAATCGAACTCGGCGAAGTGGAATTCGTTTCGAATATCAGGAAAAATTTGATTCGCGCCGAATCCGAAAATTAGCAAACTTCGGATGCACGAATCGAATTTTCCCAAAAATGGCGGCGACATGTGTGGCGACGGAGCGGGGATCTCTGGGAAGGCGTGCAGACAAGGCGCGCTGACCCATAATGCATTCATTCATGACATGTGATCGCATTAGCCAATCAGCAGCCAGCCAGCCAGCACTGTGTAATGGTGGAGCTATAAATTGCGACCATCTTACAATTCTCCATTAGCTTCCGGTCATTCAAGAGAGACAGACCTGTCTGTATTAGGGACAGAGTTAGGGCCAGAGAGACTTTAGGGACACAGAATCGTTACTTAGGGACACAGAATCGTTACTGAGGGACACAGAATCGTTACTTAGGGACACAGAATCGTTACTGAGGGACACAGAATTGTTACTCAGGGACACAGAATTGTTACTCAGGGACACAGAATTGTTACTCAGGGACACAGAATTGTTACTCAGGGACAGACACAGAATTGTTACTCAGGGACACAGAATTGTTACTCAGGGACACAGAATTGTTACTCAGGGACACAGAATTGTTACTCAGGGACACAGAATTGTTACTCAGGGACAGACACAGAATTGTTACTCGGACACAGAATTGTTACTCGGACACAGAATTGTTACTCGGACACAGAATTGTTACTCGGACACAGAATTGTTACTCGGACACAGAATTGTTACTCAGAACACAGAATTGTTACTGTGGGACACAGAATTGTTACTCGGGGACACAGAATTGTTACTCGGGGACACAGAATTGTTACTCAGGGACACAGAATCGTTACTGAGGGACACAGAATTGTTACTCGGGGACACAGAATTGTTACTCGGGGACACAGAATTGTTACTCAGGGACACAGAATTGTTACTCAGGGACACAGAATTGTTACTCAGGGACAGACACAGAATTGTTACTCAGGGACACAGAATTGTTACTCAGGGACACAGAATTGTTACTCAGGGACACAGAATTGTTACTGAGGGACACAGAATCGTTACTGAGGGACACAGAATCGTTACTCAGGGACACAGAATCGTTACTCAGGGACAGACACAGAATTGTTACTCAGGGACACAGAATTGTTACTCAGGGACAGACACAGAATTGTTACTCAGAATTGTTACCCATTGCTGCTGTCTCCATCGCCACACTCTGCCATGTGCCACTTTCAGGTCTCCTCACACTGCTGGTGGGTTCCATTTTGTCATAGGGTGCTGGCAGATTACGGGCCTCCCATTGCTGCTGCCAGGCCCGTAATCTTTCATGGGCCCCTGTACCGCCTCCTCATGCTGCTGCCAGGTCCAGAGTGTGTCATGGGTCCCTGTACGGCCTCTCATTGCTGCTGTCTCCATCGCCACACTCTGCCATGTGCCACTTTCAGGTCTCCTCACACTGCTGGTGGGTTCCATTTTGTCATAGGGTGCTGGCAGATTACGGGCCTCCCATTGCTGCTGCCAGGCCCGTAATCTGCCATGGGCCCCCGTACCGACTCCTCATGCTGCTGCCAGGCCCGTAATCTGTCATGGGCCCCTGTACCGCCTCCTCATGCTGCTGCCAGGTCCAGAGTGTGTCATGGGTCCCTGTACGGCCTCCCATTGCTGCTGCCAGGCCCGTAATCTGTCATGGGCCCCTGTACCGCCTCCTCATGCTGCTGCCACGTCCAGAGTGTGTCATGGGTCCCTGTACGGCCTCCCATTGCTGCTGCCAGGCCCGTAATCTGCCATGGGCCCCCGTACCGACTCCTCATGCTGCTGCCAGGCCCGTAATCTGTCATGGGGCCCCTGTACCGCCTCCTCATGCTGCTGCCAGGTCCAGAGTGTGTCATGGGTCCCTGTACGGCCTCCCATTGCTGCTGTCTCCATCGCCACACTCTGCCATGTGCCACTTTCAGGTCTCCTCACACTGCTGGTGGGTTCCATTTTGTCATAGGGTGCTGGCAGATTGCGGGCCTCCCATTGCTGCTGCCAGGCCCGTAATCTGTCATGGGCCCCTGTACCGCCTCCTCATGCTGCTGCCAGGTCCAGAGTGTGTCATGGGTCCCTGTACGGCCTCCCATTGCTGCTGTCTCCATCGCCACACTCTGCCATGTGCCACTTTCAGGTCTCCTCACACTGCTGGTGGGTTCCATTTTGTCATAGTGTGCTGGCAGATTACGGGCCTCCCATTGCTGCTGCCAGGCCCGTAATCTGTCATGGGCCCCTGTACCGCCTCCTCATGCTGCTGCCAGGTCCAGAGTGTGTCATGGGTCCCTGTACGGCCTCCCATTGCTGCTGTCTCCATCGCCACACTCTGCCATGTGCCACTTTCAGGTCTCCTCACACTGCTGGTGGGTTCCATTTTGTCATAGGGTGCTGGCAGATTACGGGCCTCCCATTGCTGCTGCCAGGCCCGTAATCTGTCATGGGCCCCTGTACCGCCTCCTCATGCTGCTGCCAGGTCCAGAGTGTGTCATGGGTCCCTGTACGGCCTCCCATTGCTGCTGTCTCCATCGCCACACTCTGCCATGTGCCACTTTCAGGTCTTTTCACACTGCTAGTGGGTTCCATTTTGTCATAGGGTGCTGGCAGATTACGGGCCTCCCATTGCTGCTGCCAGGCCTGTAATCTGTCATGGGCCCCTGTACCGCCTCCTCATGCTGCTGCCAGGTCCAGAGTGTGTCATGGGTCCCTGTACGGCCTCCCATTGCTGCTGTCTCCATCGCCACACTCTGCCATGTGCCACTTTCAGGTCTCCTCACACTGCTGGTGGGTTCCATTTTGTCATAGGGTGCTGGCAGATTACGGGCCTCCCATTGCTGCTGCCAGGCCCGTAATCTGTCATGGGCCCCTGTACCGCCTCCTCATGCTGCTGCCAGGTCCAGAGTGTGTCATGGGTCCCTGTACGGCCTCCCATTGCTGCTGTCTCCATCGCCACACTCTGCCATGTGCCACTTTCAGGTCTCCTCACACTGCTGGTGGGTTCCATTTTGTCATAGGGTGCTGGCAGATTACGGGCCTCCCATTGCTGCTGCCAGGCCCGTAATCTGTCATGGGCCCCTGTACTGCCTCCTCATGCTTCTGCCAGGTCCAGAGTGTGTCATGGGTCCCTGTACGGCCTCCCATTGCTGCTGTCTCCATCGCCACACTCTGCCATGTGCCACTTTCAGGTCTCCTCACACTGCTGGTGGGTTCCATTTTGTCATAGGGTGCTGGCAGATTACGGGCCTCCCATTGCTGCTGCCAGGCCCGTAATCTGTCATGGGCCCCTGTACCGCCTCCTCATGCTGCTGCCAGGTCTAGAGTGTGTCATGGGTCCCTGTACGGCCTCCCATTGCTGCTGTCTCCATCGCCACACTCTGCCATGTGCCACTTTCAGGTCTCCTCACACTGCTGGTGGGTTCCATTTTGTCATAGGGTGCTGGCAGATTACGGGCCTCCCATTGCTGCTGCCAGGCCCGTAATCTGCCATGGGCCCCCGTACCGACTCCTCATGCTGCTGCCAGGCCCGTAATCTGTCATGGGCCCCTGTACCGCCTCCTCATGCTGCTGCCAGGTCCAGAGTGTGTCATGGGTCCCTGTACGGCCTCCCATTGCTGCTGTCTCCATCGCCACACTCTGCCATGTGCTACTTTCAGGTCTCCTCACACTGCTGGTGGGTTCCATTTTGTCATAGGGTGCTGGCAGATTACGGGCCTCCCATTGCTGCTGCCAGGCCCGTAATCTGCCATGGGCCCCCGTACCGACTCCTCATGCTACTGCCAGGCTTGTAATCTGTCATGGGCCCCTGTACCGCCTCTTCATGCTGCTGCCAGGTCCAGAGTGTGTCATGGGTCCCTGTACGGCCTACCATTGCTGCTGTCTCCATCGCCACACTCTGCCATGTGCCACTTTCAGGTCTCCTCACACTGCTGGTGGGTTCCATTTTGTCATAGGGTGCTGGCAGATTACGGGCCTCCCATTGCTGCTGCCAGGCCCGTAATCTGTCATGGGCCCCTGTACTGCCTCCTCATGCTGCTGCCAGGTCCAGAGTGTGTCATGGGTCCCTGTACGGCCTCCCATTGCTGCTGTCTCCATCGCCACACTCTGCCATGTGCCACTTTCAGGTCTCCTCACACTGCTGGTGGGTTCCATTTTGTCATAGGGTGCTGGCAGATTACGGGCCTCCCATTGCTGCTGCCAGGCCCGTAATCTGTCATGGGCCCCTGTACCGCCTCCTCATGCTGCTGCCCGGTCTAGAGTGTGTCATGGGTCCCTGTACGGCCTCCCATTGCTGCTGTCTCCATCGCCACACTCTGCCATGTGCCACTTTCAGGTCTCCTCACGCTGCTGGTGGGTTCCATTTTGTCATAGGGTGCTGGCAGATTACGGGCCTCCCATTGCTGCTGCCAGGCCCGTAATCTGCCATGGGCCCCCGTACCGACTCCTCATGCTGCTGCCAGGCCCGTAATCTGTCATGGGCCCCTGTACCGCCTCCTCATGCTGCTGCCAGGTCCAGAGTGTGTCATGGGTCCCTGTACGGCCTCCCATTGCTGCTGTCTCCATCGCCACACTCTGCCATGTGCCACTTTCAGGTCTCCTCACACTGCTGGTGGGTTCCATTTTGTCATAGGGTGCTGGCAGATTACGGGCCTCCCATTGCTGCTGCCAGGCCCGTAATCTGTCATGGGCCCCTGTACCGCCTCCTCATGCTGCTGCCAGGTCCAGAGTGTGTCATGGGTCCCTGTACGGCCTCCCATTGCTGCTGTCTCCATCGCCACACTCTGCCATGTGCCACTTTCAGGTCTCCTCACACTGCTGGTGGGTTCCATTTTGTCATAGTGTGCTGGCAGATTACGGGCCTCCCATTGCTGCTGCCAGGCCCGTAATCTGCCATGGGCCCCCGTACCGACTCCTCATGCTGCTGCCAGGCTCGTAATCTGTCATGGGCCCCTGTACCGCCTCCTCATGCTGCTGCCAGGTCCAGAGTGTGTCATGGGTCCCTGTACGGCCTCCCATTGCTGCTGTCTCCATCGCCACACTCTGCCATGTGCCACTTTCAGGTCTCCTCACACTGCTGGTGGGTTCCATTTTGTCATAGGGTGCTGGCAGATTACGGGCCTCCCATTGCTGCTGCCAGGCCCGTAATCTGTCATGGGCCCCTGTACCGCCTCCTCATGCTGCTGCCCGGTCTAGAGTGTGTCATGGGTCCCTGTACGGCCTCCCATTGCTGCTGTCTCCATCGCCACACTCTGCCATGTGCCACTTTCAGGTCTCCTCACACTGCTGGTGGGTTCCATTTTGTCATAGGGTGCTGGCAGATTACGGGCCTCCCATTGCTGCTGCCAGGCCCGTAATCTGCCATGGGCCCCCGTACCGACTCCTCATGCTGCTGCCAGGCCCGTAATCAGTCATGGGCCCCTGTACCGCCTCTTCATGCTGCTGCCAGGTCCAGAGTGTGTCATGGGTCCCTGTACGGCCTCCCATTGCTGCTGTCTCCATCGCCACACTCTGCCATGTGCCACTTTCAGGTCTCCTCACACTGCTGGTGGGTTCCATTTTGTCATAGGGTGCTGGCAGATTACGGGCCTCCCATTGCTGCTGCCAGGCCCGTAATCTGTCATGGGCCCCTGTACCGCCTCCTCATGCTGCTGCCAGGTCAAGAGTGTGTCATGGGTCCCTGTACGGCCTCCCATTGCTGCTGTCTCCATCGCCACACTCTGCCATGTGCCACTTTCAGGTCTCCTCACACTGCTGGCGGGTTCCATTTTGTCATAGGGTGCTGGCAGATTACGGGCCTCCCATTGCTGCTGCCAGGCCCGTAATCTGTCATGGGCCCCTGTACCGCCGCCTCATGCTGCTGCCAGGTCCAGAGTGTGTCATGGGTCCCTGTACGGCCTCCCATTGCTGCTGTCTCCATCGCCACACTCTGCCATGTGCCACTTTTAGGTCTCCTCACACTGCTGGTGGGTTCCATTTTGTCATAGGGTGCTGGCAGATTACGGGCCTCCCATTGCTGCTGCCAGGCCCGTAATCTGTCATGGGCCCCTGTACCGCCTCCTCATGCTGCTGCCAGGTCCAGAGTGTGTCATGGGTCCCTGTACGGCCTCCCATTGCTGCTGTCTCCATCGCCACACTCTGCCATGTGCCACTTTCAGGTCTCCTCACACTGCTGGTGGGTCCCATTTTGTCATAGGGTGCTGGCAGATTACGGGCCTCCCATTGCTGCTGCCAGGCCCGTAATCTGTCATGGGCCCCTGTACTGCCTCCTCATGCTGCTGCCAGGTCCAGAGTGTGTCATGGGTCCCTGTACGGCCTCCCATTGCTGCTGTCTCCATCGCCACACTCTGCCATGTGCCACTTTCAGGTCTCCTCACACTGCTGGTGGGTTTTATTTTGTCATAGGGTGCTGGCAGATTACGTGCCTCCCATTGCTGCTGCCAGGCCCGTAATCTGTCATGGGCCCCTGTACCGCCTCCTCATGCTGCTGCCCGGTCTAGAGTGTGTCATGGGTCCCTGTACGGCCTCCCATTGCTGCTGTCTCCATCGCCACACTCTGCCATGTGCCACTTTCAGGTCTCCTCACACTGCTGGTGGGTTCCATTTTGTCATAGGGTGCTGGCAGATTACGGGCCTCCCATTGCTGCTGCCAGGCCCGTAATCTGCCATGGGCCCCCGTACCGACTCCTCATGCTGCTGCCAGGCCCGTAATCTGTCATGGGCCCCTGTACCGCCTCCTCATGCTGCTGCCAGGTCCAGAGTGTGTCATGGGTCCCTGTACGGCCTCCCATTGCTGCTGTCTCCATCGCCACACTCTGCCATGTGCCACTTTCAGGTCTCCTCACACTGCTGGTGGGTTCCATTTTGTCATAGGGTGCTGGCAGATTACGGGCCTCCCATTGCTGCTGCCAGGCCCGTAATCTGTCATGGGCCCCTGTACCGCCTCCTCATGCTGCTGCCCGGTCTAGTGTGTCATGGGTCCCTGTACGGCCTCCCATTGCTGCTGTCTCCATCGCCACACTCTGCCATGTGCCACTTTCAGGTCTCCTCACACTGCTGGTGGGTTCCATTTTGTCATAGGGTGCTGGCAGATTACGGGCCTCCCATTGCTGCTGCCAGGCCCGTAATCTGCCATGGGCCCCTGTACCGACTCCTCATGCTGCTGCCAGGCCCGTAATCTTTCATGGGCCCCTGTACCGCCTCCTCATGCTGCTGCCAGGTCCAGAGTGTGTCATGGGTCCCTGTACGGCCTCCCATTGCTGCTGTCTCCATCGCCACACTCTGCCATGTGCCACTTTCAGGTCTCCTCACACTGCTGGTGGGTTCCATTTTGTCATAGGGTGCTGGCAGATTACAGGCCTCCCATTGCTGCTGCCAGGCCCGTAATCTGTCATGGGCCCCTGTACCGCCTCCTCATGCTGCTGCCAGGTCCAGCGTGTGTCATGGGTCCCTGTACGGCCTCCCATTGCTGCTGTCTCCATCGCCACACTCTGCCATGTGCCACTTTCAGGTCTCCTCACACTGCTGGTGGGTTCCATTTTGTCATAGGGTGCTGGCAGATTACGGGCCTCCCATTGCTGCTGCCAGGCCCGTAATCTGTCATGGGCCCCTGTACCGCCTCCTCATGCTGCTGCCAGGTCCAGAGTGTGTCATGGGTCCCTGTACGGCCTCCCATTGCTGCTGTCTCCATCGCCACACTCTGCCATGTGCCACTTTCAGGTCTCCTCACACTGCTGGTGGGTTCCATTTTGTCATAGGGTGCTGGCAGATTACGGGCCTCCCATTGCTGCTGCCAGGCCTGTAATCTGTCATGGGCCCCTGTACCGCCTCCTCATGCTGCTGCCAGGTCTAGAGTGTGTCATGGGTCCCTGTACGGCCTCCCATTGCTGCTGCCAGGCTTATAATCTGCCATGGGCCCCTGTACCGCCTCCTCTTGCTGCTGCCAGGTCCAGAGTGTGTCATGGGTCCCTGTACGGCCTCCCATTGCTGCTGTCTCCATCGCCACCCTCTGCCATGTGCCACTTTCAGGTCTCCTCACACTGCTGGTGGGTTCCATTTTGTCGTAGGGTGCTGTATGGCCTCCCATTGCTGCTGCCTCCACCGCCACACTGTGGCTCCACACTCTGGTTTTGGCCCCGTGACTGCCCAAATGATTGAAGTGTGCGGTGTTTCTAAGATCGACGGCACTCATCTGCATGTCATACTGTCTGACAGTATTATTTCTCTTCCCCAGCAGACTCCAAGGGCATTTAAATTAAAGGTACAGTGTTCTGCACTAATATAAAGGCTCTCTGAAGCCTAGAAACACCCTTTTTATAAGTTAAATTCGCAGCGAATATATTCGACTCGAATAGAATTTATTCCGCCAATTCGCCGAATCAGCCGAATCGAATTTTTAATAATTCGCTCATCTCTAATCATAATCCAATTAACTTTCTGTTTGACCAAGTCTAGCAAAGTTAAATGGATCCAAAATCTATTTACCACAGGACACTTCCACCATATGTGGAGCATAGTACCCTCTTGCCCGCAGTGTCGAAAACAGCTGGGTGACACAGATGTGTACATTTTAGCAAGATGTGTAGGAACTTGACACCATCGAAGAAGCATTTTGTAGTTGGATTCAATAAGTGTGATGTTAATCGAGAGTTTAGAGAGAGCATTAGCTGTAGTCCGCCAAGTGTCCAAATCTAGAGAACTATTCAAATCCCTTTCCCACTGTACCATATAAGAAAGCTTAACATGTGTATCAACAAGGGAAGCATAAATATTAGAAAGGCGACCTTTCAATATCCCAGTAGCCCCGCAAGAGATTTCTAGAGGGGTAAGTATACAGGGTTCTATTAGTAATGTGAGTTTACTAGTGATAAAAGATATAATTTGATGATAGCGAAACATTTCACTGGAGGGCATCTGACATTTTGTCTGAAAATATTGGAGAGAACAAGGACGAAGTCCATCCAAATAGTTTCCAATACGCAAAAAACCCTTATTAATCCACCATTGAAACACGGACGGTGATTGACCGGGTGTAAACTCAGGGTTACAAAAAACTGGTGATAGAGGGGTCTGTAGGGAAAATAAAGGTTTGCGGGCCCGCCATCTATCCCAGACCGTTAAAGAGTAAGACAACATAGGGCAAAGGATGGGAGGACGCAACCGACTGGGAAGCCACGTAAGGGAGCCAACAGCATATGGGCGGCAAGATAGGGCCTCAATGCCAACCCACTGAGGTACATAGCCCCTAGCGGTTGTACAGGAGAGCTGTACTATCTGAGCCACACGAAAATAAGTCATAAGATTAGGAAGTCCCAAACTGCCATGCTTTTTTCAGAAAAAATGAAGTTGCATTATTGACCCGAGGACGTTTACCTCTCCATATAAATCTAGAAACTGCTGATTGTAAGAGTAAGATTTCCCGTCTGGGTACCATGATCGGCAAAGTCCAAAAATAATATAATAGTCTTGGCAGAAAAGTCATTTTAATGGAATTAATTCTACCAAACCAGGATAAGGGAAGATCCGCCCAGTCATGTAAGTCAGTCTTAAGTTGTTTGAAAAGAGGGGGGTAGTTAGCATTATATAGCGATGAGATTAATCCCTAAATAGGGGAGAGAGTGAGGGGCCCACTGAAAATCAAAGTTGTCCCAAAGATATTGGACCTCCGAATTAGGTAAAGAAATATTTAAAGCAATTGTTTTAGAGGAATTAAGAGTAAGACCCGAGGCCATAGAAAATCGATAAATTAAATGGAGAAGACTAGGTAGAGATGTTCGAGTAGCAGATATATACATAAGGACATCGTCATAAAATAAGACACATTTATGATCTCGTTGGCCACAATAGATACCAGAAATAGGGTCATAACGGATAGCAAAAGCAAGTGGTTCCATTGCCAATGCAAAACGTAGAGGGGAAAGGGGGCAGCCCTGTCTAGTACCTCTCTCGATAGATAGAGAGGCTGATTTGTATCCAGTAATAGAAACCTGAGCTGAAGGATTATAATATAGAGCCCACACTAAAGTCAAAAAGGAGGGGCCAAACCCAAAGACACCCAACATCTGAAATAGTCCCAAGATAAGCTATCGAATGCTTTATGGAGATCTAACGATAACAGTAGGACTTCCCTCAGTAAGGAGTTGCCCCACTTGGATTGTACAGCTGACAGCAGTGCCAAAGTTCGACGAATTTGATCCAGTGTTTGTCGACCACTAATAAATCCTGATTGATCATCATGAATGTAAAGCGCTAAAAATTTATGAAGGTGTAGTGCCAAAACTTTCATAAGGATCTTGAGATCACAATTAATTAAGGAAATAGGATGATAGAGACTACAGTAGCATCTTTGTTGGATTTTGGAATTACACTAATGAATGCTTTATTTTCATCGGAAGGTACCACTGTGGAATCAGGAGGTCAGGGAAAGCTTTATAATAGGCATGAGAAAGGCCGTCCGGTCCTGGGGATTTATGAGGAGCGAGGTTTTTTAAGGAATTCCGAATTTCCTCGCAAGTAATAGGCTGTTCCATTAAGTCTCTATGGGCCTCTTGAAGAGAAGGAAGAGTGACAGATCTCAGAAAACTTTCAGAAGATGAAGAGATGTCCCCTTGAGGCGAATGGTACAGATCAGTATAGAAAGGGTGAAACTTTTGGAGAATCAAACTGGGATCTTGAGACAGAGTACCGTTTTTTAGTCTGATACTAGGGAGAGCCACTGGAGAATGTTTGGGAGAGAGCTTATTTGCTAATAAGGTGCCTGGCCTGTCTCTCCAAGTGAAAAATGTATGATTGGACCTTAGTGGTAAGGCATAGGTTAAGTTCTATCAGGGCTTGGTCAAGTTTAACTAATAAATCCGGATCAGGATTCTGTTTGTTGAGTAACAAGGTCAGTGTATAATTGAGGTTTAGTTAAAATTAAGTAATTGTGAGCTTTTTTAAGTCATGAGAAAAGTTGAATAAGAAACCCCCTGACCGAGCCCTTATGGGCCGCCAAATTAATAGCCGGAGTTGTACCGTCTGCCTTATTGATTTCAAAATACAGTTGCAAAGGTGTAGAAATATCCTGACAGTATGAAGCATTGCCCAAGATAGATTTGTTAAGGCGCCAATGAGGAGCAGTCCTCCCGTGAATCCAGGACAAGAGTGTTAAATAAACCGGGTCATGGTCGGACCAAGGTGTGGAAAGAATTTTAACTGTAAGCAGTCTGGAAAATGAGCGTGTATGGAGGAATATGTGATCAATATGGGAATAGCAATTATGAGTCCTAGAGAAATGAGAATAATCTTGAGAAGTTGGGTTAGCTTCTCTCCAGGCATTGATAAGATCATAACGATATAAAAGCTGGGCAAACTTACGGCTCTGTCTAGAAGGGGACTGAAGCATGGCGGTTCGGGATCGATCCAGTATCTGATCTAATGCTAAGTTAGAGTCACCAGCCAAAATAACATTGCTCTCAAGCTCTGAGGCCAAAGAGCTCAATAAAGAATGAAGAAATTCCACCTGATTAGTATTTGGAGCATAGTGACCTTTCACCAGAAGATCGCGCCCCTCCTGATCTCTGATAATTTTAGATAAGCAAAGGGCAACCCCTCGTTTCTTCTCCGTGGCATTTGCGAAGTAACAAAGGGTGTAGTCTTTATGGACATATCCTGGGGTAAAAGAAGGGGGAAAATGTGTCTCCTGAAGGGCTACAATATCTGCCCCAAAAGAGCAGTATGAATTAAAGGTCCTTAATACGTTTGGAGGGAGAAATGAACCCCTGAACATTATGAGACCGCAATCGGATGACCCTTCTGTCAGACCGTTGGGGAGGCATGGTCAACATTTGACGAACTATAGTTGGTGAGAGCTATCCACTCCCAAAGCATAGGAAATATCAGGATTAACCAGTAATAAGGACGGCTGACCCTCAAGGAAAAAAAAGGGGAAAAAAGAAATAGTCCAAAGCAAAAGAATTGAAAGAAGACACTCGGAGTATGCAAATCTTCGTGTCCAGTAACGGTTGGTATTACACATAATAACATATCCAAACCAAACAGTGAACCAGAAATATCAGGACTAAAGCCCTGTAAAGGAATGGATCTACCCAAAGAAATAACTCCAGGGAAAGTCTTCCAAATCTAGAAGGGCCCATAGACACCCCCCGGTGCAAAAAAAACCCCCAATATCAGCATAATGCATCATTAAAGTAACTAAAATCCCACAAGCACCATTGTCAGCAGACAGACATATCACAACAGCAAAAACATATAGACACATAGAGAGGGAAAGAGGAGAAAAAAAATGTTTTTCTTTTTCCCTTTCCTCTCCCGTTACTCCCCCCCCTCTCTCCCTCCTCTCCCCCTCTCCTGCCCTCTCCCCCTCCCCCCCTCTCCCCCCTCTCCCCCTCCTCCTCTTTCCTCTCCTCTCCCCTCCCTACTCCCCCACTCCTTCCAAAACAACCTAACAGTGGGGGCTAATGTTCCCAAGGGAACCACTGAGAAGCCACCACATTACAATAGACAATATTACAAAGCCTGAAAATGAGAACGTAAACCTCAAGAATTTTTTTTTATGCAGTTTTGTCTTCCTGGAAGTTGAAGCAGACCACAGTGGGGAAAGTGGCACAGGATGAGAAGCAGTTCCTGATGGAGAGTGAAATGAAAGACTATGGGAAATGATGCCTAGTTAAAGAAGTCCTTCGCCTTCATGAAATGTAGAGAACCCATAAGGTTTTCCATTATAGGTAAATTGTAGGTGAAAAGGGTAGGCCCCACCGATAACTGATATCCCTCCGCACCAAGTGGGAGAGTAGTAGCTTAAGAGACCTCCGCTTCTGGATAGTGGACAGAGAAACTTCGGCAAATATTTGAATTTTATGTCCCTCAAGTTCCAGTTCCGGAGTTTCTCTATTATATTTCATGACAGCTTCCTTGACCCGGAAAAAATGTAGTTTAAAAATAACATCCCTAAGAGGGCCTCCCTGTCTAGGGGGGAATCAATGCTCTATGTATATGATCAATTTCTGTATGAAGATCATCAATTTCAGGCATTGCGGATCGCATGAGGGATTGGGCACACCTAGTGAGCTCTTTGATTCAGGGAGCCCTCGGATACGGAAATTATAACGTCTGGCCTGGTTCTGTAGATCATCAATTTCAGAATAAGCCTCCTCCAACCGATCCTGCAAGTCGGTAATCATATTGGAATTTTGGGATACGTTGTGGACTGTTGCATCAACTTTAGATTCAATACTGTTGCCGCCAATCTAGTAGCAGCTCTATCTAATTCGCGTTGTAGTAGATCAGCAAAACGAGCGATAAGGGTTGCATCTCCCGAGTATTGTGGTGGAGCTGGAGGGAGTGTTGGCAAATTATCAGGGCTATCAGGGTCAGGTTCCACACCACTGCTCTGGCTGAAAAAGATAGCTGCCATCTCATTATCCAACTGAGAAGACACGGGATTCTTGGCCTAGTGAGCAGGCCGAAGCCTGGGACACTGGTAAAACAGGGCTAGGAGGAGATTGGGGTGGCCGCAGAGGGTCACTCACCCCAGCAGAAGAGGCCACCATCTCACGATTCCTGCCTGTTGCTGCGGGAGGGCCAAGTTTTGCCCACTGAGGGAGAGGTGCTGGCTGCAGGGATGCAGTAGAGACCGCAGGAGCTGAGTCAGGCACCATCTTAGGTCACCTGCACGCCACATGGATCGGGTGCTGAGAGCCGCTACGACTCCTCCCTGCTATCCATCCTGGCATGGGGACAAGGCTCCGGGGGTCCCGATCTCGACCAGAGCAAATTGCGGTGCCTGTGTGGCTCGGTGCCCGAATATGGGCTCAGTAAGTGCCGGGGGTGTGCAGAGCAGTTATCGAAACGTGTACCGGCCGCCCGCACATGCGCACTCCTGAATCCTCAATTTAATGCTGTATTAAACCCAAAACCAAACGTATTGTATTACAGCTTACCTATCATTAGATCATCAGTTTTCTTTGGCTTTTTTCTTTCTGTTTTTATCAGGTGCCCTGGCCAGTAACATATCTCCAGTATTAGTGAGACACCAATTTCATTCTGAGGGGGATGAGATTGTTAAATGTATTAGCAGAATACAATAACACATTGAAGCCAAACTAAAGCTCACACATTATAATCCGTTACAGCAAACCGTTTCTTTTCCTTTTGGGATAAAGGTTTTACATAATGATGAAAGCTGGTCATTTTAATCACCCCTGCCAGTGGTAAATGGATTTTCTTATCCATGTAAACTGATACATTCTGCTGGAGAATCAATAAGTGAAGTAAACTTGTGCACCTACTAGGTGATATGCAAAATAATATATACCACTTGCCAAAATGGGTAGTAAGAGAAAATGCCTGCAATTTAAAGTGTTACTAAACCCATGACCCTGCATTCACTATATCTGGTCTCCCATAGTACACAGAACATGGAAATGCATTTAGTTTAGTTATTATAAACTTCTAAATACTTTTTCTCATCAACAGTATATAGCAGCCTTGCGACTTCTATCTGTGTCTGAACGAACAGTGGTTTAAGCTTGTAGGAGGAGTTTTCATTCTGCTCTGATTGTCCTATGAGGCTGCCTGACCCCTGACTCTCTGTCTGCACAGCACTGATTGGTTCTGTGCTGATAACATGCACTCTCTAGCAATACACACTAAACTGAGCATGTGTGAAGTGACTCCTAGAGCTGATGGATTGGGGACAGTAGAAAGATCAGAGAATACAGAATCAAATAGCATTTTTACACAATGTGGAAGATCAACACTTTAGGTTCCACCGTGAGTATAACTAGCATGCTTTACTGCATATGCAGACTTATTTTACTGGTGTGGGTTCAGTAACACTTTAAGGGGCTCTCCTTTGGACTCCCCATTTCACCAGAACTAGTTTCCCCATTGGAAGATTTTCCCTCTATTACTTGTCTCGGGACAACCCAAAATTTTGAAATTCACTTTCAATGTTCGTGGTAAACAGGACAAATAGAGAGGTGAATCTCCCCAACAGACAGCAATAAAGACCTAATAGGTGTTCTAATCTTTCTCTACTCTGTCCAAAACTAAAAAAGAAAACCAATACACTTTGCCTTTGGTTATATTTAAAAGGAGAAGTGTGGGATCTGAAAAAAATCAAACACACATACACCTCCATACTGAAGCATCAGTGTAATGGTTCAGCTGTCCCTCATTGTGTTTAAACCCAAGAGCTGAGCAATCACATGACACTGGTTATTCTGTTCTTGGGCTGCTTAGAGTGGAGAGCATTGACTATCAGTCACCACTCTCCAATCTGCTTCTTCAGCACTCACTGGAGCCCTGGTCAGGAGCAGCTGGCTCTGGCTCTGGCACACACATCCACGCACTGAGAGGCTGAGCAAGCTGCCGATATTGTTGGGATCCTTCCAGACCCTGGAACAGCTCTGCCATGGCAGTTGATAGTGGGAAATAGCTTTCTGTTAGCTGACTCTAGGTTGCATTAGAGGAAAAGCAAGTGCACTCCTGTGATCCAAAAGATAAGTATGTCCAAACAAGCTTTGTTCTTTTGCAGCTCTATTCGGAGCAGTGTACGTTTTCTGATGCTAACATATTGTACTCTATAAAAAACAAGGATTTTTGTATTGTTAATGTGGTGGTCTGTGTATATGTGCTGCCTAAATTATTAGTTTTTATATTACTTGCAACACTGATTTGTTCTCTTGTTTTCAAATTAAGTCTTTAATCTGTACCAACAATGTTACAGTATATGAAGTACTCAACTGATGTATTTGTCTGCAGCTTATTGCAACTTGTAATTTTTAGGGGGTTGTGTTCTGTCTCTCCCATCTATGCATTGATACTGTGATCTCTGTAACTTACAGCTGTGATGAGATAGCGATAACTTCAACCTCAGATGGATACCACAGTCAGTGACTCAATTGAAATGATATCTTGTACATCTTGTGAAGTTTATTCCATAAACTGAGAGAATCTTACAACAATGAACATTCGATAGGTCAAAAGATCATAATGTGATCTACTTCATGCCATGAGGCTAGAGCTGCAATGCATTTCTGGGAAAGGGGAAGGGCTATCTATACAGCATTAAGTAAACCAAAGGAAAGGGAGGAGCAGAAACAAAATATATAAACACTTAAAGGCATATGACAGTCAATATGACAGTTATGGGAAACATGACACTCCCCGTCGAAATCTATGATTTCTATTATAAGAAACTTTAGTTCAAGTCCAATATAAATAATGAAGATTCTTTCCAGGAACATCTGCAAAACAAGAGGGAAGAACAAAGGAAAACAATGCAAACATTTAGCATAATACTTGCAGATATTGGTCTCGAAAGTCCAGGCTGAGACATGGAAATCCATATTAAGAGGGGAAGGCAGCAACATGCACGATTCCTTCTTACCTTCCTTTAAATCAGGTTGATGACTTTGTCTTCCTCGTTAGGCAAAAGAAGTACTAGTTCCTTTATAGGCCTGAAGTAAAGGTGTGCAGAACCTTCTTCCATCGTGGATATAGCCAAGATGTGTCCTGAAATACAGTAATAGGTAGTAGGAGTTAAGGCTAGTGGGAACATAGTGCCATTGTTCAGGATTTAGAGATTGTTTCCAGGATTCCCACCTTTGTTGTTTCTCCTTGGGTAAGGGGGTATCCCAGTTTGAGCCTTCAGAAGTAAGTTGTCTCAGCAGTATCTTACCCTGAATGGTGAGAGGTGTAATGAAACCTAGCGGATCATAAATGCTGTTCACTGTAGACAATACTCCTCGCTTTGTGAAGGGCTTGTCACAGGCTGATGCTTGAAATGTGAATATGTCTTGTTTACCATTCCAAAGCAATCCAAGACTGCGTTGTGTAACAGGTCAAATCCTAGTTGGAATTTCTTCACACTGACAGCATGGTCATCAGAAGGAAAGGCTATCATAACCTTGTCGCTGTTAGAGATGATTTTGTGAAGTCTGAGGTTTGCAGTGGCAAGCATGTTCTGGGTTCTAGTAAGAAGGTTAATAGCTTCTTCTTCATTGGGCAGAGATTTGAGTCTGTCGTCTACATAGAAATTCCTTTTGACTAACTGTCTTGCATCAGATTCAAAACTCCTATGAGATTGTTGTTCAGATTAGACCCAGTGAGAAGATTGTCATTGAGGGAGACACCTTCATGATGAGCACTTGAGTCAAAGGCCACCCTAATCTGATCAGGCTTGCGTGGATGGTAGACACCAAAGCATGGTAGATACCAACATTCTTCTCCTTCCATAAGAGGAGGTGCAGGCTCAGCATGATCTCTCTCAAACCCACAAAGTGCTTTTCATCTCAGGCTTCTGGTTCAAACTGCGATTTAAAGAAACAAACCATGATTCTGCATGTACCCTGTTGTTTGTCAGTCTCTTTCTTTGCATACGAAATGGTAGAGGTGCTACCCATCTGTTGGAATCATCTTGGTAGGATTCTTTACTCATGGTTTTCAAGGATTCTTAGTCTTCTATGGTAGCTGCCAACTCATTGTCTTTAGTGGTTACCTCGAACACTGTGTTGCCGTTGTTGTCATCCCAGAGATTAAGAGCTTTCTTATTGTCTTGTATGATGTGCACCTTTTTCAAACAGTCTTTCTTTCACAATATATTTATGTGGTCATTGTGCAGAACAAGTTGTTCGTCCATTTGACAGGAAATGTGTTTTAAAGGAAGAGACTGAGTAGGGCCTCCTGTCCTTGTCTAGGCAGACATTGTCTATGATAACCCATCCTAGATCCACATTCTGAACATATGGTGCATTGTGTGGACCTTTGATTTGATGACGAACTTTGTGCACCCTTAGGATGTCTGGACCAAGTAACAGCAGGATATCGGCACTTTCATCGAGGGCTGGTATTTGGTTGGCTATGTGCCTTAAGTGAGAATGGTGAAAAGCAGCTTCAGGAGTAGGGATCTCCTCTTTGATGCTTGGAATCTGGTTGCACTCAGTGATAGTGGGCAAAGATATTTCCACATTGTCATTCAGAGGAGCAACTACAAGACCACTGGCTCTCCTACCTAAGACTTCTGTAGTGCCGGAACAAGTGGTTAGAGTATAAGGCAGAACATCTCCAGTTATGTTCAACAGTTCAAAAAACTGTGTTCTTGCAAGAGATCTGTAACTCTGATCATTCAGAATAGTATACAGTCTTATGGCTTTTTGAGGTTGACCTTTTGGGGTATACATGGACCAGATTTATCTTTGCACAATATTTGTCGCAGAATCCTTCTCCACAGAACTCTGTACATGTAGAGAACACTGGGGTGGTAGGTGCTGCTTGATCTGGGCACTCCCCGCCTTGCTTTGCCTCAGGAAGATTGTTTGTGAGCGTAGTAGAGTTGTGCGAATATTGATGAAGAGCTTGCACATGATCATCACTGTCACACTCTATACATTTGATGATCGCTTTACAGTCCTTTGCAAAGTGTTCTGTGGAGGCACAGCATTTGTAGCAAACCCCAAATTTCTTCAAAAGTTCCTTACGTTCTTGGAGGGTTTTCTTTCTGAAGCCGATACATTTAAGTGGATGTGGATTGATATGTATTGGACGCTGGCGATTTGGGTCCTCAGTTCTCTTGTTTTGATCAGTCTTTTCAAGAACTGTAGCAGATGCAGGTAGAACATTAGTCCTTTTCAATAACGCTGGACCTCTACGGTCTCTGTGCAACATACGTGTGTTCGTAGTTCTTGGAGAGAGTGTACTGAGAAGGTTACAGTCCCCATATGAGAAACTTGGGTCATTCTTAGTGTCTGCAATTCTTTTGATGAACTTGCAGAAGTAGGAAAAAGGAGGAAATGCAACTCTATGTTCTTCCTTATACTTTGATCCAAACGCTGCCTATCTTGAATTCCATATGGTAGCTTGAGAACAATAGATTTGATGCCATGAGAGGAGTCAAGGTAACTGAGACCAGGTAAGTTGATGTCAGCCTTAGCAAGTTGAAGCTCTAATAGAACATCGCTGAGTTCTTGAAACTTTAGATTTTCGCTAGCAGAAACCTTTTCAACCTTTTGAATAATGCATCTTCAATGGCCTCTGGGCTGCCATAGGTATGTTCAAGTATGCCCCAAGCAGCATTAAGGCCTGCAGCAGGGTTGTCAATATGAACTGCTT
This sequence comes from Staurois parvus, assembly GCF_062004578.1. Lineage (NCBI taxonomy): Eukaryota > Metazoa > Chordata > Amphibia > Anura > Ranidae > Staurois > Staurois parvus. The sequence goes on from NW_028318301.1 coordinate 3,335,951, forward strand.
TAATAATAATAATAATAATAATAATAATAATAATAATGAACTGCTTTGAGCCTCTGGATGCATTCAGTAGACTGGGGACCTAGCCATCTGATGAGTAGATCTAATTCCTCTGTGGCATTAATGTCTAGGTCACTCATTGTGGCCTTAAAACTGGATTTCCAGCCTCTGTAATTTTCAGGCTTGTCATCAAACTTGGTGAGTCCTGTCTTAACAAGCTCTCTGTGGAGCATGTATTTAGCAAACTGTGACATGTCCATGTTTTCATATCTTGGGTGCATGACTGCAGGTGGTACAGAGTTGGTTGTGATGGTTGGTGGACTTACGTGGAGTGACTTGGGAACGTATGTTGCTGCTAAGGCATTCAATGCTAGAGCTGGCTTAAAGTTCATTGACATGTTGGTTTGTAGAGTAGTGCGTTTGCTAGGAGGTACTCTGTTGGTGCCAAAGTATGATGGGCGGTTTATTAAATACACACCAGTGTCTGCGGCTAGCTGAGATGCTGCAGTCTGATGTATTGGAGGATATAAGGGCAAATGGTCTTGAGGTACAGTAGGTGCAGAGAAGAGACTTTGATGGAGTAGTTTGGCTGCTGTGACAGGGAGTTGACGTTCTGGAGAGGTATGTGAAGAATCTGAGACATAAGATACAACTGAGTGTCTGGAACTGTTGTCTCTTTCGTTTTCACTAGCGGCTTGTTCTAAGACCCTTAACCTTGCCATGGCTGTATCATGCTCACATTGTTTTTCCAAAACCACAATTTCTGCCTTTTGGCATGTGGCTTAAGCTTCTTTCTCTGTTTTCTGATGTGTGGCCAGAGCCTCCATTTCTGCTTTCTTTTGGGCAAAAGCTGCCTGAATTTTAGAAGCTTCAGCATGGGCTTTTATTAGTTGTTGACTGAGTGTAAAAGACCTTGATTGTAGGGATTTAGAAGATCTTGAGGAGCGTCTAGTAGATGCAGAGCTATAAGACCTGGATTCATGGAGCTGTGTTATTCCCATTTCTGCCTTTGTCTTTATTCGCACCACTAAATTGTCTCTTTCAAGATTGAGCTTTTCAAAACTCATTAATTCTTCCAATGACCTTTGAGTGTTGTACCACTTTAACAGAGCAATACATTTAACACACAATCTTTGATAATTTTCATAAGCAACATTCAATTGCTGGATAACACCCTCTAGTTGTATTGGCTCGTGACATTGTTGGGAGAGAGCAGACATGCATTTAACAGTATTAGACCACAAGTCATTAATATTAGACAGCATTCTTCCTTGTCAGCATTAAGATTTTCTTGCACTTTCCAGGTTGGATTTCTTAAGCGTTTTTCTCTTTTTTATTTATGTCCTGCTCTGGATGAAGCTCTGATTGTGGTTGTGTATTGGTTTCCCCAGACTGTATATTACTTTCCTGAAACATCATGTTAGCAAGGAGAGGGGTTGATAGAAAGTTTACATAGAAATGTATCACTTTTTCCGTGGCTGAGTTCAGGTTTCCTAGGCAATGATTGCAGAAAGATATTCTTTTTAAGTTCACAGGCAAGCCATGTGGTAATGTATACAGATGCAGTGTATAAACTTGCAGTTGTAAAACATTCACATCAATAATTTGTCCTGACACTGATGAGTGTTATGCTGGGATATACTTGGAGACATGTACAGACTTGTGTAGAGGTGGCTCCACTCTCTATAGCTGTTATATCTAGTATCCATATAACATCTCACTGTGTATTCTAGCTAGCAAGGATTCTAATGAAGACATTTCACAGATCTTTTGACTAGCCAGGATCCTATGAAGCATTCCACTGATCTTTTGACTGTTTTGTCTCTCTAATCTATGCATTGATAGTGTGATCTCTGTAACTTACAGTTGTGATGAGATAGCGATAACTTCAACCTCAGTTGGATACCACAGTCAGTGACTCAATCGAAATTATATCTTGTAAAGTTTATTCCATAAACTGAGAGAATCTTACAACAATGAACATTTGATAGGTCAAAAGATCATAATGTGATCTACTTCATGCCATGAGGCTAGAGCTGCAATGTATTTCTGGGAAAGGGGACGGGCTATCTATACAACATTAACTAAACCAAAGGAAAGGGAGGAGCAGAAACAAAATATAGAAACACTTAAAGGCATATTGACAGTCAATATGACAGTAATGTGAGACATGACAGGCTGAGTTTTGCAGCTTGAAGGGAAAATATATTTCTGCGACAGATAAATCCTTGCAAAATTTTCATATCTGCATACCAGCATAGGCCTCAGGTGTGAACGGTTTATTTAATGAATTGAAAGTGGTGTGATTTTACATAACTCTAGCCTTAGCCATGTTGTAGTATAGATGTTGTCTCTACATACAGTTGCAAGAAAAAGTATGTGAACCCCTTGGGATTACGTGGAGTTTTGCATGAATTGGGCGTAAAATGTGCTCTTAACATCATCTAAGTCACAACAATAGAAGAACACAGTCTGCTGAACATAATACTACACAAACATTAGATGTTGCCATGGTTTAATTGCACATAACATGTAAACATTCACAGTGCAGGGAGGAAAAACTGAATGTTTACTTTATGTATTGAGCATAGAGACACTAAGGACAATTCACTAAAAGACACATTATTTGTACTACTTATGAATACGGACAGGCTAACTAGTGCTGATGTGGCTTTTCAATATGAAGTAATTCTATTTCTGTTTTTCATGGGAAAGTAATACTAGTTAACAAAACATACAGTATTCAATGTCACTTTTGTGAGGTCTTCATTTGGTTGTTGTCAGAGTTAAATTAAGTTAGAACTCCATTAGTAATCTTCATGTTCACAATTCAGCCCTTCTTATTGGCGCAAGACTTGGAACACAAAATCCATCAAGCAGTCTACTCCAAAGCTCTCTTCCCAGGGAAGGGGCACCTGTTCGTTTGTGTGTGATGGGCATGGAGTAACTGATTCGCTTTAATGGGCTGCTCTGTGCTCACCAAAGAAGCTACTGCACTTTTTTGGCCATTTTGCTATGCACTTTTTTTACTACAAGTTTTGCCATGTGCAAAAACGCTCTTCTGCTGCCAGCATTTAGGGTACCATTAGGAATGAATGGCATCACAAACGCGACTTACATTTTTCATGCATTTTTTTTTGCCCATTCCCGGAAAGCATCTGCATATGTGAATGCAACCTAAGAGTGGAGGGACATCTTTTACAGTTTGTTTCTTAAGGTCACAGATGTCCCAAACCTGTGGGTTCAATTGGTGGTTTTACAAGGGTAAAAAATAGATTTTCATACTCTACCTCTTACCACTTTATTCTTTCAAATCAACCGAAGGACAGTCAGATTTGCAGAATGCCCGGAACCATTTCTTGTCCCAGGGAGTGGTTTTTTCAGTACCTCTGGAGGGCAGGTTCACATTATTCTGTTTATACCTGTTCACAGTACCCAAAACCCAATGGGGGTATCCGTCTCATCCTAGACCTAAAACCCTAAACAAGTACCTTCAAGCTGTAAAGTTTTAGATTTAATCCACATTACTCTCGCTCTTTGCTGAAGTAATCAGTTGCTTCAAAATTCTATAGGATTGAGAAACATTTCTTTCTTTTTTACTTTTGTCAGAACCCTGCTAGTGAGTTGCAGGAAAACATTTACTCAATATATGTATAAGGTTACATCCTGACTTATTTTTCCAATAGGAGTTCCTTTTTGTATCATTAAATTAGGCAATAAAGTTTAGATCTGTTGGTGAATCAGGGCTTGTCCTTGTTGTTGCAGTACTATTTGCTGTGGTTCCACCCTAAAGTATTGCTACATCTTGGTTGGATGTTGTGGAAGAGGAGGAGGAAATATGAGATTACGTTTCCCAGTAATCTTGTTTCCATGACTGCTCCACAACAGCCAGTATACCACTCGATACTGTAAGTAGTTTCTATTCAGCCCTGGGCATGTAAGGGTGGGGCAGCAGGAAGTTAGTGAAACATTGAGAGCCTCGATTCCATCTTCCCAGTCCCATCAAGATTTATAAAAATTAACAGTGTAAGTCTGTTTTTGATTTACAGTGGGAATTCCATATGCTTCCTTTCGCTTACCATTCTGAACACTGGGCAGTTATGTTTAGGAACATATACATTCAACCAGTGGCATAACTAGAACATCCAGGGCCCCAGTGCAAAAACCATGAAGGGCTCCCCTGACCCCTGGTCCTGGGCTCTTCCCACCAAGGCCAGGGCCCTTTAATCCTGTCACAGGGCTCTTTATTATGGTCCTGCAGCGGGACCCTTTCAGATGTAATTCAGCAGGCCCCCTTCTTGCTATCTTGGGTAAGGTTGCCATCTTTTCTTCAAGCCAAACCCAAACACTTTAGTGGCACATGACATTTCCCCTTAACATTTGAATCTGCAGACTTCCCCTTTACATTTGAATCCACAGACTTCCCCTTTACGTTTGAATCTGCAGACTTCCCTTTTACGTTTGAATCTTCAGACTTCTCCTTTACATTTGAACCTGCAGACTTCCCCTTTACATTTGAATCCCCAGACTTCTCCTTTACATTTGAATCTGCAGACTTCCCCTTTACATTTGACATCTGTCTCCTCTCCAGTCTGTGTGAGGGGGGGGGGGGCAGTCTGTCAGTGCTGGGTCTGGGCAGAGCAGGGCAGTGTGAGAGAGAGCATGTAATAGACACTCTCTGCTTACAACTGTAGCTAGCAACCCTGCCATAGATCCACAGTCCGGGCTCTTGGGCCCCCCCCCCCACAGTGGCAAAACTTCAGGACCCGGGCACAAGTGTGACTTTTGCAACCCTGGTAGTTTCACCACTAGATCAGTGGAAGTGGTGGTTTGGGGGTGTGATCAGTGGCACACTGGTGATTAGGGGGCATGGGATCATTGGCAGTGGTAGGGGTGTGATCAGTGGCATATTACCATGACTATGGTTTGTGCATTGTGACCCCTGGAACAGATAGCCTGTATGACCACATTTATTTATGATTTGAATGATTTGTGGGTATTTACCTTGAGAAAAGGGGCCTGTGTACTATAAAAACATTGATGTTTTTTACAGATTTGGGACTTCAGTAAATGGTCATTCTGGAATGGAGTTGTAGTACTGGCTTTTTTGTATGTTTAAATTTGTGCAGTGTCACCACATAGCCAAGCACCCATCCCCTAGAAAGGGTTACATAAGGTCCGTGCAGTGTGGTTTGATGTATTTAAGTATTTGAAGTATTTAAATCCCGCCAAAATTACAAACATTTTAGCAGACAAAGTCTATTGGAACCCCCCAAAACATCCTTGCATCTGACGTAGTCATGCCCCTTTTACTCCCCATGTGACAACGCTCAGTGCTTGAGCAAACATTTTGCTATTTTGAGCAATACCACCCTGGGGTGGTGAGTTTGTAATCCTATGCAAGCAACAACTTTTAAAAAGTTCAATATTTGTACACTATTTTCCAGAGCCTACAGCAACTGTTTGAAGAGTATTACACTAACATTTCAGATAAGCATTAGTACACAATGGTTCTTGCTTTACATCCCAGTTTACTAACTTCTATGGCACTACTCAGTCACTTTAAAGTTTTGTTTTCAGCTTAAGCGAAATCCTAACAAATGGATCCCCCAGTAGCTGCTAAAAGTAAAATAGAAGCTTTGGCCCCTCCCTGGTGCAGTCCCCCACGAGAATCATTGATCCAGCATCGTTCCTCATCCTTGCTGAATGATGCCAAGTGAGTCAGTCCACCTCCTGTGAGCCCAGGGTGTTATGGATCCACCCCCACCCTGGACACACAGGGAAATGTGCAGAGAACATGCCCTACACTCCTTTATTTCTGCAGGACGTTTCAGAGGGTATAGATTTAATTCTGTGCGATTTTACATTATTACATGATAACATTTCCAGCACATTAATGCTGCAGTTATTAGATCAGAAATGAACAGTATCAAATGAATTGCAATATTCATTTGCATAGGGTTATTATGAGGCTGTGTCGTATGCTCACTGAGCTAATTCCCTGATATCCTGCAAATGAGATATGAATTACTGTTTGCTTTCATTGTTTGCAGCAAGGAACAGCTACTGAACTGCAATTCCAGTTTTTCTATCCTATTTTAAAAGGCAGAGTTCTTCTAAATTGATATGTGTTTTCAGTGGATGCTTTTCTTTGGTCTCCAAAATTCCTAAAGCAAATGTGACCAATTATGCAGACTGGGTGTCGGTTTCACACAGAACTATCCAGGAAGCCATTTCGGTGTGCATTTTAATGAACAATACATTTTAAAGAGTTCTTTAATGCTTATTTAAAAAAGAAAAAAAAAAAGAAATATACCCAAAGTAGTCTATACACACCATTCTATAACACAAAACTAATTGGACTGTAAAATTATGCATTTTTGTGAAGCCTCCCCAAACACCCCTGATCATTTTCAAGATTCAGCCTTGTCTTCTTTCTAGGATTAACACCCCCTTGCGGTCTTAGAGCAAGTGCTGTCCTTCTCCCGAGCCTTGCACATAGGCAGCATGCTTTTCTGTCACCGTGGATAAGTTCAGTCACTACGATAGTTTTGCAAATGGAAAAATTACAGGAATGTTTTGTGCATTATGTTAGGTGCTACACAGTAGAATAAAGTCTTGTGTCTTTTTGTAAATGTGCTAAATAAGTCGTATTAATAGTTATACGCTAAAACTGTCTACGTTTTTGTTTAAGAAAGGATCTGATTGCTTTAAAGGATAAGTTAACCTTTGGAACATGTTACATCTTCCCACATTTTTAGAGTGGAACTTGAAAGGTGTTTCAGCATCTGTTTCCCCCCTCCCTGTGATAGCGTGAGGGATCCTCTCCCCATACCAGCTGTCAAATTTTTAAAACAGCGTGGCTGTGCAGGGTTTCACCCACATGGCTACGTCATTCATTACCAGTTTCTTGTGAATGAATGCTTGCAAGTATGTACATCAGTCATATAGCTGACAGCTTGTAGTTCATAATGATCTATGAGTGCGCTGTTGAGCACTTTTGTAGTCCACTGATTTCCCTGCTCTCAAGTAACTGCCTGCTTGTACGAGGTACCGGCAGAAGCCTGAGATTGCATGCTCTGCAGGCTCTTTGGAAAAAACATAATACATGCACATTTTCTTACCTGCAAAAAAATACGCATTTATTATTTTTTTGTTTCAAAAGGTGAACTTATCCTTTAAAGGTACATTTAATTGAAGCCGTTTATGTCCTTCGTGGAGAAATTGGACCAAGTTTTATAAGTTTTTTGGGGGGGTTTTTCCCAGCTTGACCATAGGACATATGTAAACTACTGTTAATAAGAATCATACATTGGCTTTTACAATATGACCGTTTTTAATACAAATCAAATAAAAGAGTATAGCACTAGCTAAGAGAAGAAAGGGTTGTTGGAGGCTAATTAATCCCTTATTAATAAGTATAACCCTAATAAGAGCAAGTTTTATTTTAAAATAAAATGGATTGTTGGGTCTACTGGAGCCAGCAAGGCTTTGCTCTGCTCATAAGAGGTGGAAATAAATACATTATATCACTGCTGTTACATTGCATTTATGATTAAGTATGAACCAGTTGTATTGCGTTCTTCATTTATGCAGAACCTGCAGCACAAAGTAGGATGTGATTTACTTCAAAAGTTTCAGCTGGTTTAATACTATCTAAGGTGAATTTAGTCCATCTGGCAAAGTTAAAGCATACTATAACTTTTCCACTGAAGATGGTGGTGGGGGGCACAAAATTTGAAATATCTAGGTAAAAACTCTATTGGTTGCAATCCTATATATGTACCAATTTAGAGCAGAGTTGTGCTTCACACTAGGGTTAAGCCAGCCAATTCATTGATTGAAATTTGACCAGTTCAGCAGGGACCAGCTGAATTTTGACCAATGTATGGGCACCCCAGTTGTACAGAAGTTGATCTACCGATCAACTTCTGTATAACCAGCCTTGTAAGGTTTTTCCCGATTGATCAGTGCCACTGGGTATAGCAGTGCAGTGATTCTCATTGCAGTGAACTGGCCCAGTAGGACATATGGCCTCTTAAGGCAATTCGATTTCCTCTCTGTGCTTCCCGAGGTTCCCACAATTGGCTCCCTGCTTCTCAATCTACCATTGCCAGGGTTAGAGAAGTTTCAAGCTTATGGTCTAAAGCAGTGGTTCTCAATCGCTTTGCAATAGCCCATACACTCTAAGGCTTCCAGTCAGGTGCAAATTCTGTATCCTCCCACAGTGCCTCCCAACCCCTGTAGTGCCCCATGGTGCCTTCAGGCCCCCTTAAAGCCCTCAGCCTCTACAGTGCCCCTGAGCTTCCAACAATGTCCTGCAGTGCCTCAGAGATCTCATTTCCTACAGGACCTACAAGCATGCAACAGAGTTGCCTAACCTACTGTGCCACCCAACACCATCCAGAACCTTTTAGCATTTCAAAACATGTTTTCCCATACTTTTATTGTGCGAGTATAAAAACTTTATTTCATTACTGCTGGAGCATGGAATGATTTGGTAGAAATTTCTAGGCCCTGTTCTCAAAAAGTTTGAGAACCATTTGTCTAAACCAGGGGTCCCCGAACTATGGCCCTTCAGCTGTTGAAGTACTACATGTCTCATCGTGCCTCTGCCTCTGGGAGTCTTGCCTGTGGCTGTCAGTCTTGCAAGGCCTCATGGGACTTGCAGTTCCTCAACACCTGGAGGGCCATAGTTTGGAGAATCCTCGTGTAAATGGTAGGGTTTCTCCCTTCCCTGTTAAGGTGCACTCTTCCAGATCTGTTAGTGGTTGATGGGTTTTCCATCATTAGGCATCTGCATTTCGGATTTGCATTACTGTCATATTATCTTCTGTTCACATGTTTAAGTTTTAAGTGGATATTCAGGCCTCTTCTGCTGCCATTCTTATGTGTAGGGTATTGCAATTTGCCCTGAGTTTCTCCAGCCCTTCTTATGTGAACCTTTTTGCAATTATTAGCAGTCTTAGTTAGACTGCTTTGGGATGCCCCATGGATAAAAACTAAATTATTATTATTATTATACAGTATTTATAAAGCGCCAATAGTTCGCTCAGCGCTGTACATTACAATAACCTATGTCCTGTACTGTACAACTAAGAAATAGGATTCTTGATTTACCAGTAAATCTGTTTCTTTGACTGCAGTACAGGGCAAAGGTAGCTCCCTTCTGTTTTTTTATGATCTCACTCTTGCTTTCTACAAAACTGAGCTAGCTGGGAGTGGGAGGGATTATATGGGGGGATGTCTCTGCAGCTTTCTTTTTTGTTTTGTTTTTTTGGCCGGAGTCCAATCACTGGCAAAAAAATCAATTCAATTAGTGTCCAAGATAGCTACATATAACCCTTGGTTAAAAATACTATCCTATACTGTTCTCCAGGAAACCTGATTTTCCATAGTCTATAGAGCAGGCACTTTACTTTTGCTTTATGACTTAATATATGTTTTAAAGATGTCTTGACCATTAAAAGTTTCACAACATAGCTATTTTTTTTAAAAAGTGAAGAATGACAAATATTAAAAGTGGGGAAAAAAACATCTGGAGAAACATATTGGTTCTATTGGTAAAGGTTAATTTTTAGGGTCTCCAGAGACAAATGTAGCACATATATTGGCCAACATAACCCTTTTATAATATAAATAATTATAGTGTATCACTACCCTTTCATTAAATATTTGTGAAAATACATTCAAATAAATAACATATAAAATAGTTATTGAATCCCCAATCCCAATGCGTGCTTGAACTTGGTAAATAAATATATCAACACTCCATATTCCATAAAGTGCATCCATAATGACAATTGAATCCACAAGCTCAGTGCTGTAAATTTTCAGTAATCAATAAAGTTCATGCATCAAATAATAGTGCATCTGCAAATCATTTAAAAGGCTTGCTAAATGGTAATTAAGTCCCCAATTTCTGTACTGTAAAATTATCAATAATCAAAAATATAGATGTCCTTCGCTGTCAGCCATTCAATATTTGTTGGATCCACCTATTGCCATCTGCTTAAGTGTACCAGATCCGTAATTTCTTGACTACTACTTTGCTATAATGGGTAGCTTACGAGAAACTACTATGTTTGAAAATGGATACATCCTATGTACCCCATCTTTTGTCATGGTTGTATAAATGTTTGGTGTCCCCTCCTGCTGGATACATCCCACCTTACATTTGTAACTGTTACACAAAATCTGCCCACAAACCTCTAATTTATGCTGGCATTGTCATTAGAAAGAGGGCTCTTTTTTGGAGCTGCCCAAATATACGCTCATTGTGGGTTCAGGTGAGACAACTTAAGCTTACTTCAGTAAAACTGAGCAGTAACCCTATGAGGTATGTACTCCATGTTAATAGTGTACTACTTACCTGCTATAAATTCTCACTTACAGTTCACTTTTTAAATGCAGCCAAAGCATGAGTTCAAACTCTATGGACACAAACTACCAGCTCTCCCCAACCCTTTCCTTCTCAGCCCTCCCCCTTTTCCCTCTTTTCTTACCTCCCCTTTTTTTAATTCACTATATCTTAACCGGTTCTTGCCCACCCACAGTACATATACTGCAGGCTGGCGGCACAAGCAGGTTGGATCACATACCTGTACTTCATCTAGCCTGTTCTAGGTTATGGGTGCGCAGCACGCCACTTCTGTAACTGCTGTATCCACAGTGGATTGCTGTTACCGGTAACGGGTATCGTGATCACTATAATTAGTCATAGCAATCACATGATTACAGTGTAAACAAAACAGTCATGAATAGTTTTCATTCATGACTGTTTGTTACCTGTACCATGTGATTAGCTGTAGCCAATGTAACATGTCAACAGTAACTAAGCTGTCATGAATGTTAACCAAAACTATTGTTTACAGCAGTGAACGTCACTGTTATAAGCAATGACAGTGTAAAAAAAAAATTCCGTGATAACCCCCCAGAGTTGAACAATGTCACTATGGTGACACTGAACTGCTCTGATGACCAGATATATAAAAAAAAAAACTAAAGAAAAGAAAACGTTTAAAAAAAAAATTAAATTTGAATAAAAAATGTAACCATTATATTGCCGGTCAGGAACCCTGATCACCACCACACCAGTCGTATGACTGTGTACTGCACTGGTGACAGTTTGTGTAAACAAAAACAAATTGTTGGAAAAAAAAACAAATTTTAATTTCTGTATTTTCCAAAAAATGACAAATCATTACAACTTAAAAAAACTTACTAAATATACCCCAGACTGTCTGCTTTCTAAAAAAAGAGTCATTTGGGGGGCATTTGTACTGTACTGGTATTTTAGGACCTCAAGAATTGACATAGGCCGTCAGCACGTCAGGATTTAGCAATTTTCAAATCTATATACCATAGTATACATTTCACATAAAACAATTAACATACAGTTACTGAGATCTTTTTTTTAATCGAGGACATGTAGCAAAATACATTCTTGCCTAAATTTATGAAGAAATTAAACTTATAAGATATTTTATAACGGTAGAAAATATTGTTTTGTTTTTTTTTCAGACTTTTTGGTCTTTTTGCCTTCATATAATAAAAAAAATTAAAAACCCAGTGGTGACAAAATACCACCAAAAGAAATCTCTATTTGTGTTAAAGAAAATTATATAAATTTCATTTGGGTACAGTGTTGCATGACCACGCAATTGCCAGCTAAAGTAGCACAGTGCTAAACAGCAAAAAATGCCCTGGTCATGAAGGGTGTAAAAATGTACATGGGGTAAGTGGTTAACAATTTGGAAGGCACTGGGGAACAGACTCTGGTGACAGCAGGCTTTAGAGGTCTAATACACATATTTGATTACTAGTCTTATTTTTACCTTTGTACGATTTCTTTGCATTGTGTACTGTATACAACGAGAGGTTGCTGACCTTTACAGTACTATTGTACTTATTGCCTGTTTTTTATTACAATTTTCTTCAACTGAAGTGTCTTAATCTGAGATGGAGTTTGTCAACGTATGCCCTTCTTTAAATAAAGACTTAAAATTAAAAAAAAAGGCAGACTCTGGACCAATTGGTGTTTTTCTTCTATCACTCTTCTGTGTTTCTTTATTGCTGTGAGCCATGTCTTTGGCTACAACTTTGTTTTTTCATACATTAAATACTGTTATAAACTGTTTTCATTGTTTACATCATTGCAATACAGTAATCAGCCTAGCTAAATGATGCTTTTTTACTTTTTTGACAAATAATGGAGTTTGAAAAACTTGCAAGCTCTGCTGAATGTGTACTTTATATTTTTCATTTGTTTTCACCTCTAAGGAAAATGAAGTGGATGCTGTTCACCCAGGTTATGGCTTCTTGTCTGAGCGTTCTGACTTTGCACAGGCTTGTGCAGATGCTGGTGTACGATTCATTGGACCCACACCTGATGTTGTGCGTAAGATGGGTGACAAAGTAGAAGCCCGAGCTATTGCCATAAGTGCTGGTAAGAATGGTTAAAATTTCAAAAATTATATTCGTTTTAGTACTTAAACATTTCCTGTGCTTGCATAGGTTCCTTCTTTGCAGTTCCTGATATAGGAAGTAAATTAATTCAGCCCTTTTCTATTGATTGTACATAAGCCTAAACATGTTATTAGGTTACATTTAAAGTGTGGTCTCCCTCAAAACTAGGAACACCTACCATGAAAACCTTGCCTACTACAGGAAACTCCATCTTTCTTCTAATGTCTTTAGGCGATGGACCTGTTTTTCCATGGAGAAGTATTTTTCCTTTTTAAACTATTTTTTTCTATGATGCTTCTATCAAGATCTGATTGCCTTGTGCTATTCAGCAGTTCCCAGATCAGTTACTTGTGTTCCATGGGAACCAGACCCTATTGTGTGAGGCCAGCCTGTAATATTTGGCACTGGAACCTGCATTAGGTGCACAGTTTGGCATGTAGTACAAAGTATGTAGTTAGTCACAGAGCTGTGGATAATTTCTATAGTTCCAAGGCTCTGAAGACCCCTTCAGGGCTTGCCCACCCTGACAGTCAAAGCTTGGACTCTTACAGGGTGCAGCGTCATGGATAGGGTAAGAAAGGGTGTCCTCATAAGTTTGCAAACTCTTTCCACAGTGTATAGCCAATTGTGCAGTGTTATAGGCAGAAGAGTTGGGTGCTATTCACTTTGTTGTGGTAACCCCTGCCATTTTCCCTCTGTTTCTCCCCACAAGCAATTTAAAATTGGCTTTTTTTTCTCCTATCCTGACTAAGGCTGGCCATACATTATACAATTTGTTTTATTCAATTTAATTTAGTTTTACCTGTAGTGAAAGGACCTACCTGATTGCATACAGATTGAAAGTGTTTAGGGTTGACTCATATTATAAGGCTTTGGTAAATCTAAAGGAAAATTGTACAAGAAAATTGTTTAATGTATAGTCAACCTAAGTCTCAGGAGAATGAGGCAACTGTGTCACTTTCTCCTGGATGATGAGATGATGCTTTCCCACATGCCTTTTCTAATAAGAATGTAGAGAGCACGTTGCTGCAGTCCTGCTTTCATCTTGTACAGAGACACAGCCACAGGAACATTGTCAGCACCTGGGTTATAGCAGCTCCTATCCATATACACAAAATCTTATTAATCCTGATCATCCTTCCATGAGTACTCCCCTGGAGATCCCTGAAAGTAGCAATGGCAGATCCCAGGTGCAAGGAAACATGAACAAAAGGGCCAAATAGCATGCGTTCTACAGGCAGTCTTCAGAAAATTCAAACCACAGCTCAGGGTTATAGCTGCTTTCAAGTCCTGAAGAAATGTCCTATTATGATACCGCTTCCATTATCTGACTCTAGTGTCCTCTCAGGCACCTATCATCAGCTGATCTGAAAAAAGCAGATTTATCTGCCATGATGTCTGAATTATTTGGACACCCAATACTTCTAGATCTTTGGTTTCCAGAGACCAGATATGCTACACATCCTCTGTTTCCCCTGATCCTGTTAAGGATTCAAAAGCAGAACCTCCTTTCCTTGAGGATATTATGGAGGATCCTGATTTCGTAGCATCGGCTGCAAAGGGTTTTTTTTCTCTGTGTTTTATGAAATGGAATCTCTGGCTTCATGCCGAATGCCTTTTTCTATGGACACACATTGACACAGTGTGCACTAGTCTGCCCAGCAGCATCTCACTTTCCACAGCATAGATAAGCCCCTGTGGGCACTAAAAACTGTGCATATTTTGGAAAAGTCTTTTTGGAATTAGCCAAATTGATTGTGCATTTTCAGAACTGACCCAATCCAGATTTTTCACTAAAATAATAAGAGGATTTTAAGAATAAATGGACTGTTCCCATAGTGGATCCTCCTTTTTTAGTTATCTCAGTTCTCAATAAACATTTCTTATTGATTATGAAACACACTGCTACAGGTTGGTCAGTTTACCATCTGCCACAGTAGCACATTCAGGTACTGGCCTAGCTCACAGCTGAACTGCTAATGAAAAAGGAAATCTGGAGAGGTGCACTGGTGAAATTACCATTATTACAAAAGTTCCATAAACGCCAGATAGCAAGGGTGAATGAAAGGACCCATCTAACATGTTTCATGCTGTACTAGCGCTTACTCATAGCAACTGCTATGATTACACGCTAGTATAGTGCGATACGCGTTAGCTGTCTGTTTTTACCTGGTTTTATTATTTTATTTAAGTTTGTAATAAAGGTAGTTTCAACAGTCCATCCATCCGGACTTCTTTTTTCATTATTCCTATTGAGAATGCTCACTCTTTTTAAGGATTCTGTTAATAAGTCCTACTTTGCCTTTGTTGGTCTTACCTTGCAGCCAACAATTGCTGCTATCTCCATTTTCTTGACCAGTGGTCTCCAAACTATGGCCCTCCAGGTGTTGAGGAACTGCAAGTCCCATGAGGCTTGCAAGACTCTGACAGCCACAGGCAAGACTCCCAGAGGCAGATGCATGATGGGACTTGTAGTACTTCAGTAGCTGGATGGCCATAGTTTGGAGACCCCTGTTCTAGACCATTGCAAACTAGATGGGATATATGAATAGAGAACATGAACCTGTCTTTGAGAACTTTTTTTTTCTTAGAAGAATTACAGCTGATACCCTCACCACTGGTGTTTTTTGCATTTACACTGGAGAATATAATTCACCAAGTCTCTAGAATGTCCCTTCTCTCTGGACAATTCAGTATGTGCAGGATTTTGTGACTGAAAGCTTGGCCTGCTAAACCTGCTTGGGCGTTGTGTGGCTGTTTGATGTACATTGATGGGGTGCATTGCTACTGAATAACAAATGGCTTATGATGGTATATATTAATGATTTTGTGGCTTTGCTGGTAATGTCCAGGATGGTCCCCATGCAGATGTTAATTTCTTTGAGTGCTGTGTCGTGTGTTGACCCCTCCTCCTAATTTAGGGGTGGGACTTGGCAATTTGGGCTTGTTTACACCATATGTATTGGTTAGCTCTGAGGAAGAGGGCATCACCCTTGAAACACATAAGCTGCACTCTACTTGGAGGACACGTGTCTGGTGGTGTGATGAGAATGTACTTTATGTACTTGATCCTTACTGCATTGTGAATGTATTGGCACTTATTTTACATTTGATAGTCTCACAATAATTTGCTAGGCTAGTGCGCTTTCTTATGCTTGTTTTCCAAATGAAGACAAGTTTAACCACTTCTACAGTGATCTGTCACAGTTGGTAACAGATTTTGCCGCAATGCAGCCACAGTATGGGTGGATGTTATATTACCATAGTCGGGATGAGACTTTCGTCATCCTGGGTGGATGTCATATGACGTCCTTCCTGAAAGTACTTTGGGGGCACGCTGCGGACATAGCCAATGACGGATCACTGTTGCTAGCTGTGTTTGGTGACAGTGATCACATGGTACATACAGTGCCAATCACAGCCCATCTGTACCATGTGATTACCGTATTTTCCGGCGTATAAGACGACTGGGCGTATAAGACGACCCCCTACATTTCCTGTTTAAAATGTAGTGTTTGGGCTATACTCGCCGTATAAGACTACCCCTCTTCCAGTGCACACCAGTGGGAAGAATCGTGCCCCATCATTGGTGTCAGTGGGAGGAATAGTGCCCCATCATTGGTATTAGTGGGAGGAATAGTGCCCCATCATTGGTATTAGTGGGAGGAATAGTGCCCCATCATTGGTATCAGTGGGGGGAATAGTGCCCCATCATTGGTGTCAGTGGGAGGAATAGTGCCCCATCATTGGTGTCAGTGGGAGGAATAGTGCCCCATCATTGGTGTCAGTGGGAGGAATAGTGCCCCATCATTGGTATCAGTAGCAGGAATAGTGCCCCATCATTAGTATCAGTGGCAGGAATAGTGCCCCATCATTGGTGTCAGTGGGAGGAATAGCACCCCATCATTAGTATCAGTGGCAGGAATAGTGCCCCATCATTGGTGTCAGTGGAAGGAATAGTGTCCCATCATTGGTATCAGTGGGAGGAATAGTGCCCCATCATTGGTATCAGTGGCAGGAATAGTGCCCCATCATTAGTATCATTAGGGGGAATAGCACCCCATCATTGGTGTCAGTGGAATAGTGCCCCATCTTTGGTGTCAGTGGGAGGAATAGTATCCCATCATTGGTGTCAGTGGGGGGGGGGAATAGTGCCCCATCGTTGGTGTCAGTGGGGGGGGGAGGGATAGTATCCCATCATTGGTGTCAGTGGGGGGTGGAATAGTGCCCCATCATTGGTGTCAGTGGGGGGTGGAATAGTGCCCCATCATTGGTGTCAGTGGGGGGGGAACAATAGTGCCCAATCGTTGGTGTCAGTGGGGGGGGGGATAGTGCCCCATCGTTGGTGTCAGTGGGAGGAATAATGCCCCATCATTGGTATCAGTGACACCAACGATGGGGCACTATTCCTCCCACTGACACTTGCTGACCCCTGTTCCAGTACGGTGCTGCTGCAGTGTGTTAAAAAGATATCTTTAAAATAATATTTTTTGTAAAAATGTTTTTAATTATATATTTTTTTTTTATATACAAAGGTGCTTGCCTATCTTTTGGCTCTTCTATGAACACAGAACATTTGTCATAGGTTACTTGGATGACCTTGTCCTGAAGGAATTCTCAGTCACATCCTTGGCTACCAAAGGGGTTATTCAGTTCTTTCAAACCTTTGGCTGGATAATCGACCTTCCAAAGTTTGCTCCCCAACCCTCACACTGTCTAGAGTACCAGTGTCTAATCTTTGGCACAGCCCAATTTGGAATTGCTTTACTAAGGTCTTATATGAGGACCCTCAGTCAAAATGGCACCCCTCCGTTAGCTTCTGCATAAAGGTTATGGTCTTGATAGTAGCCTCCTTCAGGGTCGTTCCCTGTTGCCCAGTTTAAATCCAGACCTCTTCATTCTGACCTATGATGTGGAACAAATACAATCCTTGGATTGCCCAGGGTTTATGTCTTGCCAAACAAAGCTCACCCTGGAGTTGGAAAAGTCATTTCTTCACACACCCTGAAAGGCAGTGACAATGAATACCAGCATTACAGGTTGGGCAGAGTTTAAACCTGGTCCCCACAGGAGTCAAAACTTCCCATTACCATTCTGGAACTGAGAGTCATGAGATTATATCTACAGTACAATGCTGGAAATCTCTTGTGCAGAGTCACCCAGTCAGAGTACAATGCCACAGTAGTATTCAGTAGTCAGTGGTATTCCAGATGAGCAGAGACAAGGAGAAAAAGAGGGATAAAAAGCCTCAAAAGCGATGCTCCTAAGGCTTGTATTCAATTATACAAATGTGAGAAGTATGACAAAAAGTGTAGTAAGCATACTGTATACTCACATTCAGAAGATTGTTGCAGATCGATCCTAGGGTCAAGCAACCTATTTTAGCACATGTGGAGAGTAGAACTGTCTCCATGCAGAGTGGATGGTCATTGGGATTTTTCAGAAACTCTTGCACTGCACTAGGTTGCGATCAGATCCAGCGAACAATGTTAAAAAGGATAAGGCCTGGAAATGGAACATCAGATGTGTTTATTCAATAAAAGAATACTTCCAAGTGGATTCTTCAGGAAGGTTGGTATTTAGAGTTTACTGTATACTCTGGGCTGAAGGAATGCACACATATCCCACCCATTTAAAGTGTACTGTAAACCTTTTCCTGTTGAAATGGCCACTAAAGAGCCACAAAATGGATTGATGGTGTTTTAACCTGTTTTTATGATCAATAAATACTGTGCTTCCTAAAGAATCAGCTTGGAAGCACCTTTTTATTGAATGGGTGCCTCTGCTGACCACACATTGGTTCTATTGTGGGGCCTTATCCTTTTTACCAATGGCACAGTAGTGGCCTAAATAAGCCATCAGAGGGACACCAGAAGTCAGCCTGCCCTGAAAGAAACTTGTCTGATATTGTCTCCTTGGTAGAAACTCACAGCTTTCTTGGCCATCCACATCCATGGAGTGGACAATTAGCAGGGGGATTTCTTAAGCTGTCAACATCTAAACTTGGTTTGAATAGTCTCTGCACTGAGAGATCTTTCAAAATGTCAAAGGAGGGCAAAACTCGATGTGGGCATCCTGGTCTCCATGTTTAACATGCAATAATACCCAGCATTTGTAGCCTAGATCAGGGATACTCTCGTCTTCTCAGTGGATGTTCTGTTGATTCCACAAAGCTTGCTCTTTACCCTGATGCAGTTGATGCAAATCCTCCTTCGACTGCTGCGCTACATAGAGGAGGAAAGAGTGCCTTTCATGGCACTAAATTGGCCCACAATAATGTGGTACACAGATATATTCAGATTTTTAGCAGGCAGGCCTTGGCCTCTTCCAATCAGACCAGACCTACTAGCTCCCTGTTCCTTCGTGCTTCTCAGTTGTTGATGTTATGTAAAGCCTTTAAATAAAAGACATCAACGAAGGTGACTGCATAATGTGATATACTGTATATCAGTTCAGAGAGTAAAGATGCTGACTGTGACAACAGATGATTATCTCAGCCTGTTTAAATAGTTTAATTCTTATTATGCTATATCTTGGGCACATAGCCAAGGAAATGGGGAATTCCTATCTATCAGTAAAGAAGAAGGAAAAATATACAAAAACATAGACAAAATAAAGGGGAAATGTTTGTATACACCTCCAGAGGTAACAGAAAAACACCTTTTCATAAAATACCACTTTTATTCAAAAGATTTTTAATAAAAAGCAGAGCAAAATGAGCATAAAAACATTGATTAAAGTATCCATCATTATAGGGTACATCTATAAGCCTGAAAGAAACAATACAAAGTAAGTGCAAAAATGAGAACCAAGGTCTGTGCGTTTTGTTAGAGATATAGGGTTCTTCAGGACTCCTTAGGTCTCAAACATGTATTTTTATTCTTATGACAATATTGGCTATTAGTATGTAAAATACACTGAGTGATAAGCTACTTACACTGTGCAGACATGTTCCCAGGGTGGGCTGTGTGTTTACATAGACACACAAAGTGCATCTTGGCCACACTATGCCATGCCCCCCTGCTCCCTCCTCACAGGCAACTGACAGCAACAGGTGCCAATGGCTCCCGCTGCTCTCAAAGTTTTATGTGAGA
This sequence comes from Staurois parvus, assembly GCF_062004578.1. Lineage (NCBI taxonomy): Eukaryota > Metazoa > Chordata > Amphibia > Anura > Ranidae > Staurois > Staurois parvus. The sequence goes on from NW_028318301.1 coordinate 3,355,510, forward strand.
GCTGGAGGTGAAGAGAGAAGAGCAGCAACTGGGTCAGCACTGGATCATGAGAGGTACAGACAAGTGTTAAGGGGGGAGAGGGGCACAACAAGTCATGAAACATTAAGGTAAAAAAAAAATACCTTTAAAACCACTTTAAGGAGTCTAGGTTGTCTCAGGTGCTGGATATTGGTGGATGATCACTTGTTGGTTGAGGGATGGAGCAAATATACTGGATGAGGACCCAAGAGGGTTGTTGCTGTAGAGCTGTGTAAACAATATAGAAGAAAGACACACACAAAAAAACCCACAAACCAGAGTCAGCCACAACTAAAACACAAAAGTCAGATATGGAGACACATAGATCTGAAGTGCTCTGTGTGCTCCACAGTGATAAATGATTTTACACAGGAGGAAGCAGGAGGGTTCCATAGTCTGGTAGACCATGTGAGCTTAGTATGGTTCAGCACAGCAAGACTGCTGCCAAGGAAATGATGGAGGGGAAAATGAAAGGAGACAGGGGAGACCAAAACGTAAGCCCATCTAAGGAAACTGGCAGGGATATAGCGCCAGACACTAACCTGAGCAGTCCAGAAAGCAACATAGCCACAAAAAATGAGAGAAGGGGGAAGCAGAGAGTCGCCAGGAGGATTGATTGGAGAATCGTATACATCATTCCAAGCACTAGATGGGGAAACATTATTGAATTTACTTATGTAATGCTGATCCAGCCAGTCAATGACTGTCCCAGGTGTTTGAAAAAATTTAACTGTATCATTAGCAACAACCCTTGGCTTGTTGGGATATTGTCTGCCTGGATATTTTCCCAACATTTCATTGGACTTCAGGTGAAAATCAGGAAAAGGCTGGACTCTTATGCCATTTAAGGATATGTTCTAAAATTCCCTGAACTTCAAGGGACTTACCTGAAGGTAAGGGGTGGATGGGGGGACCCCATGGGTCTTCTACAGCGACAAATGGAGGCAGGTTATCTTTACCAATTGTGTCGATCAGCCGGCGCTCTGCAAAATCAGAGGGACTGGCACCCTCACCACATTGAGGGAGACCAACCAATTGAATGTTGTGTCTCAATTTTCAAGATTCTTTTCAAGATTTTTTTCTAAAAAAGGCTATTGTAAGAGATTATATATCAGAGTCTAGAAGTGTTACTGGGGTAAATAACTCAGAGATAAGGTACAGTTCTCACCTAAAATGACAGTCCTTTTTCAGATGTCCATAGAAGCATTTAACTCTTGTCACCTCAAACTTGTCATCTCGTTGAGTTTTGAAATGCCCATCTGTTTGGTAAAAGACTAGAAGAAAACAGCCTTTTTTTGTCAGAGATCATAAAATTTATTAAAATTATAGTTGCACATAAATATGTTCCTATTTGGGGCATGGCTTGACAATGCTAGTGTGAGGACGTTCTCCCAGGAGCTCTGCACGGACCGGGACTGACAGAATACATTTTGAGCTGCACTGCACAGCCGCCTTCACATGCCCAGGGTCAGGAGGATTCCACAGACAGCTAGAACCACACAAGGGGGTGAGATCACCCATTATTTACTCCGCCCTCACTATCCTCTCTTGCTGCCTCCCCTGAGATGGCGCCGCCGAGGCCTAGCACCGCTGGCCAGCCCAGGCCCGAAGACCTTCGCAGTCGGGCGGTGTTCTCCCTGGGGTGGGGGCACCGGCTTTCCTGATCTCCTCTCCTGCCCTTCCCCCGGAGGACTCACCACTGCCCTCAGACTGGAGGGAGGAGGTACATGGGCCTATGGTGGGTTCTATCCGGGACTTCATGGCGGACTTTCCCACCAAAAAGGATTTGCAGGCCATGGCTACTTCAATTGTTAATGCCCTCTCCCAAGGATTACATGACCTACGCTAACAGGTTGATACTGTGGAGGAGCTGGTATCTGACTTGGAGGGTTCCTCCCCTCCATCACTACTGAAGCTAGATTATCTGCTATCGAGGCTGACCAACAGGCCTTTAGACGCCATCTTATAGATGTTCATCTTCGTTTGGATGACGGGGAAAACAGTGATCGCCGCAAAAACCTACGGCTTTGGGGGATCCCTGAGGCTACCGCGGGGGTGAATCTACATGCTACTGTTACTGCCTTTCTCAACCAATTACTTGGAAAGCCCCCTACGGCTGAGCTGGAGCTTGATCGGGTACACTGGGTCCTGGGACCCCACCAGTCTTCTACATCTCTTACTGCTAATGCCTCTCTTCTGCCTCCCAGAGATGTTCTCTGCTGGGTTCTTTTTTACACGATAAAGGAAGAAATATTATGCCACGCTTGGACCGCAGGTCCAGTTGACTTTGTTGATGCCACAATCCATGGGGGATGCTGCAACCCTTGTTGGAGGTGATATGTACCGCTGGGGTCACCCATTTCATCTTATCCATAAGGAGGGGGCTGAGTTTCCTCTCTGCTCTCCGGACCTACTAACCGCATTGTTTGACTTCCTGGGCAAGTCTGCTGGTGAGGTGCCAAACTGGCTGGACTCTCTATTGCATCCAGATGCTTCACCTGCTCCGTTTCTATGGCCACAGAGGCTCCGGAGGCTCCGGTCTAGAGCTTCATGCCAGGTCTCTGCCAGGATGAGACCCCCTAGTCCTACGCCTGCTGCTGCCGAAGATTGATTGACCCCTTTGCTTGTTATAGTCTTGGATTCATTGTACCAGGGGCTGCTAGGGGATGGCGGAGGGCATTTTGTGCTTCCTTCTCCCCTTGTCTCCTGAATGTGGGGTGACTCTCTTTGTTGCATTTTTGTTTTTGACTTGGACGCCTAATTTTTGCATCTAGGGTGGCAACCTCTGTTTTTGATGGCTCCATGTGTTGGGTTGCTTATGCCCCCTTTGCCCTCCCGCCCTCCTTTTCCTATTTTGGGAAGGGGTCCTTCCTGTAACCTATATAAAAAGTGATGCAGCGCTAATAATAAAAAACACTCAAAGAATAATATACATATAATACTGAAAATATATATATTTTAGCAAACGGGGTAACAGATGACCCAAATCCACATGGGGATATAAAGGAGACAGTGACCCCTAGTATCCAAAGGTATTAAATGGTGACCATGTAGGTATCTGCCGGAAAAACTAAACAGATAACAATGGCTTAGTGCAAAATAGAGTGTCCACAGTTCATATTACTAAGACGTGCAGGTGTTATGTGAGTGTATATATCTCCTTTTTTTTGGCTTATTGCTATTTCTGCCATTAAAAGAAGTAATACACTATGAGGATTGTGTTCTCTTCTTAACCTATGAGCATAAGAGCTTTGACATCTGAGGAGGGTGTATTCCGTTTGCCCACTAGTCCGGTTGAATACTGTTCATGTGATGAATGCCCATACCATCCTACCTGAGGAGCCACTGGTTTGAGGGATCCAGAGGTGATCTACATTTCCTCTGTGGGGTCGTAGAGTGGAGGTGAGAGGCCATTGCAGCCATACTACCTGGGATCACGTTTGGAGTGTGCTGTGATTCACCTGCACATCTTAGTAATATGAACTGTGGACACTCTATTTTGCACTAAGCCATTGTTATCTGTTTGGTTTTTCCGGCAGATACCTACCTGGTCACCATTTAATACCTTTGGATACTAGGGGTCACTGTCTCCTTTATATCCCCATGTGGATTTGGGTCATCTGTTACCCCGTTTGCTAAAATATATATATTTTCAGTATTATATGTATATTATTCTTTGAGTGTTTTTTATTATTAGCGCTGCATCACTTTTTATATGTGTTTCTATTATCGCCCTTATTTGGTGTGGGATAGATGCTGGCTGCTTTTTAGTTAAGTGTATCATTTACCGTAAAAGTGCAGGAGGATATATTTTTGTTATTTCTTCCTGTAACCTATGCTACTTAATGATGTCAGGAGCTTTATTGTTGCTTGGTTGGGGGGGGCTCCCTTCTCCCTTCCTCACCTGGCCGGCCTAGCTTTGTTAGCTTGGTATTTCTCTCTGGGCCGGGCGGAAGGTGTTTGGCCTCCCCTTGCCTTCTTGGTGGGGGGGTGGCCCTTCTCACATCTTTGTGAGCCACACTGTTTGTTATTATTTGCTATCCTACTGCTACTTTTTTTCCATTGTTTGACACTGTTTTACATGATCCTGCGTATTGTTACCTGGTGTTTACTTGGGGGGGGGGGGGGTGCGTTTCCTTCTTTCTCAGTCCCTTTGCACCCTTGGATCGAGGATTGGCTGACCCTGGTTGGGGGACCTGTTCCCCCACCCACCCCCATGCTTTCGGGCAGGTTGGGGATATCCTCTTTTCCTCTTCGATGGTGGTATGGGGACATGTGTGATTTCTTGGTTTTGCTCCTCAGTAGATTTTGGCGGTATTGTCTTCTATCTGTGTATGTTATTTTGTTATTTTTTGTCCTTTGTCCATGCAACTCATTTTCATCTCTTGTGTCTCCTGACTTACCTCCTCTCCTCTGGCCTCACCCACCGGTGGTTTTGTTTTGACTCCCCATAGGGCTAATCCTTGTGGAGGTGCTTTGCTCTCCTCCCAGGGACTTCTTCAGTTTTGTCCATTATTGCAGATATTTCCCATTCTACTTCCCTTCTTTACTCTTATTCTTTTTTCTTCCATTTCCCTTTTTTCCTCTTCTCCTCCCTTTTTCCCCTTCTCCTCCCTTTTCCCCTTCTCCCCCCTTTTTTCCCTTCTCCCCCCTTTTTTCCCCTTCCTTTTCCCTTTCTCCCTCCTTTATTCCCTTCCCCTTTTCTCCTCCAGTTTCCCTTTTTCTCTCTATCTTGTTCTTCCTCTCTCCCTGACTTCTTTTCCCCTCCTTCTTCCTCTTTTCCTTTTCCTCTCTTTCTCCCTCTCTGTTTCTTTCTTTTTGTCTCTTTTCTTCGTTTCCCTGGTTCTGCTTTCTCTTTTTTCTGTGTGATTTTCTCTCCCACCCGGGGGGCCCTATCTCCAGCCTTTCTCCTTGTTTTGTGGTTTCTCTTGGCCCTCCTTCCGTCATGGTTTCTTTGAAGATAACCACTCTTAATACCTGGGGCCTCAACACCCCGGAAAAGCACACGCGGGTACTGGCTGACCTCAAAAAAGAGCAAAACTCAAATTGCCTTTCTACAGGAAACACACTTCAAATGTGATCATATTCCAAAATTAACTAATCGGGACTTTACTTGGGTGTATCATAGTTCCTAAAATAGAATAAAGCGAGTGCTCATAAAATTAAGTAAAATTATAGCAGCTAGAGCACTTGAGGAAATCACAATAACCTCAAGTCCTGTAAATGGTAAAATATAAAGTGCAGTGCTAAAATGGATAATCAATAAATACATAAATAAAAGTTTGTTTAAAATTTTGTGCAATCAATAAACTCATATGCGGCACTAATGGAACACTTCCATAGCTCTAGATATAAAGGCTTGTGACAGAGGAAATGACAGAAATGCGCACTCACCGACCGCGCATAGAATATGCGCCTATAAATATCCATCAACCAAGGTGTAAAACAGCGGGTAGGTGATGAGACATCCCTCAGGAAAAAGTTGTCATCAAGCAGTGGTCAGCTGGACTCGGAGGACTCCTTTAAGGATGTGGGTAAACCACCTGGATACATTGCTCCCTCCTCTGGATGTTGAATGTAGTATAGGCTGTACTATGGATCTAATAGCCCCTCAATATGGGGCCACAGGAAAGGAAGTGCCAATAGTGTAGTATTTCTAGGACTTTATTAAGTAGTAGTATAAAAATTGAGCATAGATATTGCAGGTCAGGAGTACATATAACAGTGCAAATGTCAGAGAAAGCAATGTACAGACCCTAAAGTTAGATGGACGCCGGACCTCCTCGTGGTCCCAGCGGCGATGACGTCACACACTGTCAGCTCCTGCTTAGGCCTTTCGTGCTAAGGCACATCGTCAGAGGGGAGGCTAACAGCAGTGTGACGGGCGTCAATTGCTTAAATAGAGTGGAGAGAGCAGTGCATGCGTGCCAAGTCGCCATTTTCCCGAAGAACGGGAAACTGCACATGCGTGCTCGCCGAGACGCCATTTTGCTGTGGATATTAACTTGACAGCTGGGGCGCTCGACGGAGCACTGTCAGAGCATAGGAAAAAGAAAACCGAGCCGGATGAGAGTGGCCCAAAACCCCAGGGGGATACATAAAGAAGTGACAATGACAATATCAATGCCTAATCCAGTGGGGAAGAAACCACCAGGACCAAAATCCTCATATATATATATATTGTGTTTCACCAGAGATGGTGATCTTGAGGGGTGCCTTAATTGCTATAAATAGCTATCCATCCATGGCATAAAGGTGCTCTATAGTAAACGTACTCTGTAAAACCTCAGGGATAATGGAAACTTTAAATGCAATGGAAATATGCTGATAAAATTAAGATATAATAAGATAAAAATAAATATAAACATAAAAATCTATTCCATAAGCAAATAAAGGAAAAGTGAATGATACATATAAGATATAGATATATATATATATAGATATATATATATATATAGATATATATATATATATTAGGACTGCTCTGATAATAATGAACTCTATATAATAGGACCAATGTCATGCCAGATAGAGGAAACTAAGTACATAAAACTGAAAAAGTGTTAAGGCTCCCTTATTGAAAGTGGCCCATCATAGGCATAAATCGGATCATACTATAAAAATATATAAATAAATAAATATGATCAAATTAAAAATAAATATATTACTAATGCAACATCAAAAGACCCCAAAACAGGCAAACCAGCTAAAAACCTCCATAAAAGGTAGGTGAAATATGGTAAGGCATCTCATTGATGGGATAAAAACATATATATTGATGGGATATAAACATAAAATATATATAAATATGCAGTAAATAAATGAAATAAAACAAGAAAAATCGAACATAGGGACAAATTGAGATCATATCAATTATTAGCTATGAAGCAGTTAACATCAGTCTCAAAGTTATGTCCCCGAGGGTGTAGGGTGTCCAGTTCATATACCCACTTAGTTTCAGCTTGCAACACAGCCCTAGTTTTGGGAGGAGTATGATAATTGTTATAAAATCTACCGCCAGTTTGATTAACTGGGGTGTTAGGAAAGAGAGGAGGAAGGAGGACGAATGGATACTCTTTAAAGAGAAGGTTTTAAGAGACCTTAAAAACATATCAAGCGCCCATATGATGGTGCAGGTGAGAAAAAAGCTGTCACATCACTACTTGAGAGAAAGGATTTGGTAATTAGGCCAGCAGACAAAGGTGGTGGTGTGGTGATTTTAAATAAAAATGACTATGTAATACAGGTCAGTAAAATTCTGAGCGACAATACCACGTATTAACTTTTACCCCGAGATCCAATGCTAGGATATAAAAAACTGCTCAAGACTATTATCAATAAGGGTTTTGATATAAACATTTTAAATAAGAAAGAAAAAGCTTTCCTATGCCCCACGGCACCTAAACTACCTATTCTCTATATTCTCCCCAAAATGCATAAGGATCCCGTTCATCCACCTGGACGCCCCATTATTAGTGGGATTGGATCCCTCAGTTCCAAAATTGGGGAGTACATAGATTTTCACCTTCAACCTCTGGTAACGCAAACGCCTTCCTACCTGCGTGACACAAAACAGGTGCTAAATGAAGTCAGGTACTACCGAGCACCTTTTTGATTACAGCGGATGTAGCCTCTCTCTACATGAACATTAACCATGTTGATGGCATGGAGGCAGCAGATTTTTATCTCACACATCATAGCACCTTACCTACTACACAAAAGCACTTTATTCTAGATCTGTTGAAATTTGCGATGAACCATAATTATTTTTGGTTCAACAAATCTTACTATTTACAGATCAAAGGCGTTGCAATGGGGGCCAAATTTGCCCCCAGCCTAGCCAATCTTTTTATGTCTCGTTGGGAGGAGGATTTAATCTACGCTAGAGACTGGCCAGAGTTAGTAATGTATAAAAGGTGCATCGATGACATCCTCCTCCTATGGAATGGTGAGGAAGAGTCACTGGTTAACTTCCTCATCACCTTAAATAACAATGATCTCAATATCAGTCTTACTTATGTATATAGTCAACAAGAAATCAATTTTTTAGACCTCACTCTATTAATTTTAACGGAAAAATTGTTACAAAGTCATTTTTTAAAGCTCAAAAATAGACCTAAAATCAATTATTAATAAATCACAAAATATAAATGTCCCATATCATTAAGTGCAAATCTGTGTCAGAGAAAATTTCTTTCAAGAAAAAGACACCATAAAAAGTCCCTTGTGGTGAAAAATACGAACTCCAAATAATTTTTCACCGAAAGTGACGTCAGACGTAAGGCGAATGAACCGGAAATGCGTCAACGCGTTTCACTCCTCCCATCGGGCGTTCTCAAGACGTCCATTTCCTGTCTTACATGTCTTAAATAGCTCGCAAATGGCCCACCCCTCGCTTCTAATTGCTCAGCACTCCTCTCCAGAAGTACTAAACACCGCCCCCACTACCCATTGATGTGGGAATCCTTTACAAACAGAGGCAACATTGTCAAAACAATTAGATTACTCTATACAGCCTTGCAATTAACATATTTAAATCCCTCTCAAAGGCTCAATATTACACCATTCTAAAACAATCTTTATTCAATTAAATTAATACAAATAAATAAGTAAATGTCAGGGATCTCCGCGATCCCTGCCGCGATGGTCCCGGCGCAGGCGCACTGCTCCACCCAGTGCACGGGCACTAGGTCCGGGCTGGCCGCGGCGTTCGAGTTTGCGCATGCGCAGTAGAAGCCGCGGCCGCCCGCTGGGCACCAATGGCAGCGCAGGGCGGGATATTTAAAGGTCCCTGAGCTGTCATTTCGTTGCCTTCTGGTCTTACCTGCTTCCTGTGATCCTGTACCTGTGCCTAGTAAGTTATTGACCCCTGCTTGCCTGACCTCTCTCCCTGGATGCCCCTTATTAGATCTGACCTCCTGTTGCTGACCTGGCGTGTGACCCGACGATTCTCTGCCTGCTCCCTTGTACCTTACCATCCTCTACATTACCGACTCGGCCTGTCTGACTACGCACCTGCTCAGCCATCCATCCATCCATCCCATCGGGCTCACCCGACCTCCTCACATCTGGCTCTCCCTGGTTGGAACCCCTGGCAAACACCCCTACCACTGACAGGTGTGCTCAGTAGAGGCGACCTGGTCTCGGGGTACTACAAGTCCATCCCCACCATCAGGGGCCCTGGTGAACAAGTACCCCGGGGCTTAGACTCCGCGCTCTGGGCACGCTTGACCAGTGGAGTGCTAGTGGTGCCGCTCGGCGGTCCCTCACAGTACCAGAAGGCCATGACTGAGCCTCGAGGAGGACTCTCCCCGTTGGACGAGGTTTGCAGGCACCTGGCCACCTTGACGCAAGCAGTAAACACATTACAGGACAGATGTCTGCAGATTGAGAATCGGTTTCAGGCCTGCACCATATCTGTTCCTGTTTCACAGGCCCCGGTTCCTGCACCACCGGTCGCAGCAGCCCACGAGCTGGCTCCTGGGCCTCCCACGTCACTCCCTATGGCGGAACCCCGAGTACCCTTACCCGAACGCTTCCATGGGGATCGCACACGCTTTCGGTCATTCCGTGACTCCTGTCTGCTCTATTTTGAACTGCAGCCACGGACCTTTTTGACAGAATCGGTGAAAGTGGGGTTTGTTGTCTCCCTGTTGCAGGGTGAACCCCAAGACTGGGCCCACCGACTAAGGGGAAACAATGACCCTCACCTGGTTACGGTCGACAGCTTCTTTAACGCCATGGCCATCTTATATGATGACCCATAACGAGCGGCCTCGGCCGAGGCCACACTATACGCACTCCGACAAGGTCGGCGTGCGGCTGAGGAATACGCCTCTGACTTTAGGCGCTGGATGGGTGACACCCGTTGGAACGAGTTCGCACTTTTGCACCAGTTCCGTATGGGCCTTTCTGAGGCTCTGAAAGACGAGCTCGCCCGGGTGGAGGTGCCCGAGACATTAGAGGACTTGATTGCACTCACCATTAAAATTGACCGTAGGCTACGGGAGCGCAGATTGGAGAGGTCTGGTCAGGGTCGCGGAAATCCCTGGGGGTCATTTCAGGGATCCAGTCAACATGCTAGGCCAAGCATCCAGAACCTGCCGTTTGAAGATGCTCCCGAACCCATGCAGCTAGGCCTGGCTCGGCCTAAACTATCGCCAGAGGAACGCCAGCGCAGACGCTCCCAGAATCTGTGCCTGTATTGCGGCGAAGCTGGTCACATGGTGCGTTCCTGCCCGCAGAAACTGAGTAAGTTCACCTCATCTTCTTTATCTGTTGGCAATACGAGTCCGTCCCAGTACTTAGTTGTTCCCCTCCCCTTTCAGCTTTCAGAAAGGACCGTGGAGGTGACGGCCATAGTTGATTCGGGGGCTGTTTTGTGGATATCAATTTTGCTCACCAGCAGGGTATCCCCCTCCGCCCAAAGGAGAAGGGGTTTCACATCTTTTTGGCTGATGGTTCCCGGATAAAGTCAGGAGTAGTTAACCAGGAGACCCTTTCCATTATGACTTCCATTGCCGGTCAGCACCAGGAACTCCTCCGACTGGATGCTATTGCATCACCCCTTTTCCCAGTCATTCTGGGGCTCCCTTGGTTGCGGGCCCATAACCCCCAAATTGACTGGGAGACTGGGGTTGTCTCGTTCCCTTCCCCATATTGTCGGGAACTGTGTCGAACTTCGGGCCCGGAGGTCCCCCAGGTCCTCCTGTGCTCTGAAGGGGATGACAGCCTAAAACAAGTGATTCCTGCAGCCTATCACAAGTTTCTTGATGTGTTCAGTGAACGGGGAGCAGATGCTCTACCCCCCCCACCGCCCATATGACTGTCCTATCGATCTGTTGTCCGGTTCTGAAATTCCGTTCGGGCGAATTTTTCCCCTTTCTGAGCTAGAATTAGGGGCCCTGAAGGACTATATTGAGGACAGCCTCCAAAAGGGATTCATCCGTCCCTCCACTTCCCCAGCAGGTGCAGGGATCTTCTTTGTAGAAAAGAAGGACAAGACTTTGAGGCCATGCATTGACTATCGGGAACTGAATAGGGTCACTATTAAAAATCGTTACCCATTTCCACTGGTACCTGAATTATTCCAGAGCTTAAAAGCTGCAGTAGTATTTACCAAGCTGGACTTAAGAGGAGCCTACAATTTGGTTCGCATAAGGGAGGGGGATGAGTGGAAGACGGCCTTCCGCACCCGTTTCGGCCATTTTGAATACCTGGTCATGCCGTTCGGGTTGTGCAATGCGCCAGCCACCTTCCAGCACTTTGTAAATGATATCTTTAGGGACTTCCTGGACATCTTTGTCATCGTCTACTTAGACGACATTTTGATTTTCTCATCCTCCCTGGGGGAGCACAGGGTACATGTAACAAAGGTGTTGGGGCGGTTGCGGCAGCACGGGTTGTACGCTAAGGCAGAGAAATGCTGCTTTGAACAGGCTAGCGTTACATTTCTGGGTCTGATTATCTCCACCACGGGAGTCGCAATGGACCCTCAGAAGGTCTCAGCGATCCTAGATTGGCCTGAACCCACGGACAGGAAAAGTGTCCAACGTTTCATCGGGTTCGCAAATTTCTACCGGAAGTTCATCAAGAACTTCTCGGGTCTGGTCTCCCCCATCACTCAGTTAACTAAGCTTGGGACGCGGTTCAGATGGACGCCCGAGGCACAGGAAGCTTTTGAAGCACTAAAAAGGTTATTTACCTCGGCACCCATTCTGGGTCATCTCGACGCCTCCCTGCCCTACATCTTAGAAGTAGATGCATCAGAAAACGCGGTTGGCTCCATCCTTTCCCAGCGGAAGGGCGCCAAGGAATTACTTCACCCAGTAGCATTTTTCTCACGGAAACTTACCCCTGCGGAGCGGAATTACGACATTGGGGATCGCGAGCTACTGGCTATCAAGACCGCTTTAGAAGAATGGAGGTACCTACTGGAAGGTGCCTCCCATCCCATCCTGATATTCACGGACCACAAGAACCTGGAATATTTGAGGACGGCCAAACGTCTACGCCCAGGACAAGCAAGATGGGCATTGTTTTTCTCGAGGTTCCAGTTCCACATCACATACAGGCCCGGCTCGAAAAACACGAAGCCTGACGCGTTGTCGCGCATGTACGAGGACACCAAGGAGACCCCAGTACCAGACACTATTCTTCCTGCAGGAAATTTCTTGGCCCTTCAGACAAACCTTCGCTCCGAGATCCTGAGAGCGTCCACAGCGATGTCTACCTCCGATGGGGCCCCCCTCCAGAACAAGGAGGGACTCCTATGGAGGGAGGACCGGATTGTGGTGCCGGAGGATGCCCGAACCTTAGTCTTGGGACACTGCCATGACCATCCACTGGCAGGACATTTTGGGCCGGTCAAGACCCTGGAACTTCTCCGACGTTCCTTCTGGTGGCCGGACATGGCCAAGGATTGTAAGAACTACGTGGGCTCCTGTGCCATCTGCCAGCGGAGCAAGCCTTCAAGAAATAAGGCGTGGGGCTTGCTACGTCCATTGCCCATCCCTGAACGGCCCTGGCAGAAAATCTCTATGGACTTAATAGTCGAGCTTCCACCTTCACTGGACCACACAGCAATTCTCATGGTCGTGGACCGCTTATCCAAGATGGCCCATTTCATCCCGTTACGGAAGACGCCATCAGCAGCCGAGACGGCGCAAGTCTTTATTCGAGAGATCGTTAGACTGCATGGGGTTCCCGAAGACATCGTCTCGGACCGAGGGGTGCAGTTTACCTCGCGATTTTGGAGGGCGTTGTGCAAAGCCCTGGATATCAAGCTGTCCCTTTCCTCGGCATTTCACCCTCAGACCAATGGCCAGACCGAAAGGACCAATCAGACCCTGGAGCAGTACCTGCGATGCTACACATCATTCTCTCAGGACAACTGGGTGCCACTCCTTCCTTTGGCAGAATTCGCGTACAACAACGCTTGCTATTCAGCAACTGGGCAGTCCCCGTTCTTCGCCAACTATGGGTTTCATCCGGTCTTCCTCCCGGACTTGGTCCCGGAATACCCGATTCCAGCGACACAGGACGCACTGTCCTTCTTCACCTCCAACAATAAGAAACTACAGGAAGCCATCCGTCAAGCCCAAGAAGACTACAAGAGGGCTTTTAATAGGAGGTGAAGAGGGGATCTGGTGTTGCAGCCCGGAGAGAAGGTTTGGCTGGCTACGTCTAACTTGAGGATGCTCTGCCCATCAAAGAAGTTGGGACCTAAATTTATAGGCCCTTTCTGCATCAAACGGATGGTCAATGAAGTGGCCTATGAACTTGTTCTCCCTGAGACACTCAAGATCCACCGTGTCTTCCACGTGTCCCTGTTGAAACCAGTAGTCCCTGATGCCTTCCCGGAACGGGAATCCAGGCCCCCGGAGGCCATAACGGTCGAAGAGGAAGAAGAATTCGAGGTGGAGGCAATCTTGAAGTGCCGACGAAGGGGGGGCCAGACCCAATTTCTCATCAAGTGGAAGGGCTACGGCCCTGAGGACAATTCGTGGGAACCAGCCCATAATATCCATGCACCTAGGCTTGTCCGGAGGTTTCTTTGTGATCACCCGTGGTGGAGAGATCGGGTGGGCATCCGGAGGTTGCCCGTAGGGGGGGGGGGCAATGTCAGGGATCTCCGCGATCCCTGCCGCGATGGTCCCGGCGCAGGCGCACTGCTCCACCCAGTGCACGGGCACTAGGTCCGGGCCGGTCGCGGCATTCGAGTTCGCGCATGCGCAGTAGAAGCCGCGGCCGCCCGCTGGGCACCAATGGCAGCGCAGGGCGGAATATTTAAAGGTCCCTGAGCTGTCATTTCGTTGCCTTCTGGTCTTACCTGCTTCCTGTGATCCTGTACCTGTGCCTAGTAAGTTATTGACCCCTGCTTGCCTGACCTCTCTCCCTGGATGCCCCTTATTAGTTGTTGCTGACCTGGCGTGTGACCCGACGATTCTCTGCCTGCTCCCTTGTACCTTACCGTCCTCTACATTACCGACTCGGCCTGTCTGACTACGCACCTGCTCAGCCATCCATCCATCCATCCCATCGGGCTCACCCGACCTCCTCACATCTGGCTCTCCCTGGTTGGAACCCCTGGCGAACACCCCTACCACTGACAGGTGTGCTCAGTAGAGGCGACCTGGTCTCGGGGTACTACAAGTCCATCCCCACCATCAGGGGCCCTGGTGAACAAGTACCCCGGGGCTTAGACTCCGCGCTCTGGGCACGCCTGACCAGTGGAGTGCTAGTGGTGCCGCTCGGCGGTCCCTCACAGTAAATTAATACTAAATAAAAATTATAACAAAAAATACATTTTATAATAAATCTTTTTATATAAAATAATATCTAAAAATATATAAAAATAAACCTAAAAAATATAATATATAAAAAATAATATAAAACAATTATCTCATGTATATACACCAAAACTTATTCGTCACATATAATATATCAATAGAATATAATAAATAATATATATTTAAATCCAGACTTCTAATTGAACAAAAGCCAATCTATACCCATGTCCAAATTTGACCCTTCCAGGTACAGAAAGACCCCTATACATAATAAATATATAGTGACCAATATTGCCAGTATATATATGTATACCCCCATGTGGACAAAATATTCTATTACCAATTGGACAAAAAACTATTTATATCTATTTCTGAATTCAACCCTTTAGGATACAAAGAACCCATTTGATATATTCATTTTGTCTCATTCTGCGAGATACTCAATCAATGGGTAGCGGGGGCGGTGTTTAGTATTCCTGGAGAGGAGTGCTGAGCAATTAGAAGTGAGGGGTGGGCCATTTGCGAGCTATTTAAGACGTGTAAGACAGGAAATGGACGTCTTGAGAACGCCCGATGGGAGGGGTGAAACGCGTTGACGCATTTCCGGTTCATTCGCCTTACGTCTGACGTCACTTCCGGTGAGTGGAACGCACGCCGAGCGGTGCGTTCCAGCGGCCATTTTGTGGGATTTAGGTTGGCTCTCTGCTGTTCCTCTGCTCTATCTGGCTACATTGGTGTGGGAACCCTGGAGTATGTTGGCTGGTTGTGATCATCAGGATGTCATGGGCTTAATAAATGTGCCTTTTACAAGCCATTGAAATGTGAGTGGCCTGGATTCTGTTCGTTATTGTACAAGATTGATCTGGCAATATTACACTATGTGAGTTTTCTCTTTGATGATACGGTGGAGCAAACTTGGGAGCTACGGTGAGGACCTGTAAGAGGATTTTATCTTGGAGAGGCTATCATTGAGCTGATGGAAAGAGGGTATAGGATTCCCATAAGATCCTAAAGGCTTTTCATTCGCCAAAATCTGGTGAGTGCATTTGATTTTGGTGTGCACGGGTGAAAGGTGGAAGACTAGAAAAATTATTTGGAGTTCGTATTTTTCACCACAAGGGACTTTTTATGGTGTCTTTTTCTTGAAAGAAATTTTCTGTGACACAGATATGCACTTGATAAAGAATGAGAGTGCAGCGCTAACCCAAATAGCGATTAAACATATGATAGACCACATATGATAGTGGATCAGTAAAATGTCAGTGTAAGTTCATCAGATGTGCTGAAAATGCATACAGTCTCCAGTATGTAAAAAACCAAAAGTAGTGACTTTCAGAAATGATAATAGCCAAATAATGCACTAACCAGATAGCGCATATTAAAGCGCATGGAGCATTTAAGACCTGCCCCTGGTGCTCAGCCACTGTATCACTGGAGCCAGGAGATGTCATCTATAGGGTGACCACTAGATGTCATCTATCCGGATGGAAGCTGAGTCCAGCCACTGTATTAGAGGATCAGGCGGATGTCATCTATAGGGCGACCACTAGATGTCATCCGTTCCAGGAGGAGCTGTGTCATGGATCCAGGGATGTCACTTGCAGATGTGTCCTTTGCTCAGCACAGCCCCAGGACCTACAGAATTACAGGCTCCCCAGAAATAAAGAGCCCGTGGAAAAAGGTCTCAAATAGTGTGATATCGTTTATTAAAGTAGGTAAATAATCAGAAAAGAACTTACTAACAACGGTTCAGCTGCTCATAAACGGCCAGACCAGAGGTACATGTACACAGGATATAAATAGCTTGGCACTTCCCTAACGCGTATCGTGTGAGTACACATCATCAGAGGGACTGTGCCAGTGGTAAAAGGAGTGTTTTTATACATAAAAAAGCGCCAAAATACACCGCAATGCGGCGGCGCCGTTATTGCTGGTTCGCGCATGCGCAGTAGCGGTCGCGCATGCGCACTAGCGTTCGCGGCGGCCATTTTTAAGAAGCCAAAACACATTATGGACATACAAGTGTTGGTTCAGCAGTAATCTTAGTGGGAACAAGATACTGCATTCCTAAATCAACACGGGGCAAGTGGATTAGCTGAAATTACACATGGAACATACTTAATGCCCCATTGTAACAAGAACAGCGTGGTGAAACAATATTAAGAAATATATTAAACTAGAAAATACTAAGGTGCATCGACTTTTTACAGCGATTATAGCACTCCAATAGGAATGTACAGATAAAGGCAAAATACATCAAATGCGTCAAACATATAAATTAAAACCACTCTGGTTAAAAAGTAATATCATTAAAAATATTAAATTTTAAAACCAATGTACTAAGATTAAGGTGCATCAACTTATTGAAAGCGATTATGTTACTCTAGTATGAATACAAGTAAAGACAAATTACGTCAAACATATAGATTAAAACCAATCTGGTTTATAATGTAAAATCATTAGAAATATTAAATTCTAAAAGTAATAATGTACTTTAGATCATAAATGATCGATCAGCTGGTATCGATGAAACAATTAATATCTAATTCTACGTTTAGTCCCTGTGGAACTTGGGACTGTAGAAGATATATCCATTTGGTCTCGAGCATGGAGACCGCTCGTTTTTTGTGGATACCCCTCCAGTTACTTTTGATGGTATCGATACCCACAAAACGCAGGGAATGTGGATTCCTATTGTGTCGCTGGCGGTAATGCATAGACAAGGAGTGCTCCTTGTAACCTTTCTTAATATTGACCAGGTGTTCTCTCAATCTGTCTCTCAGTCTCCTTGTCGTTCTACCTACATATTGCTTCCCGCAACTACATTCCAAAAGGTAGACAACATAGGAGCTGTAGCATGTGATCGTAGACTGAATGTCAAAAGATCTACCAGTTGAATTCGAACAGAAACTTTTTATCGGGTTCTTGTGAATTCCATTACAAGTGCATATCATACATCTGTTACAAGGAAAAAACCCTTTTCTATTTAGAAAGTCAAACGTGAGTTGCTTTGGGGGATTGACAATGTTGGGGGCTAGTCTGTTTCTTAGTGAAGGTGCTTTTCTGTAGATGATTTCTGGATGCTCCGGTAAGGCTTTACACATCACCGGGTCACTCTTAAGAATGTTCCAGTTCTTCCTAATAATTCTGGCAACTTCTTTATATTGCATCGAAAAGGTAGTTGTAAAGGGACAGAAAATCTCTTTATTGGTCTTATGTTGTGTAGTTAGCAGGTTAGTCCTGTCCAAACTTGTCATATAAAAAAGCTTTGAAAGTTCTGATAACAAAAGGGTCTGATTCAGGAATCCTAAATAAAAAAGAACGGGATTACTTGTGCCCCACTGTACCCAGGCTTCCGGTCCTTTATTGCCTGCCCAAGATCCATAAGGACCCTACCAATCCTCCAGGTCGCCCCATTGTGAGTGGCATAGGGTCCTTGTGCTCTCGGGTAGGAGAATATATCGATTTTTTCTTACAGCCAATAGTCCGCAATACTCCATCTTTCTTGAGAGATTCAAAACAAATCCTGGTTGAGATTATGGACATAAAATTAGAGAAACCTACTTTTTTGGTAACGGCGGACGTTGCTTCGCTCTACAGTAATATTAATCATACAGATGGCTTAGAGGCGGCGGAATATTATCTAAATGAGACCATGGACATACCATGCATTCAGAAGCAGTATTTATTGGAACTATTAAGCTTCGCAATGAAGCACAATTATTTTTGGTTCGACAATAAATATTACCTGCAGATCACAGGCGTCGCAATGGGTGCAAAATTCGCACCAAGCCTGGCTAACATCTTTATGGCTAGATGGGAGGAGGAGGTGATATACTCCATGGATTGGCCACATTTGCGGTTTTATCGGCGTTACATAGACGATATTGTGTTGCTATGGGATGGCGATGATTCCTCACTACAAAATTTCTTTACCACTCTAAACTACAACAACTTAAATATTAAGCTCACTTTTAATCATAGTTACAGTAGTATTGATATTCTGGATCTCACCCTCATCAATGATGGCACTAAAATTACCACCAAAACCTTTTTTAAAAGCACAGACAGAAATGGGTACATCCCAAAAGACAGTTGCCACCTGCCTAGGTGGCTGGATAACATCCCCAGGGGACAATTTCTTCGGATAAGGCGGAACTGTGGTAATATGCAAGATTTCATTGCACAGTCTAACATTCTTAGAACAAGATTCATAGAAAAGGGCTATGACAGCCAACTACTGGATATGGAGATTGACCGAGTGGCTAGTTTGGACAGGACTAACCTGCTAACTACACAACATAAGACCAATAAAGAGATTTTCTGTCCCTTTACAACTACCTTTTCGATGCAATATAAAGAAGTTGCCAGAATTATTAGGAAGAACTGGAACATTCTTAAGAGTGACCCGGTGATGTGTAAAGCCTTACCGGAGCATCCAGAAATCATCTACAGAAAAGCACCTTCACTAAGAAACAGACTAGCCCCCAACATTGTCAATCCCCCAAAGCAACTCACGTTTGACTTTCTAAATAGAAAAGGGTTTTTTCCTTGTAACAGATGTATGATATGCACTTGTAATGGAATTCACAAGAACCCGATAAAAAGTTTCTGTTCGAATTCAACTGGTAGATCTTTTGACATTCAGTCTACGATCACATGCTACAGCTCCTATGTTGTCTACCTTTTGGAATGTAGTTGCGGGAAGCAATATGTAGGTAGAACGACAAGGAGACTGAGAGACAGATTGAGAGAACACCTGGTCAATATTAAGAAAGGTTACAAGGAGCACTCCTTGTCTATGCATTACCGCCAGCGACACAATAGGAATCCACATTCCCTGCGTTTTGTGGGTATCGATACCATCAAAAGTAACTGGAGGGGTATCCACAAAAAACGAGCGGTCTCCATGCTCGAGACCAAATGGATATATCTTCTACAGTCCCAAGTTCCACAGGGACTAAACGTAGAATTAGATATTAATTGTTTCATCGATACCAGCTGATCGATCGTTTATGATCTAAAGTACATTATTACTTTTAGAATTTAATATTTCTAATGATTTTACATTATAAACCAGATTGGTTTTAATCTATATGTTTGACGTAATTTGTCTTTACTTGTATTCATACTAGAGTAACATAATCGCTTTCAATAAGTTGATGCACCTTAATCTTAGTACATTGGTTTTAAAATTTAATATTTTTAATGATATTACTTTTTAACCAGAGTGGTTTTAATTTATATGTTTGACGCATTTGATGTATTTTGCCTTTATCTGTACATTCCTATTGGAGTGCTATAATCGCTGTAAAAAGTCGATGCACCTTAGTATTTTCTAGTTTAATATATTTCTTAATATTGTTTCACCACGCTGTTCTTGTTACAATGGGGCATTAAGTATGTTCCATGTGTAATTTCAGCTAATCCACTTGCCCCGTGTTGATTTAGGAATGCAGTATCTTGTTCCCACTAAGATTACTGCTGAACCAACACTTGTATGTCCATAATGTGTTTTGGCTTCTTAAAAATGGCCGCCGCGAACGCTAGTGTGCATGCGCGACCGCGCGACCGCTACTGCGCATGCGCGAACCGGCAATAACGGCGCCGCCGCATTGCGGTGTATTTTGGCGCTTTTTTATGTATAAAAACACTCCTTTTACCACTGGCACAGTCCCTCTGATGATGTGTACTCACACGATACGCGTTAGGGAAGTGCCAAGCTATTTATATCCTGTGTACATGTACCTCTGGTCTGGCCGTTTATGAGCAGCTGAACCGTTGTTAGTAAGTTCTTTTCTGATTATTTACCTACTTTAATAAACGATATCACACTATTTGAGACCTTTTTCCACGGGCTCTTTATTTCTGGGGAGCCTGTAATTCTGTAGGTCCTGGGGCTGTGCTGAGCAAAGGACACATCTGCAAGTGACATCCCTGGATCCATGACACAGCTCCTCCTGGAACGGATGACATCTAGTGGTCGCCCTATAGATGACATCCGCCTGATCCTCTAATACAGTGGCTGGACTCAGCTTCCATCCGGATAGATGACATCTAGTGGTCACCCTATAGATGACATCTCCTGGCTCCAGTGATACAGTGGCTGAGCACCAGGGGCAGGTCTTAAATGCTCCATGCGCTTTAATATGCGCTATCTGGTTAGTGCATTATTTGGCTATTATCATTTCTGAAAGTCACTACTTTTGGTTTTTTACATACTGGAGACTATATGCATTTTCAGCACATCTGATGAACTTACACTGACATTTTACTGATCCACTATCATATGTGGTCTATCATATGTTTAATCGCTATTTGGGTTAGCACTGCACTCTCATTCTTTATCAATTACTTTGGAGGTTCCCGAGGTGCCTTTTTGTGCAAGCAGCTACCGTACTTACACCTATACACTGCGCTCGATTTTATATATAGATTTTATATATAAGTTTATTTTACAGATATGCACTTAATGATATGGGACATTTATATTTTGTGATTTATTAATAATTGATTTTAGGTTTATTTTTGCGCTGTTTATTCATATATTTTAATGTTTGTGTATTCACAATTTTGCACAGCAGCAATTTAGAAGGGTGATTTATTTAATTTGTGTTTTGGCGCAGGATTATTTTTCTTTTATTTTCTTTCATTTGTTAAAGCTACTGATAGAAATAGCTATATCCCAGCAAGTAGCTGTCATCACCCTAATTGGTTGGGTAACATTCCTAAAGGTCAATTTATGCGCATTAGGCGCAATTGCACAGACATTGATACCTATCATACCCAAGCAACAATACTTAAGAAAAGATTTTTAGAAAAGGGATATAATGAGAATATTTTGGAGAATACTCTGCAGGCAGTCGCCCAACAAAATAGAAGTGAGATGCTATTGAGCAAACCTAAATCGACACAAGCAAGGGTTTGCCCTTTCATAACCACTTTTTCTACACAATTCAGACAAATTGGGGGATTATCAACAAAAATTGGGACATACTAAAAATGGATCCCATACTATCTAAAATTTTACCTGTTAAACCGGAAATCATTTTTCGGAAAGCTACAGCAATCAGACATCAGATTGCACCTAATGTAGTCAACCCCCCAACTAGTGTCTCATTCTTTAATGATCTCAAAGGGTTTTACCCCTGTAACAAATGTATTATCTGTAAGTGTAATAACACAAGAAAACGCAGGATTGACACCTTCCAATCATTTGTTACAGGAAGATCTTATGACATTAAACGATTTCATGCCATAGTACTAGTGTGGTATACCTCCTCCAATGCCCATGCCGCAAGCAATATGTAGGCCGCACAACCAGGCGCCTACGCGACCGTCTACGTGAACATGTGGCCAATATAAAGAAAGGTTATAGAGAACACTCCCTTTCCAATCATTATAGGTTGTTTCACAATAACGACCCCTCTTCCCTTAAGTTTGTAGGAATCGATGTTATATCACCACATTGGAGGCGTATGAACAAAACGAGGGCTGTGTCGCAAGCTGAAACTAAGTGGGTATATGAACTGGACACCCTACACCCTCGGGGACATAACATTGAGATTGATGTTAACTGCTTCATAGCTAATAATTGATATGATCTCAATTTGTTCCTATGTCCGATTTTTCTTGTTTTATTTCATTTATTTACTGCATATTTATATACCGTATATATTTTATTTTTATATCCCATCAATATATATGTTTTTATCCCATCAATGAGATGCCTTACCATATTTCACCGATTTTTTTTTTTTTTTGTTTTTTTTTTTTTTTTTTGTTTATGGAGGTTTTTAGCTGGTTTGCCTGTTTTGGGGTCTTTTGATGTTGCATCAGTAATATATTTATTTTTAATTTGATCATATTTATTTATTTATTTATATATTTTTATAATTTGATCCGATTTATGCCTATGATGGCCCACTTTCGATAAGGGAGCCTTAACACTTTTTCAATTTTATTTACTTAGTTTCCTGTATCTGGCATGATATTGGTCCTGTTACATAGAGTTTATTTTTATCAGAGCAGTCCTACTATTATATATATATATATATATATATATATATATATATATATATATATATATCTTATATGTATCATTCACTTTCACTATTCCTTTATTTGCTTATGGAATAGATTTTTATGTTTATATTTATTTTTATCTTATTATATCTTAATTTTATCAGCATATTTCCATTGCATTTAAAGTTTCCATTATCCCTGAGGTTTTACATAGTACGTTTACTATAGAGCACCTTTATGCCATGGATGGATAGCTATTTTTAGCAGTTAAGGCACCCCTCAAGATCACCATCTCTGGTGACACACAATATACATGGGGATTTTGGTCCTGGTGGTTTCTTCCCCACTGGATTAGGCATTGATATTGTCATTGTCACTTCTTTATGTATCCCCCTGGGGTTTTGGGCCACTCTCATCCGGCTCGGTTTACTTTTTCCTATGCTCTGACAGTGCTCCATCGAGCGTCCCAGCTGTCAGGTTAATATCCATGGCAAAATGGCGTCTCGGTGAGTACGCATGCGCAGTTGCCCCGTTCTTCGGGAAAATGGCGACTTGGCGCGCATGCACTGCTCTCTCCACTCTATTTAAGCAATTGACGCGCGTCACACTGCTGTTAGCCTCCCCTCTGACGATGTGCCTTAGCACAAAAGGCCTAAGGAGGAGCTGACAGCGTGTGATGTCATCGCCGCCGGGACCACGAGGAGGTCCGGCGGCCATGTTACTTTAGGGTCTGTACTTTACTTTGCTTTCTCTGACATTTGGCACTGTTATATGTACTCCTGACCTGCAATATCTATGCTCAATTTTTATACTACTACTTAATAAAGTCCTAGAAATACTACACTATTGGCACTTCCTTTCCTTTGGCCCCATATTGAGGGGCTATTAGATCCATAGTACAGCCTATACTACATTCAACATCCAGAGGAGGGAGCCTTGTATCCAGGTGGTTTACCCACATCCTTAACGGAGTCCTTTGAGTCCAGCTGACCACTGCTTTATGACAACTTTTTCCCGAGGGATGCCTCATCACCTACCCGCTGTTTTACACCTTGGTTGATGGATATTTATATGCGCATATTCTATGCACGGTCGGTGAGGGCGCATTTCTGTCATTTCCTCTGTCACAAGCCTTTATGAAATATCTACAGCTATGGAAGTGTTCCATTAGTGACGCATATGAGTATCATAGTTCCTCCCCCATTTCCAAATCCAAAGGTGTCAGTATTTTGATTGGCAGTGCAGTGCCCTGGTCGTGTGTCTCGATACAGTCGGACCCACTTGTTCAGTATCTGTTGATTAAGGGAATGATTCAGGGCGTGCAGTATACCTTCACCAACATTTATTTCCACAATGTGGACCAGGCCAAATTCTTGCATGCTCTGCGGCCCACCCTCCTGGGCTTTGCCTCACGGAAACACAGAAAATGAAGATTCTCCATTTCACAAAATCCTCCATTGCATCCAGGATTCAGGAAACCTGTTACAAGATTTTGACTCGATGGTATAGGGTCCCCATGACCTTTCACCGTATTTTCCCGCAGGTTTCGGATCTATGTTGGAGATTTGGGCTTGATCGAGGTACGATGCTGCACATCTTCTGGACTTTCGCGAAGATCCAACCTTTGTGGCAGATGGTAACTGACACCATCAAAGGTCTATCGAGTGTCGATGTGGCCCGCGACCCCGCGGCATGCTTGCTGCACCTTGCTGATCGCCCTATCAAAAAATATAAGGCTTCCTTGACGATTCAACTGTTAAATGCAGCTAAGGCTTGTATTCCTCAGTGTTGGAGGTCTGTGCATCCACCCACGAGGTCCCTTTGGTTCTCTAAGGTCAATGAGCTGTGAGATATGGAGGACCTCACGGCCTCTCTGTATTACCGTGGAGAGGTATTTAGAGATACTTGGAGGCCTTAGAGATACGTAGAGATACTTTGCATATCTCAAATGCAAAATGCCATAAATAAAGGAATTACAAAAAAAAAATGTTCCTGTTTAGACCATTGTGGTAAAATTAAAAAGATTATTATGGTGCCTAGTGAATAAATATAATATATATATATATATATATATATATATATGAAACCAAAATCACACAATGCCCCAAAATCAAAGCATCTGTTGTAGATTGCACCTATTGTGGTGCTAGGGGCATCCTATTATTTATTTACCAGTGAAAGCCCATATGTAAACATATTGATATTCAAATGTGACAGTCCTTTTAAACCACAGTGCTATGGCCCATAAAGGTATGTGTCTTCACCACGTGCCCACAAGATATAAGTGAATTGCTCACTCACCAGACCTTTTTGACCCCGGTTAAGGCGGTCAAATGCACATTTTTAGATTATACATGGGACCATCCACTTCTGGTAATCCTAGGGTGTTCCTCCCCTTCATGAGCTCTCCACAGAATAAGCCCAGGGATGTAGCATTACAGGGTACTAACAAACTTAACAATTTGACTAGATACTCAAGGTGGAATTCTCCTTTCCTTGTGAGGAATATTACCAGGCCGCTCAAATAAACATAAAGATTTTGAAAGCATTCTAAGTGTAGCATTTATTAAAGTGGCAATAAAATAGCAACAAACAGATATGCACTCACATGTGGCGGTGCCTAGTATACCGGTACCAGTATGTACAGCTTGTGAATACCAAAAATGGCCGACGTGCGCTCTAAGCCTTGCTCTTGCTAGGTCCGTACATCACGTCTCCGGCGCCGGAAATTATGTAATCACGCTTCGATGTAAGTTTCACCCAGCGGCGTCTTCAGGAAGTGACAGCCGACATGTCCGGGTTCATTAAATAGAGACATATTACTTCTGTTTGGCTGTGTCCAAATGCTAAACTCAACTTCTAATTGGACGGCTCCGGGTGGATGGCTGACTAGACCCTGATATTCAGATTAGGCTGCACACACTGGTGCAGTACCCGATAGTGAAACTCCCTATCTAATAGGCAATATATAGTCTCCCCAGTGTAAGTCAAATACCCACAGTGCAATATGAATTGGAATTGCAAATACACTATACAGGTTATGTACTATTAGGTAGCAAATATTAACAATATGTACATTCATACAAATAAATAATTAAAATTGATAGATTAAATAAATAAAATTTAAATAAAATAAAAATAACATAAACAATAAAAAGCAATTGGAAATGCATATTTCACAATAAAATATTATATTATAATAGCCAAGCTAATGATTCACTAAAAAGGAAAAAGCACAAGATATACACTATACAGTGGGGAAAAAAAGTATTTAGTCAGCTACCAATTGTGCAAGTTCTCCCACTTAAACAGATGAGAGAGGCCTGTAATTGGCATCACAGGTAGACCTCAACTATGAGAGACAAAATGAGAAAAAAAATCCAGGCAATCACATTGGCTGATTTGGAAAGAATTTATTTGCAAATTATGGTGCCACTGCAGGATCTGAGTCCCTGGCGGCGTATTGTGTTACTGATGGTAGCCTTTGTTACGTTGGTCCTAGCTCTCTGCAGGTCATTCACTAGGTCCCCCCGTGTGGTTCTGGGATCTTTTCTCACCGTTCTTGTGATCATTTTGACCCCACTGGGTGAGATCTTGTGTGGAGCCCCAGATCGAGGGAGATTATCAGTGGTCTTGTATGTCTTCCATTTTCTAATTATTGCTCTCATAGTTGATTTGTTCACACCAAGCTGCTTGCCCATTGCAGATTCAGTCTTCCCAGCCTGGTGCAGGTCTACAATTTTTTTTCTGGTGTCCTTCGACAGCTCTTTCGTCTTCACCATAGTGGAGTTTGAATGGCAATCCAAGGGGGGTTGCCTCTCAGGACATTTATGCATGCCAGGAACCTGAGCAGATACAGACACTGCCCCTTCTGCATCATCCACGAGGAAACGTCTCACCACGTTTTCTGGGAGTGCTAATTTACTCAGGCCCTGTTGGGGGCTCTGGAACCTGAACTCAAGGACTTTGTACCACAGACAGCCATCACTCACTTTGGGGTGTTGAATGGACTGTTCTGTGGGACTTTTTCTCTGGAGGACATTGACAGCGCCTGGCGGGTGCTGTGTTGTTTTAAGGACGCTTTATGGTGCGCCAGAAAGCGCCTCATCCACCAGCGGGAGAGGATGTCCATTGAGGACTGCCGCAGACTGATCCTCAGTCTGCTCAGAGACTATACCTTGATGGACTTTAAGGAGGAAGAGGACGTCTGAAGATACCCCCTTCCCCCTACTCCCCCTTGCGTGTCTTTGTCCCTTCAATAAAGCTTCGGGCCTGTGTTTCCCCCTTTTTTTTTCCCCCTCCCCCCCCCCCCCCCACACACCCGATGCCTATTGTAGACTGTTACGTTTGGTTTTCGTTTCTGCATGATTTTGTGACATTAGGAAAAGTATTGTGTATTAGGATGCTACGGTTTTTGGGGTACGCGGCGTTATGCATGACGTGGTGGTCTGGAGATTCGTCCTCCACGCACATCACATCAGGCATCATACCACTGAGCGAATGTATTTATTTCTGAATGTATTTATTGTATGCTTGGAACTGTATTGCAATGTGGTGCGCTGCGTCGCAGTACAGGGTGAGATGTACCCCGATTACAAGTATCATGTTGTTTTTGATGCTTCTGTAATAAAAGTATCTTTTCAATCAAAAAAAAAAAAAAATAGTGGAGTTTGAAGTGTGACTGTTTGAGGTTGTGGACAGCTGTCTTTTATACTGATAACAAGTTCAAACAGGTGCCATTGAAACAGGTAATGAGTGCAGGACAGAGGAGCCTCTTAAAGTAGAAGGTACAGGTCTGTGAGAGCCAGAAATCTTGCTTGTTTGTAGGTGACCAAATACTTACAGTGGGGATCGAAAGTTTGGGCACCCCAGCTAAAAATTTGTATTAATGTGCATAAAGAGGAATAATCCCCCGTGGATTTTGAGGTGTGTTTAGGATCATTATCCATTTGTAGAAGCCATCCTCTCTTTAACTTCAGCTTTTTCACAGATGGCATCAAGTTACCATCCAAAATTTGCTGAAATTTTATTGAATCCATTTTTCCTTCTACTCGTGAGATGTTCCCTGTGCCACTGGCTGTAACACAACTCCAAAGCATGACTGATCCAACCCCATGCTTAACAGTTGGACAAAGGTTCTTTTCATTAAATTCTGTGCCCCTTCTTCTCCAAATGTACCTTTGCTCATTCCGGCCAAAAAGTTCAATTTTAACCTCATCGGTCCACAGAACTTGTTTCCAAAATGCATCAGGCTTGTCTATATGTTCATTTGCAAAGTTCAAACGATGATTTTTGTGGTGAGGACGTAGAAGAGGTTTTCTTCTGATGACTCTTCCATGAAGACCATATTTGTACAAGTATCTCTTTATAGTGGAATAGTGTACCACAACTCCAGTGTCTGCCAGATCTTTCTGGAGGGATCGTGAAGTCAAACGTGGGTTTTGAATTGTTTTTCTCACAATCCTGCAAGCTGTTCTGTCTGATATTTTTCTTGATCTTCCAGATCTTGCTTTAACTTCCACTGTTCCTTATGACTGCCATTTCTTAATTATATTCCGAACAGAGGATATTGACATCTGAAAGCGCTTTGCTATCTTCTTATAGCCTTCTCCAGCTTTGTGAGCGTCAACTATTTTCAGTTTCAGTTTTCTAGACAACTGCTTAGAAGAACCCATGGTGCTGATTGTTGGGGCAAGGTCAGATGAGTCTGGGCATTTAAAACCTTTGAGATTGACATCACCTGGTCTTCCCAGACGATGATTGAGAACAATCCATGACACTGGCAGGTCTCAGCTTGGCAAAGGGGGCAGTGCATGCTATAAATTCTGCAGGGTGCCCAAACTTTTGCAGACGCCATTTTTTTGTTTTCTGTTATTTTGAAAGTGTAAATGATGGAAATAAAATCTAACTTTTGTTGACATATAAGAACATCTAATCTGTAATTTGATGCCTTTTGGAGATTTTTCCATCTTTCCTTGGCTTCTTTATGCACATTAATACAAATTTTTAGCTGGGGTGCCCAAACATTCGATCCCCACTGTATTTTCCACCATAATTTGCAAATAAATTCTTTCCAAATCAGCCAATGTGATTGTCTGGATTTTTTTTCTCATTTTGTCTCTCATAGTTGAGGTCTACCTATGATGCCAGTTACAGGCCTCTCTCATCTTTTTAAGTGGGAGACTTGCACAATTGGTGGCTGACTAAATACTTTTTTGCCCCACTGTATACCCCTACTCTAAAATAGTGGATGTTAATTGCAAGGGGTAATTACTAATACCCGTAAATGGTGAATATAATAACTGTCCCTATACCTCTAAATGGGGGACAGGGTTATGATGGCTTAATATTTTGATATTCTGATTTTTTTGATACATATATTCCCCCACAAATACCCCATACCCCAAGGTTTCATATACCCACTTGTAATAGATTTGAAACATTAACCGCCGAAGGACCGCCCTATAGTACATTTACTGCTACAGGGTGGCCCCTGTGCCCAGGATCAGGTATATATACGTGATTCTGCATTTCCAGGTCGGGGGCGTGCGCGCCCTACTCGCACCGCGTTCACAGCCCCAGGTGTCAATCACCGGGTCCCGGATGGTGATTACCTGCCGACGCCTGGTGATTACCAGCAATCACCAACAGGAAGGAGGGCTGCATTATTTACCAACAGCCCTCCTCCCTGTCAGTTTTGACACACTGCTCTGGATGGCTGAGCAGAGCCATCCAGAGCAGTGTGCTTACAGTGAAGCACATACCCCCGCCCCCTAGCAAAACATTCCCAACACATAGTTAACCTTTGATTGGCCCTCATGTTAACTCATTCCTGCTCAGTGCCATTACTTTTTTTTTTAGCACTGATCACTGTATTGATGTCACTGGGAATGTCAATAACACCAAGTCAATTCCCCCCAGCGTCAAAATGCCCACCGCGGTCCCGCTATAAGTCACTGATCGCTGCCATAACTAGTAAAAATTTAAAATAAATCCCAGAATATACCGCCATTTGTAAACACTATAACTTAGACATAAACCAATTAATGTACACGTATTGGGATTTTTTTTTAATCAAAGACATGTAGCAGAATACATTTTGGCCTAAATTTATGATGAATTTTTACTGGACATGTTTAATAGCAAAAAGTGAAAAATATTTGTTCTCAAAATTGTTGGTCTTTTTTTTATAGCACAAAAAACGCACAGGTTATCAAATACCACTGAAAGAAAGCTCAATTCGGGGGAAAAAAGGCTGTAAATTTCATTTGGGTGCAGTGTTGCATGACCGAGCAATTTTCAGTTAAAGTAACGCAGCGCCATAACGCAAACCGCTTCTTTAACTGCTTCCTGACTGCCATATAGCAGAAATACTGCTCCAGAGTGGCACGGATGTGCAAAATCACATATGTATACGTGATTCGCACTCCTGTGGTTTTCACATCCCTCCCAGATAGCGTCAGGTTGCCAGTCAGTACACCAGTTATCACATTTAACCCCTTGATTGCCAGGAACACATACACAATAAACCTCCATTGCTAGTATAGTGTCTGAACGAATCAATATCTTTGATCAGATCAGCACTATACCAGTGTTCACATTAGTATGGTGTCAACAAAAACACAGCATTAGTGGGATCAGCCCCAACACCTGCGTTTAACACCTACGCTTACTCCCCCCCTTCTCCCCCAGCAAGTGCAGTGTCAGTAGCTCACTGTCACTTGATACATTGCACACAAAACCAAAGTTTTCGCAGAATTAGTCCTGATGTCTGCTAGCACTTTTTGATGACTTTCATATGCAACAGAGTGCCAGTACTAGTGCTGCTCTACCTCTTGGTTAACTGGCGAACACCAGCATCCTAGTTCATCCTGGTATTGCACATACCAGCACTGCAGTATCACCTGGTGATGTGGCGAGTCCTATAAGTGCAGTACAAGCTGGTGCGGTGGTGAGCACAAGTATTGTCCTGCAACCACCAAGAATTTGCACACAGGCTCGTAGAGACCCTAGTATCCTTCCGGATAAGCTTGCAAATCCCCATTGGCAGCCCACAAATTCTGCAGCACCCGTACTTCCCCTCTTTCACTGCCCAACTCAGA
Organism: Staurois parvus; assembly: GCF_062004578.1. Taxonomy (NCBI): domain Eukaryota; kingdom Metazoa; phylum Chordata; class Amphibia; order Anura; family Ranidae; genus Staurois; species Staurois parvus. The sequence continues at coordinate 3,385,946 of NW_028318301.1, forward strand.
AGTCAGGTGAAAACAGCAAATTTAACTACTCCCCTTGATTTTTTAGAGCTGTTTTTCGTGGAAAATCTGTATGCATTGATTGTGGATCAAAGCAATTTATATGCACAACAGTTTATCGCCGCCAACCCAAATTCAAACCATGCCAGACCATTCGCATAGAGATCCATTACGGTTTCCGAATTTTAATTTTTTTTTGGGCCTAACCCTCAGCATGGACATTACTATGAAAAATGAATTGCGGTTGTATTGGTCCACAGACCTGATTCATCATATGCCGTGTTCTCTGCTGTCATGGCCAGGGATAGATATGAGAGTATAATGTGTTGTATGCATTTCAATGACAATACACTCTGTCGTCCTTGGGGTGACTCTGAATTCAAACAGCTCCACAAAATTCGGTCCCCTCGTAAATCACCTTAACCAGACATTTGCAGATGTGTATACTCTCCAGCAAAAAATCTGCGTTAATGAGTCCTTCATTAATTTTTCTGGCCGCCTTGCATTCAAACATTTTCTCCTCAGCAAGCGTGCCAGATATGGGGTTAAGATGTATAAGACCTGTTAGAGGGCAACAGGCTATACATTTAATTTTTTTCTACTTACGAGGGAAAAGATAGTCACGTGGACCCTCCCGGATGCCCAGGCTACATGGAGAGTAGTGGCAAGATAGTTTGGGACTTGGTGTCATCCTTTTTCCATATGGGGTACCACTTATACGTGGACAATTTTTATTCAAGCGTGCCACCATTTTTAGACATTTGTACAATTTTGGAATTGGCGCATGTGGCACCGTGTGACCTAATGTGTGCCCACCATTAGAAGTGGGTGGATGCAGGGCGTTATATTCTAATGGTGGGCATACCACACACTTTTTCTGGCAGAGATTTCTTCTCTTTTTTTCATTCAGCCCACAGGCTGCATACAAAAAAAAAAAAAAAAAGAACATAGCATACAGTTGTGGCCAAAATTATTCAACCCCCACTGAAATTGAGTGTTTTGGCCAGTTTGACATTGCTTTTGATCATTCAGTCATCTTGCTTACATTTACATTAAAGAGGCACTTGTAGGTCAGACAAATATAACATAACAGTTATAATGAAATAACCACAAATGTCTTTTCTGTGCTCACAGCATTATCAGTTTTATTCAACCCCCAAGTGACATTCAATCTTAGTACTTAGTACAGCATCCTTTTACAGTTATAACAGCTTTTAAACGTGAAGCATAGCTTGACACAAGTGTCTTGCAGCGATCTACGGGTATCTTCGCCCATTCTTCATGGGCAAAGGCCTCCAGTTCAGTCACATTCTTAGGCTTGCGCACTGCAACTGCTTTCTTTAAGTCCCACCAGAGGTTCTCAATCGGATTTAAGTCTGGTGACTGCGATGGCCACTCCAAAATGTTCCAGCCTTTCCTCTGCAACCATGCTCTAGTGGACTTGGAGGTATGCTTGGGATCATTGTCCTGTTGAAAGGTCCAACGTCTCCCAAGCCTCAGGTGTGTGACGGACTGCATCACGTTTCCATCCAATATCTCCTGGTACTGAAGAGAATTCATGGTACCTTGCACACGCTGAAGCTTCCCTGTACCTGCAGAAGCAAAACAGCCCCAAAGCATGATTGACCCTCCACCATGCTTCACAGTAGGCAAGGTGTTCTTTTCATCATAGGCCTTGTTCTTCCTCCTCCAAACATAGCGTTGATCCATGGGCCCAAACAGTTCTAATTTTGTTTCATCAGTCCACAGAACACTATCCCACAACTTTTGTGGTTTGTCCACATGGCTTTTGGCATACTGCAGTCGACTCTTCTTATTCTTTGGAGACAGCAAGGGGGTACGCCTGGGAGTTCTGGCACGGAGGCCTTCATTACGCAGTGTGCGTCTTATTGTCTGGGCTGAAACTTCTGTACCCACATCTGACAAATCTTTTCTCAGTTCCTCAGCAGTCACACGGGGACTTCTCTCCACTCTACGCTTCAGGTAGCGCACAGCAGTCGAAGTCAGCATCTTCTTTCTGCCACGACCAGGTAGCGTTTCAACAGTGCCCTTTGCCTTGAATTTGCGAATGATGCTTCCTAAGGTGTCTCTTGGTATGTTTAACATCTTTGCAATCTTCTTATAGCCATTGCCCTTCCTGTGAAGAGAAATCACCTCTTCTCTTGTCTTCCTGGACCATTCTCTTGCCTTCACCATGTTTGTAACCACACCAGTAAATGTCTAGAAGGAGCTGAGTATCACAGTCATTTTAAAGCTGCCTAATTGGTGCTTATTATGCTTGATTGCTGCTCGGTGACATCCACAGGTGTTTTCAATACCTGATGGAAAGCACCTGTATGAACCTCTGTTCTTCAGAGTGGTAGTCTTTAAGGGGTTGAATAATTGTGGCAATGAAGAAACCACATAAGAACCATTTACTACTGTATTACATAAACAATTGATGTCATTTTAGTTGCATTTGGGTAGTTACAACGTCCTTGTAGGATTTGATTCTGAATACAATTCCAAATGTACACTATAGTCCCTAAACCCCTTTACAGCATTGGGGGTTGAATAATTTTGGCCACAACTGTATATACCCAACAAGGACCAGCAACGTACTGATACATCACTGGACTTTGGTTATACCAGGATGATGCCTACAGCTGCAGGCATCATCCTGGTATCAGTTCTTTCAGTTGGCGATTGGCTTTCATGTAAGGATTGCCTTTACAAGCAGCAGGAGACAATGCCCCCCTCCCCTGCTGTCTTCCACTGCCTTCTTGGGCAGTCCCGTGCCATCGGGGGAACCTGAGAATGCAGCCGGTGTTTCTGCCAGCTAACCATAGAGCTGATTGGAGACCAGAATGGTGTCAATCATCTCTATAGTCTAAGAAATCAGAAGCTACGAGCATTTCATCACTTCATTTTCGCAGGCTATTAACAGCGAAACTGAAGCATCTGATCACACCGATGTTGGTGATATCGAGAGTCTGATAGACCCCAGATTTCTCAAAAAAGAATATATGACAATGCCCATTGAAGTTTTGGGGGATATTTGCATTCCCTGTGATCTCATTAAAGGGATAAAAAAAAATGAAAGGGACAGTGTAAAAATAATTTAAAAAACCAAAATAACTTAAAGAACAAAAAAAAAAAAAGCACCCTTGCCCCCCCCCCCTTTCCCGCCGCATGCTCTCACCTGCATGCGTGAGCGTTGAACGTTAGATCAAGGGCAGTAATTCTATCACTAGACCTCCTCTGTAAATCTAAAATAGTAGCTTGTAAAGGCTTTTAAAGCGTTGCCTATGGATATTAAAAATGCACGGAGCATGCGCAGTTTTAAAGCATGTCATGTTTTGTATCTATTTACTCAACATACCATCATCTCTTGTATTTCACTATATAATTGGCCAATATATTGTGTTTTTGAGCATTAAAAGTAAAAAAATTATTTTAAAAAAAAATTTGCGTTTGAAAAATCACTGCGTGAGTACTATGTGATATAAACGGTGGTTTTTTAAAGCAACCACCATTTCATTAAAAGGGGGGCTGCTTTAAAAAATATATAATGTTTCGGGGTTCAAAGTAATTTCCTAGCAAAAAATACAGATTTTTTTTCATGTGAACAAAAAGTGTCAGAAAAGGCTTGGTCTTAAGGTGGTTAGAAGAGTGAGTGATGTGTGGCAAAAAAAAGCCCCCACCCCCCAAAACAATCCTTTTTTTGGAAAGTAGACAACTATTTGCTGAGAGGCATTTTGAGTCAATAGAAGAATTTATTTTTTTTGCCACAAGTTTTTGGACTGCCTACCTATCACAGTTTTGGAGGCCCTGAAATGCCAGGATAGCACCCCCCCCCCCCAAATGACCCCTTTTTGGAAGGTAGACACTCCAAGGAATTTTATATAGTGAGGATTATTTTGCAGATCTCGCTTGTTGCCACAAGTTTTTGGAAAACGAAGAAAGAAAACAAAAACATATTTTTTCTTTTTTTATATTTCAAAACCTTGTGAGAAAAAATGAGATCTGCAAAATACTCACCATGCCTCTTTTTAAATTCCTTGGGGTATCTACTTTCCAAAAAGGGGTCATTTGGGGGAGTTTGGTGCTATCCTGGCATTTCAGGACCTCCAAAACTATGATAGGTAGTGAGGAAGTGAAATGAGGAACTTGCACACCTTCAGACTTTCAAAGCGGTCATTGGATTTCAGGCTCCTGTATGTGCCTAGGCTCCCAAAAAATCTCGAACATGTTGTATCCCCATACTTGGTAGAAGTAGCAGAATGTATTTTGGCATGTAATTCCACACATACCCATGGCTTGTGTGAGAAATATATACAGTCAGGTCCATAAATATTGGGACATCGACACAATTCTAACATTTTTGGCTCTATACACCACCACAATGGATTTGAAATAAAACGAACAAGATGTAATTTAACTGCAGACTGTCAGCTTTAATTTGAGGGTATTTACACCCAAATCAGGTGACCGGTGTAGGAATTACAACAGTTTGAATATGTGCCTCCCACTTTTTAAGGGACCAAAAGTAATGGGACAATTGGCTTCTTAGCTGTTCCATGGCCAGGTGTGTGTTATTCCCTCATTATCCCAATTACAATGAGCAGATAAAAGGTCCAGAGTTAATTTCAAGTGTGCTATTTGCATTTGGAATCTGTTGCTGTCAACTCTCAAGATGAGATCCAAAGTGCTGTCACCATCAGTGAAGCAAGCCATCATTAGGCTGAAAAAACAAAACAAACCCATCAGAGAGATAGCAAAAACATTAGGCGTGGCCAAAACAACTGTTTGGAACATTCTTAAAAAGAAGGAACGCACCAGTGAGCTCAGCAACACCAAAAGACCCGGAAGACCACGCAAAACAACTGTGGTGGATGACCGAAGAATTCTTTCCCTGGTGAAGAAAACACCCTTCACAACAGTTGGCCAGATCAGGAACACTCTCCAGGAGGTAGGTGTATGTGTGTCAAAGTCAACAATCAAGAGAAGAGTTCACCAGAGTGAATACAGAGGGTTCACCACAAGATGTAAACCATTGGTGAGCCTCAAAAACAGGAAGGCCAGATTAGAGTTTGCCAAACGACATCTAAAAAAGCCTTCACAGTTCTGGAACAACATCCTATGGACAGATGAGACCAAGATCAACTTGTACCAGAGTGATGGGAAGAGAAGAGTATGGAGAAGGAAAGGAACTGCTCATGATCCTAAGCATACCACCTCATCAGTGAAGCATGGTGGTGGTAGTGTCATGGCATGGGCATGTATGGCTGCCAATGGAACTGGTTCTCTTGTATTTATTGATGATGTGACTGCTGACAAAAGCAGCAGGATGAATTCTGAAGTGTTCCGGGCAATATTATCTGCTCATATTCAGCCAAATGCTTCAGAACTCATTGGACACCATTTCACAGTGCAGATGGACAATGACCCAAAGCATACTGCAAAGGCAACCAAAGAGTTTTTTAAGGGAAAGAAGTGGAATGTTATGCAATGGCCAAGTCAATCACCTGACCTGAATCCGATTGAGCATGCATTTCACTTGCTGAAGACAAAAGTGAAGGGAAAATGCCCCAAGAACAAGCAGGAACTGAAGACAGTTGCAGTAGAGGCCTGGCAGAGCATCACCAGGGATGAAACCCAGCGTCTGGTGATATCTATGCGTTCCAGACTTCAGGCTGTAATTGACTGCAAAGGATTTGCAACCAAGTATTAAAAAGTGAAAGTTTGATTTATGATTATTATTCTGTCCCATTACTTTTGGTCCCTTAAGAAGTGGGAGGCACATATGCAAAGTGTTGTAATTCCAACACTGTTCACCTGATTTGGATGTAAATACCCTCAAATTAAAGCTGACAGTCTGCAGTTAAAGCACATCTTGTTCGTTTCATTTCAAATCCATTGTGGTGGTGTATAGAGCCAAAAATGTTAGAATTGTGTAGATGTCCCAATATTTATGGACCTGACTGTAACTTAAATGACAACTTTGTGTACAGAAAAAAAAAAAATCTTCCACGGGCTCAATATGCCTCTCAGCAGATAGCTTAGGGTGTCTACTTTTGGAAAAGAGGTCATTTGGGGATGTTTGTACTATCCTGGTATTTTAGCGCCTCAGGAAATGTGATGAGCAGTCAGAAAGTTAAAGCTGTGTAAATTCCATTATCTATACCATAGTTTGTAGATGCTATAACTTTCACACAAAGCAATCAATATACATTTATTGGGATATTTTTAACCAAAAACATGTAGCAGAATACATTTTGGCCTACATTTATGATGAAATTTGAGTTTTTTTGGATATTTTTATGACAGAAATGAGAAAATATCGTTTTGTTTCAAACTTTTTTTTGTTTATAGCGCCAAAAATAAAAAGGTGATCAAATACCACCGAAAGAAATCTCTATTTCTGTGAAAAAAGGACATAAATTTAATTTATGTACCATATTACATGACTGCGCAATTGTCAAATTAGTGCAGTGCTGTATAGCAAAAAAATATGGCTTAAATTGCAGTAACTATACCATAGTTTGTAGATGCTATAATTTTCACACAAAGCAATCAATATACACTTATTGGGATTTTTTTTACCAAAAACATGTAGCAGAATACATTTGCGCCTACATTTATGACTTACTTTGAGTTTACTATATATTTTTTATAACCGGAAGTAAAAAATATCATTTTTCTTCAAAATTTTCGGTCTTTTTTGAGGTGATCAAATACCACCAAAAGAAAGTTCTATTTGTGTGAAAAAAAGGACGTAAATAACGTTTCGGTACAGCATTGCATGAACGCACACTTGTAATACTGTAGCGCCGAATAGCAGAAAAAGGTCTGGTCATTAAGGGGGGGTAAATCCTCAGGATGGCAAGTGGTTAAGGGACCTTTTACCAGGGGCCTATACCGCCCCTTAACCTCGCACTCCCTTGGCCTCAGAGATTCTGCTCTCTCCTGGCTCTCATCCTACCTGTCACAACGCTCTTTTAGCATTACCTATAATGCTACCACCTCCCCCTCTCTGTTGGGGTCCCTCAAGGCTCCGTCCTCAGGCCCCTTCTCTTCTCCATCTACACCTCCTCCCTTGGCCAACTCATACACTCTCACGGCTTCAACTACCACCTATATGCCGACAACACACAAATCTATCTCTCAACCCCCAACCTCACCACCTCAGTCTCCGCCCGAATCACACACCTACTGATCGAAATATCAGACTGGATGTCACTCCATTTCCTTAAACTGAACCTCTCCAAAACCGATTTTCTTGTCTTCCCCCCAGCCCGGACACCACCCCCCATTGACTTCTCTATCACATCCAACAACGCCACCATCAAATCCGCCCCGCAGGCCAGAGTACTTGGTGTCATTCTGGTCTCCAACCTATCCTTCCAGCCCCAAGTCCAATCTTTAACAAGCTCGTGCAGACTCCACCTCCGCAACATCGCCAAAATACGCACGTTCCTAACCCAAGAAACCACTAAACAGCTCATCCACTCCCTCATCATATCACGACTCGATTACTGCAACTCCCTCCTTACTGACCTGCCTCGCCGCTGGCTATCCCCGCTTCAGTCGATCCTGAATACGGCTGCCAGACTCATTCACCTTTCCAACCGCTCCATTTCCGCCACCCCCCTCTGCCAATCCCTCCGCTGGCTTCCGATTGTGCAACGGATCAAATTCAAAATCCTAACACTGACGTACAAAGCCGTCCACCATACTGCCCCGAACTACATCACTGACCTAATATCCAAGTACCACCCAGCACGCACACTCCGCTCCTCACAAGACCTCCTTCTCTCTAGTTCCCTGGTCTCCTCCTCCCATGCCCGCCTCCAGGACTTCTCCAGGGTGTCACCCATCCTCTGGAATTTCCTGCCCCAACCCATCAGATTATCACCTACTCTCCTCTCCTTTAGGTGCACCCTGAAAGCCCACCTCTTCAGAGAAGCCTACCCCACCCCCTACTAACTTGCCAACCTCCTCCACTCTTCCTACCACCCCATCCCCCACAGCTATCTCCTCCTGTGCCACCATCCCCTCCCTCCTAGATTGTAAGATCGAAAGAGCAGGGCCCTTGATCCCCTCATGTTTTGCACTGTATTGTTATTGTTCTGTCACATGTTCTGTCCCCCTTTGTAATGTACAGCACTGAGCGAACTATTGGCGCTTTATAAATACTGAATAATAATAATAATAGGGGCAGAAACAGGGGGTACTACAGCCACAACAGTTTTGGGGGGAACCAAGGGGATGGAAAGAACCCTACCAGATCCCGTATCTCAGCCCTACCCAAAGGGAAGAATACCATCAGGCACCCAGACCATACCACTGGTTCCACCCCGAACCTACCTATTGTATCCCAGACAAGAAAGGAGGAGGGGATGCAGAGGGGGGAGAAAGAAAAAGGAAATGAGAAGTGTAGAATCTTTAATTGAACATCCATCCAATTTACACATGAGGAATTAACTTTATTAAATGAAGGATTAAAGTTTTCTCCGAGCAAACATCTTGAAAATTTGAGACATTTATTAATGTGGAGAAATTTGTTAGAAAAGTAAACCATTAATTTTTTGAAAACTCACATAGAGGAGAACAAAATGTAGGTGATGAGTATTTACACATGGAGCTAAGGAACAAGTCCACATTCAACCTCAGAACTTCCAATCAGCAGTTCCTAGAGGTTTTTAAAAATATGGTTCAGGAAGATATATCTAAGATTCAGGTTAATAGAGCTAAAACTCACTCCAAAAACATCTGGGAGGGCTATTAAGTCCCTAGAAAGAAATAAAGATATAGTGATTAGACCTGCGGATAAGGGGGAGGATTAGTAATTCTAACCAAAGCACAGTATGAGAATGAAATGCAACGGTTGTTACAAGATGACACTACATATGAGGAATTACAAGGTCCAACTAACAAATTAAAAGCCAAGTTAACAAAATTATTTAAAAAAGGAAGTAAAGACAGTATTTTGCATAAAAAGGAGGCCAAATACCTATTGCTTGATGGACCCAGAATACCAGTCATATATCAAGTCCCAAAGATGCATAAAAATCCAGTTTACCCCCCAGGGAGACCTGTAATTAGTGGTATCAACTCATTGAATGGGGGAATACATTGATAATTTCCTCCAATACATAGCCACAAAAGGTAAAGCCTTTCTCAAGGATAGTAGGGACCTCATCAACTTATTAAAAGCTATCAACATAACAGAACATACTTTGTTGGTAACGGTGGATGTGGAATCCCTTTACACGAACATAAAACAAAGAGATGCCCTAGAGGCCACTAGATGGGCACTCCATAACTACTCCAACCTAATAACCTCCCAGAAAGAGTTTATACTAGAGGGGCTAGAGGTGGCCAAGGCCAATAATTATTTCTGGTATAATGGTAAATATTATACCAGATTAAGGGGGTGGCTATAGGGGCAAGGTACGGCCCAAGTGTTGCCACCATTTTCCTTAATAAATGGGAAGAAGAAGACATTTTCAGTAAAAATCTACCGCAATTAAAAATGTATAGGTGATTTATTGATGACATCTTCATTGTATGGGAGGGGAGATTACAGGATTTGGAGTTTTTCTTAAAATCCATGAATGTTAATGCTTATAGCGTTACATTTACTAGTAATATCCAAAGAGAGGTTATCCATTTCTTGGATCTGGAAATTTTTCATGATGGAGAGAAACTAGATACAACTTATTTTAAAGACACTGACAGGATTGGTTATTTTTGTAAAAGGAGTTGCCATCATCCAGAATTAATGAGAGCAATACCTAAAGGCCAGTTCATGACGATAAGAAGAAACTGTGGCAAAAGGGAGGATTACAATGAGCAAGCAGAGAAGTTGGCAAATAGATTCCTGGAGAAGGGACATGAAAAAGTAGAATTGGAAAAAATAAAACATCAGGTTAGGAACATGGACAGTGATGAATTTCTACTCCCTAGACCAGGGGTCCTCAAACTTTTTAAACAGGGGGCCAGTTCACTGTCCCTCAGACCATTAGAGGGCCGGACTATAGTTAAAACAAAAGAAAAAAAAAAACTATGAACAAATGCGGACACAGTACAGGAGATGACCAGAGACTGCGGACACAGTACAGGAGATGACCAGAGACATAGAACGGCGGCGGGAATACTGGGCCGGCTGCTCCATAAGACGAACAGACATTTCTCCCCCAAGTGTGTCTTATAGATGGAAATGATGCCCCATCATTGGTGACAGTGGGAGGAATAGTGCCCCATCATTGGTGTCAGTGGGAAGAAACGTGCCCCATCATTGGTGTCAGTGGGAAGATATGTGCCCTATCATTGGTGTCAGTTGGAGGAATAGTGCCCCATCATTGGTGTCAGTGGGAGGAATAGTGCCCCATCATTGGTGTCAGTGGGAGGAATAGTGCCAGATCATTAGTGTCAGTGGGAGAAATAGTGTCCCATCATTGGTGTCAGTGGGGGAAGGAATAGTGTTCCATCATTGGTGTCAGTGGGGGGGGGGATAGTGCCCCGTCATTGGTGTCAGTGGGGGGGGATAGTGTCCCGTCATTGGTGTCAGTGGGGGAAGGGGATAGTGTCCCAACATTGGTGTCAGTGGGAGGAATAGTACCCCAACATTGGTGTCAGTGGGAGGAATATTACCCCATCATTGGTGTCAGTGGGGGAAGGAATAGTGTTCCATCGTTGGTGTCAGTGGGGGGTGGAATAGTGCCCCATCATTGGTGTCCGCGGGGGGGAGGAATAGTGCCCCATCGTTGGTGTCTGTGGGGGGTGGAATAGTGCCCCATCGTTGGTGTCTGGGGGGAGGAATAGTGCCCCATCGTTGGTGTCAGTGGGGGGAGGAATAGTGCCCCATCATTAGTATCAGTGACACCAATGATGGAACACTATTCCTCCCGTTGACACCAATGACACTTAACTTGCTGACCCCTGTTCCAGCACGGTGCTGCTGCAGCCAGCATACCTGGTTGCAGCAAAACCATCTGCATGGCACACTTACCTGTCAGCTGTCCTTCTTCACTCTGGCCTCTCCTTCAATCGATGTTCGTGGGGCTGCTCGGCTCCACCTCCTCACAGGTGATTGGCCGTCTGTGTGCCTTTCCTGAGCTACAGTTCTGGCACCCAATCACCGGTGAGGAGCCAAGCGGCAGTGCGAACATCGAGTGAGGGAGTGGCCGGAGTGGATGAAGGAGCAGCGCTTCCTGGACTGGATCGTCATGGGACTAGGACACGGAGCCAGGTAAGATACAGCAGCCCCCCTGCCCAACCCTGTACTTAGTGTCCCTTTCTCGCGGTAAACATGCCCCTGCCGGCAGGCCGGATAAATGTCCTCGGCGGGCCGCATGTGGCCCGCGGGGCGTAGTTTGAGGACCCCTGCCCTAGACCAAAGAAAAATCTAGGTATGGAATTAGCATTCATCATGGGCTTTAATTTACAGTATAAAGAAATAGAGAGGATTTTACAAAACAATTGGCCTATCCTATTAAGGGACCAGTCCTTAAAACAAATCCTACTACAAAAACCTATGTTTATATATAAAAAGGCATTGGGGTTGAGACACATCTCCAAGAATGTGATGGAACCTCCTAAAAGACCTCCCACGTTTCTGGATGCTAAAGGTTTCTTCAAGTGCGGTAGATGCAAGGCATGTAGAACGGTAAGGGACAGGACTAAAAGAACAGACAGTTTCACATCTCGTGTGACAGGCATAACCTATCCTATTAAGAAGTTCATCACGTGTGACTCTAGATATGTCACATATTTGCTCACCTGTCCATGTAAACTGCAGTATATTGGTAGAACCGCTAGAAAATTATTTACACGCATTGGAGAACATATTAAAATATTAACAATGGGTATAAACAATATAGTGTCTCCAACCATTTTTGACTAAAACATAATAAGGACCCAAGTCACCTCAAGTTCTGGGGAATAGATAAGGTCTCCTGGCACTGGCGGGGTAACTACATGGGTTTAAAAGTATCTCAGATGGAAACCCAATGGATCCATAGACTACAAATATTGGATCCAAAGGGCCTAAATCGGGATATAGAACTTAACTGTTTTCTTACAGACTATTGAAGACGGTACCTTTTATATATAGCCAGGGGGGACGGTTGGGTACATGGGGGAGCTAGCCCTCCTTCATGGGCTATGGGGTAAATATATATAGGTGGTATGACTAAATCCATCTACCCACTTCCCCTAAAAGGAGCCCATACAAACAGGGAAAGTGGGTTTAATATTTAATACTTAAGTAGTACACCTCTCTAAAGAATAGTTTCCCTCTTAAAGTCACAAAAACACATACCCCCTACAAAAAATTGTTAAGAATATATATAAAAAACATCAGAATATCAAAATATTAAGATATCATAACCCTGTCCCCCATTTAGAGGTATAGGGACAGTTATTATATTTGCCATTTATTGGTATTAGTAATTACCCCTTGCAATTAACATCCACTATTTTAGTGTAGCGGTAAATAGTGTACATCTTGTTCTTTTCTCTTTTAAGTGAATCATTAGCTCGGCTATTATAATATAATATTTTATTGTAAAATATGCATTTCCAATTGCTTTATATTTTTTATTTCATTTTTATTTTATTTACATTTTATTTATTTAATTTATCAATTTTAATTATTTGTATATATCTACATATTGTTAATATTTGTTACCTAATAGTGCATAACCTGTATAGTTTATTTGTAATTCCAATTCATGTTATGCATTGTAGGTATTTGACTTACATTGGGGAGACTATGTATTGCCTATTAGATAGGGAGTTTCACTATCGGGTACTGCGCCAGTGTGTGCAGCCTGATCCGAATATCCAGGTCTTGTTGGCCATCCACCCGCAGACGTCCAATTAGAAGTTGAGTTTAACATTTGGAGACATCCAATCAGAAGCAATATATCTCTATTTAATGACCCCAGATATGGCGGCTGTCACTTCCTGAAGATACTGCTGGGTGAAACGTACATCGAAGCGTGATTACGTCATTTCCGGTGCCGGGGATGTGACGCCCGGCCCTAGGGAGAGCGAGGCTTTTTCGGTATTCACAAGCTCTACATACTGGTGCCGGTATACTAGGCACTGCCACATATGAGTGCATATCTGTTTGTTGCTATTTTATTGCCACATTAATAAATGATACACTTAGAACGCTTTCAAAACCTTTTGATTTATTTGAGCGGCCTGGTACTCATAAGGAGAGGAGAATTCCACATTGAGTATCCAGTCAAATTTGAGAGTTTGTTGGTAACATCCCTGGGCTTGTTCTGTGGAGAGCTTATGAATGGGGAGGAACACCCTAGGATTACCAGAAGTGGATGGTTCCATGTATTATCTAAAAATACGCATTTGACTGCCTTAATAGGGTCAAAAAGGTTTGGTGAGTGAGCAATTGACTTATATCTTGTGGACACGTGGTGAAGACACATACCTTTATGGGCCATAGCACTGTGGTTTAAAAGGACTGTCACATTCGAATATCAATATGGCTACATATGGACTTTCACTGGTTAATATATAATAGGATGTTTTATTTGCATTACGCATGTCTATTTAAAAATTACTATTTAGACCATTGTACAACTTTTTGAATTTGCGTATGAATTTTCATTCCCATTCCAGTCCCTTTCCGTGATTTGGAGTTCCACTTCAGTACCTTCATTTTCACATAATTTATGCTGTGGCATCTGCTGTAGAAATGGACTGCTACAGAAACATCCATTGTGTTAGGGTTCTGTAGGGCAGTTTGTACCCGGTATCAGGCATACCACATCTGAGGATCTGAACCAAAAGTATTCTGTAATTCTGGTACCGGTGCCCTATCAGTGCTGTGGATATTTGTGCAGGTCTCGCATCTCTTTTGCGTGCAGGTATATGTTCTATATGGCATTGGGCTTTTTAGGGAATTTTTTATTATTATTATTATTATACAGTATTTATATAGCGCTAAAAGGTTTGCTCAGCGCTGTACATTATAGTGAGGGACAGAACATGAGACAATACAGTAACAAAACAAAACACGAGGGGTTCAAGGGCCCTGCTCTTTCAAGCTTACAATCTAGGATTCTTAGACATTCTTACATTTGGATGCTTGTCATTATGCAGTAGAGTTTGGTGCTCTTTTGAGATTTTTCTTAGTGACTTTAGGCATGGATTGTACACAACAGTTAAAGGGACCTGATTGTAATTTTTTCTCGGTTTAAATTATAAAAGACTGGGTCTAGGAATGCCGGTTGCGGTCCTGATCTGTGTTAGCCAATATCATTTAAATGCCAAACTTTCAAAACTAATTGATACTAAACACAGCCCAACACTCTACTGCTAAACAATTTGTTAAAAAGAAACAGAAATGTCTACAAACTTTAATTTTTTTATGTTTAAGAAGCACAAATTCATGGGCAAATTGGTAATGTAGAGAGAGAGGTCTCAAACCAACCTATACACCATGTATTGAAGTTTAAAACGATCTAAAACTGAAAAAAAAAAAATCAAACATATATAGGCTGTACATTTTTACATATAAAACATATTTCACAAAAATACATTACATCTTTCATTTTCATACCATGGTGCAGGCATTATTATATCTATCATGCACAGGTCATTGTACTCTATCGCCACCCACATTACCGCATCCACATTCACAAACCATATCACACACCACACTGGTATACAGTATCTTTAAGCATAAATATGGCTACATATCACTTTTGCTTTTTCAGCACTGAAAATGTCAACATTTTTGATTAGTGGCATTTTCCTTATTTTATAACCATTTTTTATCCATTTGCAATCGTGCGCAAAGTAAGGCTCCATATACACGGGACACTTCTGAACGATGGAAATTGACTGCTGGAAAATGTAGGTTAAGAAACATCTGTTTAGCTGCATTTGCATGCTGCGTTTATGCGCGTTTGCGTTTAGAAGTGTTTTCTAAAGATAACCTCAGGAAACCTTCCAAAATTCCCAGAATTTACTGAAAAACAGTAAAAAATTAACTATTTAAGACATTTTGAGAGAAATAGAGAGAGCAGAAGCAGAGAGGGCAGTATTTGTTGAGATTAGCTGTGTTTTTTTTTTTTTCTTCTTATGTGTTCCAGCTCATTTCTGTGCAGAAATTATTACAGCAATGTCTAACATATTTTCTTTCATGCGAAACCTCAATGTATGATGTTACCAGGTCCATTTGAGTTCCGGGAAAACGCTTTGCATGCATTTTTCATGATGAAAAAAGGCTCTGGACAGCATCTGGAAATGGAAGAATGCAAACGCTTATAAATGCGGTTAACCACGTTTACAAGCGTTTGGCATTTGATTTGGTGCTGATAAAATCTACTCCTGAACTCAAGTTTGGTGCGTTCAAAAAAACCGACTGTAAATTCAACTACCTGTAAACGACATAGTGTACATGGACACATAGAAAAACATTGAGAGTTCAGGGGCTGCTGAAAAAAATGCAGAAAAGCTCCTAAATGTGAGTTTATCAGCTGCAGTGTACATGGAGCCTAAATGTTGTACACAAAACAACTGTATAAAGAATGTATTAAAGTGGATTTGCAGACAAAACGTTATCTTAGTTTTGAATAGAGGGGTAACATTTAGAAGCGTTTTTGAGTTTTTAGAGCTCTCCAGGGGCACAGAGATTTTGATAGCTTTAAGCAGACAGCAGGAGAGCGGAATCCCCTGGAACAGAAACAAAGACAGAATTAGAAACTCTTTTTGTAGGGTCAGGGAAGACTGCAAACTGTCAGATTTTTATTTCACTGTGTCCCTGTTGCATTTTTTCACTCACCTTCTGTCTGGGGAAAACTTTATCACTAGGACAGAAATCTAGGGAAAATCTCCCAAATAGAGCATCGTATAGCAAAAAAAAGATGGGTTTTAATCCTTGCCTACTATATGCAAAACAAACAAAAATGGCTTGTCATACACTTTTATGATTACAGGACAGTATTAATGTAACGATGTTATGTCTGGTGTTTAGTGTTTGGCTTAGATAAGATGCTGGTCAGTCTTTTGAGAACTTGTACTTCACTTTTTCTGTTTTTTTTTTTTTTTCTCTGGAATATTGAACTTCGCAAAAACTACAGGCACGCTATGACTTAAGTCCAATTAGGTGCATATCACCTCCAGGACTTTTTTTTTTATCTATGAGAACTTGTACATCACCTTTTATGCTTTTTTTTTCTGGAAGATTGAATTTATACTTCCTTTGACAGTTGTTACTGAAGAACTGTCCTATTATACAGGTTAAAAAGCTTTAAAGCTGAATTCTAGGAATTCGGCAACTTTGCCAGGCTAAATGTTTCATCTGCAAGTGAATTGAATTCCATGTTTTTTCAGTCTCCTTTTTTAGAAACATATTTTGACATTTTACTTTCTGTGTACTCATAGGTGTTCCAGTTGTACCAGGTACAAACTCTCCCATCACTTGTCTGACTGAAGCTAAAGAATTTTCCAACAAATATGGCTTTCCTATCATTTTCAAGGCAGCTTATGGAGGTGGTGGACGAGGCATGCGTGTAGTAAGAGGCTATGAGGTATAGTCTTTACAAATACTTTATACTGTTTAAAAAAACCCTTGTCACTAAACACTCTTGCATACTTTTTTTTGATGAGTATTTGCCAAGTCTTTACTGCCCATTCACAGAATGGGACGCATTGTGAGAATGTAGTTAGACAAATTCTGTAAGTGGGAGTGGGAGCAGAAGGGGGACGGGTGGCGCCATTTTTTCTGTAGCAGCTGCTGCAGTTAACTTCCACAGTGCCACAGGACAACTACTGAAAATGGTATCCAGTGGCTGGGAGGAGGCACAGAGGAGAACATTTTGTAGCCAAAGTAGACACTTGCAGGTGTGAACGCAATAAAAACAAGCGCTAGGTGCCTATTAAAGAACAAAAAAGAGAGAACAAGGGAAGAAAAGGCTAGCAGCTGGCATAGGAAGTAAACCTCTAGAACGTCAAGTGATAAACAGACAATATTGATATGCAGCGCTAATTGCCAAAAATTAAACTCAAATATGATGCATAAGAATAAGGTCAAATTTCATCAGTAATCTTAAACTCAATTTGACTCAGATATGATGCATAAGGTTAACACAGCGTGAAGATCATACAGGATAAACGTGACTTCTGTGCCTTCACACTGCACATGCGCGGCTTTCCCGCGATGACATAGCGGGCATGTACGCCGCATTCGCGCCAATATATATAAAATCGATCAAGTTTTTTTTATGCACCCCCTTTGAAAACATGTATATCACACGAAACGTGTCAGAGAGGTGCCCCTCAGATATCTCTACATACCGCATGGCCATTGCTGGACGGCCGGCGGTAATCTGACTTAATCTGTAAGTGTGTTTTTGTGTTTTTTTGCTCTCCATCAATAAACCTTACTACACTATCAAAGCTTCTGGCCTGGGGCTCTTTTTAATATGGAAGCCCAGGCTTTTTGAAGGTGCTCATCGATTCCTGCCCATTTGCTGTCTGATGATTTGGATAATCTCTCTGGTGGCTGATGCTGATATCTACAGAACCTTGTCCATTTGGTTTGGGATACATGACATCTAGTGGTGAGATTTAGGATGACGACCACCCTTCCAGTGTCCTAAATCCAGAGCACCAGGAGTAGGTCTTAATTACTCCATGCATTATTTCCTTATGCATCTGGTTAATGCAATCTACACTCAGTATAATTACCACAAGAGTCACGAACATTCTGCTTTATCGTCTGTTGATACATCACAGAAGTCAATTTTATCCTGTATGATCTTCACACTGTGTTAACCTTAACCTTATGCATTATATTTGAGTCGAATTGAGTTTAAGAAGTCACGTTTATCCTGTATGATCTTCACGCTGTCTTAACCTTATGCATCATATTTGAGTCGAATTGAGTTTAAGATTACTGATGAAATTTGACCTTAATCTTATGCATCATATTTGAGTTTATTTTTTGGCAATTAGCTCTGCATATCAATATTGTCTGTTTAGACACTTGCAGGTATTGGAATATACAACATTATGCATAAGTAATGTGTATGGTGCTGTCCCTCCCCAAAATAAATATTCTAAATTTCAGATGAAAAACAAGCTTTACAAATCACAAAGAATTGTTACATGTAGGTGTTCTACCTCAGACATGTCTGTATTACTGAGTGGAAAACGGAAAACACAGATTTAATTTCTGTATAACAACTCTTCTGTATGGCATTGGTGAGCATTTGCAGGGGAATATACAATTAAGTAAAACTTTTGTCAAATAAGAACCCCTCTTCCCACTACCTTGTTCATTTGATTCTGATAAGAATATAGATGGAAAGAGAAGTCTTGAAATACCATAGCTGCAGAAACTGCGTGCCAGCCTTGTAACCAAATGTTTAAACGTGGTCCCATGATTGTTCCTGGAGCCGAAGAATAACTAATCTGACATAGTCATCCAATTCAGCAAGGATGATGTGATCAAATGTCTAGATATTTGGTCCTATGGTCCTCTCCTGTTTGATCAATGGCCAAGGTAAGTCTTTTAGGACTTTAGTGACCTTTATGTGCTTTAATGTGTGTGTTATTTACAGCAGAGATCTGATTGGTGATATAAGATGTATTCATTGCGTAGAGTATAAGGATTATTACGTTGCAAGAAAACTTGTATTGTTATTGTATATTGCATATTATTGCTGTGTTTTGACCATACTACTCCTAGAAATTGGCTGATAAAACATAAACTACTGGGTAAATAGTATAGGTGCAGCGCTTGGGATAAGAACAATAAACGGCAAATAATGGTCAAATATAACATGCAATATGCAAAATCTTCCTTCAGAGCATAAAGTGCAATAAGTGATATCACTAGTGGTGATCACAGTGAAGTCAGGCGTCCAAATGAAGAGACGTATAATGTGGGGATCCTGTAGGGTCACAGCTTAAAGTGTGGATATGTGATCCAGAGGTGATAGATACATTTTAATGAGCAGAATGCGCACTCACCAGAGGTGCATATTTAATACGCATATAGGAGAACTCCTGTATCATCAGGCACACATTTGGTCATCCGTATTCTGGTCAAGCTGCATTCACTATCATCATCTGGTCACAAGCGTATCAGGATTCCAGGGTTCCTCAGTAAATCACAACATCCGAGGTCACCTGTTTAGGGCAGGCACTGCAGAGGATGGCACTTATGAGGAGAGCCCAATAAAGGACACCACATAGTGTGATACTGTATAGATGAACTTTATTCCAAAGTAAGATAGTAAAAAGTACAAATACTGACCAAAGATTTAAGGATGGCCACCAGCGGTGGCTAGATGTCCAGATGCTGTGGCCCCCTGATGCGTTTCGTGCTAAGCACGTATTCATAGGGTGCAGGGCTTACCTGCACCCTATGAATACACGCTTAGTACAAAACACATGATATCACTTATTGCACTTTATGCTCTGAAGGACGATTTTGCATATTGCATGTTATATTTGACCATTATTTGCACTTTATTGTTCTTATCCCTAGCGCTGCACCTATACTGTTTACATATATTTCTGGAAGGTTTCTTGGTTACCTTTTTTGGTGTTCTAGCAGCTATATACAGTACATATACATTTAATCTTCTTTCCCTGGTAGCGCTCGTTAGACATTTTATTATAAACTACTGGGTACCACATTTTGGCTCCATTTGTAGAAAATGATGACCATGCACATTTTTATGGAAATTTGTGCTTTCACCCAGCTTACATTCACACAAATGAATATCTGATTACTTTTGACAAAATCGCTGTATAACCCCTGGCAAAAAGTATGGAATCACCACTCTTGGGAAAATGTTCATTCAATTGTTTAATTGCGTAGAAAAAAAACAAAGTACTAGTGGTGTACTGTAGTGTTTTATTTTCATGATTCCATAATATTTTCCTCAGAATTGAGTGATTCCATATTTTTTTTTCCTCTGTTTGATCTGCAAAAACAGTTGCAATTGACTGCAGTTTTCTTTCTTTTTTATTTTCTTCAGTGTTTCTTAAAGCCAGAAGGTTGGAGTGTTAAATGAAAATAGTTTTGAGGCATGTCTGTGATTTTTTTTTTTTCTACACAATTAAACAATTGAATGAACATTTTCCAAGAGTGGTGATTCCATACTTTTTGCCAGGGACTGTAGTTTATTTTTTTTCCTATTTTAGTTATATCTTTCAATAAACTGTATTTAAAATGGCAATTTATTTCCCAGTTTCTACTTCAAAATTGATTGAATTCTCTTGGTTGATTGAACTTGGTGGTAAATTACTTATCGATCTCATGTGTGAATCCTGGTGGATGAACCATGTTTAAATTGTCATGTGTATGGCCAGCTTAAAGGCTAACTCCACCTTTTACACCATTTTACATGTTACACACGTGTTTAGGGTGTACTATGTAACATAGTGGCAATCTATTTTGAATTTTGCATGGCTGTGTGGGTGCACTACTGCACCAACTACAGACTGACTTTGGTAGTTCTTAAAGTAAAATATGAGGATTTCTGAGTTAAAGAAGGTCATTCTGAGACCACCTTGATTCAATACGTGGGGTCTCTAACCCAGATAAGGTACACTGTATAGATAAGGAATTAGAAGGATATGCACTCTTTGTTCTTGTCCTACAGCTCAGAAACTGCTGAAGTCAATGGATGTGCTTAACAGCCAGGAAAACTAGCATTGTTAAGAGTCCAGCAATGGCAGCTTTCCATATTTCTGTTAGAAAGGGGTAAATTTAATGACTCCATAAACATCTGGAGATTAAGTTCATAGGAAATCACCAAAACAGATGGAGATTTCCCTAAATCAATTTTTTTTTATGGCTCATTTACACCGCCTGCATACAAATACAGTGCATTGCACAGCCGCACATTGGCATGCAGTGTCTTCCTGTGTGCTGCAGTAAAATGAAACATGTCTGCATTTTAGCACAATTCACAGCACTCAAACTCTGGGCTGCATTGGAGTGTGAACAGAGCAAATAATTGTGAAAAAAAGGAAAAAATTTTTTCTATACGCCATATTGGTGACTGCCGTTAATCCAGTGCGGAACACTGCCAGTCACTGCACTGATACAAGCCCTTGGAATATTTATCCCTGTGAAGATGTGTGCAAATGTTTTTTTTTTGTCTTATTGCTAAACTGTAATGTATTTTTTTACTATTAAGGTTGATCTTCTCTCATTTAGATTTTAGTAAGCTCTTCATGTTTGGGTCATTTTGTATGCCACCTTTTAGTCTTTTAGTTATTCTATTTTTCCTTTGCCTCAGATTCCCACACATCTCTCTTGTTGTGTTCATTAGTTAACAATGCCCTCCAGCTTTCTTATAGCTGATTAAGATAAATACTTAGTGGTTTTCCCCAGTCATAAATATTTCCATCCTTCCCTAGTTCCACTCTGTATAATGTCCCCCACCATTATAGCTGCTGGCCTCAACTCGGTATCCCGTAAGGTTTAATTTTCATGTATCCTGCTGTAACAGATGGTGTTCTGCTCTTGCTGCAGAAATATTAATAAGAGCTGCTGTGTACAGCTGAGACACAACCCCTAAATGAGCAGCTCCTCCTGCATGTTTATTTCATATTGCTAAATATTACTATATAGGTGCTAGTTCTTACACAGCGCAATAATCACCACTGCAGCAATTTGCCTGCACAGTTACATTGTACTTGGTTAATTTTGAATGACTAGCCCCCCTTACTTAACATGGCTTGTGACTTCAGATATGATTATAAAAGACCTTAGCATTAGCATGCCTATATGACCTTTCCAAGTGAAAATTAAACCAGAGCAAAGCAGAAGCTAACATAATTTCATGCCTTGATCTCTGCTGAGTTGAGGGGAGGAAGCATATAACAGGAAAATGAATGGGTGAAGTTTGTATCACCACTGAAATGTAAAGTAGAGCTCATTAACTAGAGTGGCAGAATTAAATAAGATTTAAATTGTGATTAAAGAAAAAAGGTATCTACATAAATTAAATCATCCATATTTTTAATTCTAGAGTGATTTTACTAATGCCTGTTTCTCACTGATTGAAGGCCATGCCCCCACCCAAACACATGAACTAATAAAGTGATTAATAAACACATGATTAATAGTGATTGTGCTTATGTCTTGTTGCACAGCACATTTATAAGCACATTTAACGCCTAACTCCAGGTAAAATGTTAGTGCTTCTGACACTTTTTTTTTTCTTTGCTGTCGGCAGTCACATTCCATTTAGAGACACAGGGGACAGTACCCTGGGGGTATATAGTGCCACTGTTAAGTAGAATAAAAAGCAGGCAAAATATCAACTCTGGTGCCAGTTCCACCTACACCAACCATGCCTCAACTTCGTTTACTGTTCTCAGGCAGAATGGATCTCTGTTTTTTTAGCTTTGTTGGTAAACACTTTGTAATTATTTAATCAACAGCTTCTGGTAGGTTTAAAGTGGACCTTTCTAGTCCTGGATAGTCTATCTCTACAGTTATCCATTGAGGGTAGGCTTTTTCTGATTGCTTGGAGACAGTGCTATGGTGTTGTTACTACAGGGCACCCTTAAATTACTTTGTAAGGGGCTCTGCTACTGACTATTTAGGCTGCAATGTCACTGCAGATGTGTTTTCTAAGGCCAGAGCCAAAGTAGTTTCAGCAAAAATTACTAAATGTGGATAAGTCTTCCCTCCACTCTTAAGGTTGCATAGTTACATAGTTAATCTGGCTGAAAAAAGACAGTTCAACCATTAAAAAAAGTTATAATCCTAAACCCACAGTTGATCCAGAGGAAGGCAAAAAAACCAGCAAAGCATGATCCAATTTGCTCCTGCAGGGGAAAAAAGTCCTGCTTAATCCCCTGAGAGGCAATCGGACATTCCCTGGATCAAACTTACCTATAAATGTTAGTATCCATTTATATTGTGCGTATCCAAGAAAGAATCAAGGCTTTTTTAAATCCATTGAGCTGGCCAGAACTATCACTTGAGGGAGTCTATTCCACATTTGCACAGCTCTTACTGTGAAGAAAACTTTCCATGTTTGGAGATTAAATTTCTTTTCCTCCAGACGTAAAGAGTGCCCCCTTGTCCTCTGTGATGACCTCAGGGTGAATAGCTCTACACCGAGTTCACTATATGAACCACTGATGTATTTATACATGTTGATCATATCCCCCCCTTAATCTCCTCTTCTCAAGAGAGAATACATTCAGTTCCTCTAATCTTTCCTCATAACTGAGCTCCTCCATGCCTCTTATAAGTTTTGTTGCCCTTCTCTGCACTTTCTCCAGTTCTCCAATATTCTTTTTGTGAATTGGTGCCCAAAATTGAGCTGCATATTCCAGATGAGGTTTCACTAATGATTTGTACAGGGGTAAAATGATATATCTCTCTCTCTCTGGAGTCGATACCTTTTTTAATACAAGAGAGGGTTTTGCTCACTTTAGAAACCGCAGCTTGGCATGGCATGCCATTATTAAGCTTGTGACCTACCGGAACTCTCAAACCCTTCTCCACCATTGATTCTCCCAGTTGTGCCCCCCCTAGTATGTATGATGCATGCATATTCTTAGCCCCCAAGTGTATAACCTTACATTTACAGTTGCAAGAAAAAGTATGTGAACCCCTTGGGATTAAGAGGAGTTTTGCATGAATTGGGCATAAAATGTGCTCTGAACGTCATCTAAGTCACAACAATAGAAGAACACAGTCTGCTGAACATAATACTACACAAACATTAGATGTTGCCATGGTTTAATTGCACATAACATGTAAACATTCACAGTGCAGGGAGGAAAAAGTATGTGAGGCCCTAGCTTAATGACTTCTCCCAGAGCTAATTGGAGCCGGGAGTGAGCCAACCTTGACTCCAATCAGTGTGATGATATTGGATGTGTTGCTGACAGCTGTCCTGCCCTTAAAAAACACACAACTCTTTTGGGTTTACTGGTTTCAAGAAGCACTGTCTGATGTGAACCATGCCTCGCAGAAAAGAGCTCTCAGAAGACCTACGATCAAGAATTGTTGACTTGCATGAAGCTGGAAAGGGTTACAAAAGTATCTCCAAAAGCCTTGATGTTCATGTGTCCACGGTAAGACAGACTGTCTACAAATGGAGAAAGTTTAGCACTGTTGCTACTCTCCCTAGGCGTGGTCGTCCTGTAAAAATGACTGCAAGAGCACAGCGCAGAATGCTGCATGAGGTAAAGACGAATCCCAGTGTCAGCTAAAGACCTACAGAAATCTCTGGCACATGCTAACATTTTTGTTGACACATCTACAATAAGGAAAACATTAAACAAGAATGGAGTACATGGAAGGACACCATGGAGGAAGCCATTGCTGTCCAAAAAGAATATTGCAGCACGTTTGAAGTTTTCAAAAGAGCACCTGGATGTTCCACAGCACTACTGGCAAAATATACTGTGGACAGATGAAACCAAGATTGAGTTGTTTGGGAAGAACACACAACACTATGTGTGGAGAAAAAAAGGCACAGCACACCAACATCAAAACCTCATCCCCACTGTAAAACGTGGTGGAGGGAGCATCATGGTTTGGGCTGCTTTGCTGCCTCTGGGCCTGGACGGATTGTTGTCATCGATGGGAAAATGAATTCCAGAGTTTATCAAGACATTTTGCAGGAAAATGTATGACCATCTGTCCGCCAACTGAAGCTCCGCAGAGGATGGGTGATGCAACAGGACAATGACCCAAAGCATACAAGTAATTCAACAAAACAATGGCTGCAACAGCACAGATTACGCCTTCTGGAGTGGCCCAATCAGAGTCCTGACCTCAACCCGATTGAAATTCTGTGGCATGACCTTAAGAGAGCGATTCACTCCAGACATCCCAAGAATATTGCTACACTGAAACAGTTTTGTGAAGAGGAGTGGTCCAAAATTACTCCAGATCGTTGTGCAGGTTCTGCAACTACAGGAAACGTTTGGTTGAGGTTATTGCTGCCAAAGGAGGGTCAACCAGTTATTAAGTCCAAAGGTTCACATACTTTTTCCTCCCTGCACTGTGAATGTTTACATGTTATGTGCAATTAAACCATGGCAACATCTAATGTTTGTGTAGTATTATGTTCAGCAGACTGTGTTCTTCTGTTGTTGTGACTTAGATGACGATCAGAGCACATTTTATGCCCAATTCACGCAAAATTCCACGTAATCCCAAGGGGTTTACATACTTTTTCTTGCAACTGTATCAACATTAAACTTCATTTGCCACATAGTTGCCCAATTAAACAGTACATTGAGGTCGGCTTGTAAGTTGAAGACATCCTGTAAGGACGTTATTCCACTGCAGAGCTTGGTGTCATTTGCGAAGACTGAAATGGTATTTTTAATCCCAAACCCTATGTCATTTATAAATATATTAAAAAGTAAGGGTCCCAACACTGAACCCTGGGGTACACCACTGACAACCCTAGACCATTCAGAATATGAATCATTAACCACTACTCTTTGAATACGATCTTAGCCTGTTTTCTATCCATTTACATACAGATTTTCCAAGCCTGTAAACGTTACCTTACACATAAGCCGTGTGTGGGGAACTGTCAAACGCTTTTCTAAATCCAAGTATACAACTTCCACCGCCACCTCTCTGTCCAAAGTTTTGCTCACCTCCTCATAAAAAGAAATCAGATTTGTTTGACAACTTCTTTCTTTCATGAATCCATGCTGTCTGTTGCTTAAAGAACTATGTGGTCTTTTATTAAACTCTCCAGTATCTTCCCAAATATAGAAGTTAAACTAACAGCTCTATAATTACTTGGTAAAGATTTTGACCCCTTTTTAAATATTGGCACTACATTGGCCTTACGCCAATCCAGTGGTACTATGCCAGTCATTAAAGAATCCCTAAAAATGAGAAACAATGGCTTTGAAATGACAGAGCTCAATTATTTAAGAACCTGTGGGTGTATGCCATCCAGACCAGGTGCTTTATTCACCTTTTTTCTGTCTAAATATTTCTGGATCATATCAATTGTGAGCCAAGGTGGATCATCTGGAGCTGTGTCAATACCATGCCCATTATGGATAAGAGCTCCCCCATGCTCCTTTGTGTACACAGAGCTGAAGAAGATATTTAATAAATGTACCTTCTCTTTGTCCCCAGTCATCCACTCTAGATTACTTTGTAAAGAGCCTACATGCTTGGACTGAACCTTTTTACTATTAATATATTTGTACTTTTTTTGGGGTTGGTCCTGCTATCTTTTGCAATCTGTTGTTTGTTTTAAATTTTTCCTTATTTCCTTTTTGCATATTCTGTTATATTCTTTGTAATGTTTAAATGATAGCCTTCCTTCATTTTTTTATTTAATAAAAGCTCTTTTCTTATTATCTATAGCTTTTTTAACTTTGGCCGTAAGCTACATAGGTTTGATTTTTAGCCTTTTAAACTTGTTGCCCATGGGAATGTATTTTGCAGTGTGTTCACGTACAGGGATGGACTGACCATTTGGAAACTCGGGCACTGCCCGAGGGCCCAGGGTCAGTAGGGGGCCCCATGAGATGCCCCTGGTACCTTTTTCATAGGTTTTTTTGAGTTGTGGCCCCATGAGTTGTCAGTCTGCCCCTGTTCACGTACAGACTTTTTGAAGAACTCCCATTTCTGTGTTGTGTTCATCGATGCCAATATTCCCCCCCAGTCTAAGTCTTGGAGAGCAGCTCTCAGTCATGGAAAATTAGCTCTCTTAAAATTGAGCATTTTATCTTTCCCGTGCTGTTTACAGCTAACAATAAATGAAATCATGTTATGGTCACTGCTACCCAAATGTTCTTTTATATCAGCGGTTCTCAACCTGTGGGTCGCGACCCCTTTGGGGGTCGAACAACGCTTTCACAGGGGTCGCCTAAGACCATCGGAAAACACATATTTCCGATGGTCTTAGGAACTGAGACACCGCTCCTCTATATGTCTCCAGGTGTGGGCGGGATGACATGCCGCCCCTGTCATCTGGCCACACCCCCGGGATCAATCCTCACCGTTGATTGGCCGCCGGAACTGTAGCTCAGGAGAGGCACACAGGCGGCCAATCACCGGCGAGGAGGTGGAGCTTGGAGAGGAGGAGCCGAGCAGCACCGCGAAGATCGAGTGAGTGAAGAGGAGCAGAGCGGCCGGAGAAGGAAGACAGCTGACCGGTAAGTGTCTGTACCATGGGAGAGGGAGGGAGCGTGCGAGCCCAGGCTGGAGCAGGGGTCAGCAAGGTAAGTATCATTGGTGTCAGTGGGAGGAATAGTGCCCAATCATTGGTGTCACTAATACCAATGATGGGGCACTATTCCTCCCACTGACATCAACAATGGGGCACTATTCCTCCCCCCACTGACACCAACGATGAGGCACGATTCCTCCCCCCACTGACACCAACAATGGAGCACTATTCCTCCCCCCACTGACACCAACGATGGGGCACTATTCCTCCCCCCACTGACACCAACGATGGGGCACTATTCCTCCCCCCACTGACACCAACGATGGGGCACTATTCCTCCCCCCACTGACACCAACGATGGGGCACTATTCCTCCCCCCACTGACACCAACGATGGGGCACTATTCCTCCCCCCACTGACACCAACGATGGGGCACTATTCCTCCCACTGACACCAACGATGGGGCACTATTCCTCCCACTGACACCAACGATGGGGCACTATTCCCCCCACTGACACCTACGATGGGGCACTATTCCTCCCACTGGCACTATTCCTCCCACTGATACCAATGATGGGGCACTATTCCTCCCACTGACACCAATGTTGGGGCACTATTCCTCCCCCTGACACCAATGTTGGGGCACTATTCCTCCCCCTGACACCAATGTTGGGGCACTATTCCTCCCCCTGATACCAATGTTGGGGCACTATTCCTCCCCCTGATACCAATGTTGAGGCACTATTCCTCCCACTGACACCAATGATGGGGCACTATTCCTCCCACTGATACCAATGATGGGGCACTATTCCTCCCACTGACACCAATGTTGGGGCACTATTCCTCCCCCTGACACCAATGTTGGGGCACTATTCCTCCCCCTGACACCAATGTTGGGGCACTATTCCTCCCACTGACACCAATGATGGGGCACTATTCCCCCCACTGACACCTATGATGGGGCACTATTCCCCCCACTGACACCAATGATGGGGCACTATTCCCCCCACTGACACCAATGATGGGGCACTATTCCCCCCACTGGCACCAATGATGGGGCACTATTCCCCCCACTGACAGCTATGATGGGGCACTATTCCCCCCACTGACACCAATGATGGGGCACTATTCCTCCCACTGACACCAATGATGGGGCACTATTCCCCCCACTGACACCAATGATGGGGCACTATTCCTCCCACTGACACCAATGATGGGGCACTATTCCTCCCACTGACACCAATGATGGGGCACTATTCCCCCCACTGACACCTATGATGGGGCACTATTCCTCCCACTGACACCAATGATGGGGCACTATTCCTACCACTGACACCAATGATGGGGCACTATTCCTCCCACTGATACCAATGACGTGGCACTACTCCTCCCACTGCAAAATTACAGTTTTGAAGTAGCAACGAAAATAATTTTATGGTTGGGGGTCACCACAACATGAGGAACTGTATTAAGGGGTCGCGGCATTAGGAATGTTGAGAACCACTGTTTTATATGGACATTCGTAATAAACTCTGCATGGTTTGAGATTACCAGGTCCAGCAGAGCATCATTCCTAGTAGTGGTTCCTATGAACTGTACCATAAAATTGTCCTGTAGAAGGTTTAAAAATGTTTGCCCTTTAACTGTTCCTGCAGTACCATTATTCCAGTCAATTTCTGGGTAGTTTAAATCCCCCATTATTATCACTGTCCCAGCCCTTGCAGCCCTTTCGATCTGTGCAAGATTTGAGTCTCCACCTCTTCATTAACACTGGGAGGCCTATAACAAACTCCAATGATTACCTTTGTAGTACACACCCCCATGTGCAGTTCCACCCATAATGCTTCAGTCTTACCACACTCTCCATCAACTAGGTCTGCAAGGATAGTTTTTTTTTTCTTGTGCCCTTAATTGGGCTTTAAGGTTGGAATCCACACTCCTAACCCCTGTATCCCTAAAGGAGACACTCTTCCTAAAAGGTCTACTTGTCTAGCAAGTCATTGTAAGAATGCATCCATCTTGAGAGGTGTACCCTACAATTCTGAATTAGACATGTGTAAAGAATACAGCTTACCCATACTGTTTTGTAAGGTTGACTTTTTGTCATGCTAAGCCCACTCCTCCTCTATTGGCTCCTTAGTTTCTGGAAACTGGAAAAGTGGGTGGCACTTTCTTTAAGTTTGGATAGTACTTTCTAAACATTAGCAGTGGTGATGGCTCATCTTCCCTCTCATTTGCTTGCTTTACTGATGATACATCTGGTGGGATTTTACCAAATTTAACAAATGGTCTCAACAACTTCTTTGAAGGGCACCATTTGCCACTTCCTCTCTGATTTAAACTTTGATTACCTCATTTTCTGCATGTCCACCAAGTCAGGCTTCTTAAAAGCAAGTCTCAAACACTAACTTCAAAGGCATAGGCTTTGTACCACAAGCTCAGCAGTCCCCTGTACTAGGTCTTCAGATAGAAGCTTCTTTTAGTTTTGTGATTAGTTTTGTTGTTCTTGCTAGAAGAGGATACTACCTTTCTTTTTCTGCAACTAGGACCTCACCCACTAGCAACAAAAAATGAGAGGAGGAATAGGTTGTTACTCACCCTACTCTTTTATTGTATACTTGGCAAAAGAAAGGTATTCCAGTCCCCTATCTATAGGAAATCTATAAAGACTTCGGTGCCTGATTACCTGTAACAGGAAGCAAGTGAACTTATCTTGGATTATGGAAAAGAAGGGCCTCAGTGTAACCCTGTTAACCACTTGCCTACCGGGCACTTATACCCCCTTCCCTACCAGGCCAATTTTCAGCTTTCAGCGCTGTCGCATTTTGAATGACAATTGCGTGGTCATGCGACATTGTACCCATATGAAATAGGTGGCACTGATGGGCACTGATGAGGAGGCACTGGTAGGTGGCACTGATGGTCATTGACAGGCATCACTGATGGGCACCAAAAGGCAGCACTGATACATGGCACTTCTATATGGCACTGTTAGGTGGCACTGACTGGCACTGATAGGTGGCACTGACTGGCACTGATAGGTGGCACTGATGCACACGGATAGGCGCACTGATGGGCACTGATAGGTGGCACTGATGGGCGTTGACAGGCATCACTGATACATGGCACTGATAGGCGGCACTGACTGGCACTAATAGGTGGCGCTGATTGGCAGCACTGATAGGTGCTTTTTTTCTCACAAATAGAGCTGTCTTTTGGTGGTATTTAATTGCCGCTAGGGGTTTTATTTTTTGCGCTATAAACAAAAAAAGAGCAAAAAATTTGAAAAAGAAAAGGTTTCTTTGTTTCTGTTATAAAATTTTGCAAACAGGTAATTTTTCTCCTTTACTGATGTGCGTTGATGAGGCTGCACTGATAGGCTGCACTGATAGGCAGCACTAATGAAGTGGCTCGGATTGGGAGCACTGATAGGTGGAACTGATAGGCGGCACTGATGGGTACTGATAGCACTGATAGGCGGCACTGCTGGGCACTGACTGGCGGCACTGCTGGGTACTGACTGGCGCAACTGCTGGCCACTGACTGGCACAACTGCTGGGCACTGACTGGCAGCACTGCTGGGCTGCACTGATGGGTGGCATTGATGGGCACAGGTGGGAGGTACTGATGGGCAGAGGTGGGTGGCACTGATGGGCAGAGTTGGGTGACACAGGTTGTCACAGTTGTGGACACAAGAGCCAGGCACGGCTCTCACTGCGTTAAGAAGTCTTTATGTATCCCCTCATTCCCCCTCCCTCAGGAATGCGTTCAGTGTAGCTGTCTATGCCATCCTTTTCCCAAATAAGGCAATAGGCTTGTCTGTTGTAAGAAGATACCAATTGATTTTTGTAGAAAAGAAGCTGTTATGCTTTGTGTGTAGTCAGAGAAGTAGGGACCGTCTGCGTTTTAACATCTAGCAGACCGAAAGAAAGCTACGTCTCCTGCGATGAACCAACGGAACTAGCAGTCGTGACCAGAAATCCCTTTTAAGCTCATGAAACTTGAAGCTGCTTAAAACCAAGGCTGACTGGCAAGTACTTTCACCCTTTAAACTCTTTTCTGTTATCTGTTTGCTGTGCTGTTATGCTCTGTACATTTATAAATATATATATATATATATATATATATATATTGGTTACATCTTCTTTCTGTAAATATTTTTACTGCACCCTTTTAATCTTTTGGTAATAAATCTTACTTTCTGAAAGTGTTGAACTGTTTCTATAGCTCTTGAATGTAACTTACGAATCCCTGCCGCTGAAGAGCGCTACTATGAGTGTTTAACCCTCTGTATAACCGGTCTGTAGAGATTGCGGTATACTGTCTATTAACCAATCATCCTAGTGTATTGCTAAGTTTCCTATTTCTCTGTATAAAAATGAGGTTGTGGCAGTGTGAAGGGTTAATTGCGTAATTAACCTGACCCAGTAACAATCGCATTCAGGCTGCCGGTACGTAGATTGTGGTCCAATTAGCTGGAAAATCGGTGTGCAGGGTGCAGGTGGATGTGGCATTGTTACGCACGTGACATCGCGGTTTTAGATTGGCTAGTCCTTTGGTCAAGAGTTTGGTGAGAAGGACTGGGGTCCGACGCTGTGCCCGTCACACAGGTGGGTGGCACTGATGGGCAAAGGTGGGTGGCACTGATGGGCACAGGTGGGTGGCACTGATGGGCACTGGTGGGTGGCACCACTGGGCACTGGTGGGCGGCACTGGTGGGCACAAGTGGGTGGAACTGGTGGGTGGCACTGCTGGGCACCGACCATCTGGGCACTGATCATCAGTGCCAATCCCTGCTCTGACAACTGCCGGTTCTCGGCAGTACTTTCCGTACGATCTGACAGCATGAGGAAAGTGCAGCCGAGAACCGGGAATTGCATTTCCCTGTAATCAGTGTGTCATTGGACACGGCTGATCACGTGGTAGAAAGCCGTTGTGATTGGCCTTTTACCACATCACGTGATCAGCTGTGTCCGTAGGACACAGCGATCACAGAGAGCGCGTTCTGGGAGGACGTCATATGACGCCCTCCCAGAACTGGCCGGCCGCGGTGTAGCCATCATTCGGTTATCTGCGGTCGGCAACTGGTTCAGAGTGCACCTCTAGAAGAGTGCCAAGGTATACCCTGAGAAGCAGCAAAGGGTCAGAAGCAGCAAAAGGTCAGTAAATATTTAATGGCAGAATGCCAGATGAGGTTAAAAACGGAAGTGGAAGCAGAGAAAGACGCCGCCAAATAGAAAAAGGTGTTGTGGATACCTCACAATATATCACCACTGCCTGTTCATAGAAATAGAGACTGCCTGAACAAGATGACGCTCCTTGCTGGCAATATATATATATATATATATATATATATATATACAGTGCTAAAAATTCAAATGACAATCAAATGACACATGTAAGCAGATATAATTGCGCTGTGGGGCGCTGAGGTTAAATTGAAGTGCAATAAACATCTGTGGATGTTATATTGTGCAGGTAGTCAAATAAACATATAAGTCACAAACTTCATACAGAGGTGAAAAACGTGACTCCAGTGATGATTAAATGAGTGTAGATTGCACTAACCAGATAGCGCAATTTTATGCGCTTTTGAGTATTTAAACCACTCCTGGTCCTCTGGGTATAGAGAGATGAACATCCACTAATCAACTGGCCAACCAGCAGAAAGACAGGTAATCGTAGGGTCATCAACTTCCAGGGATCAGGAATCACTCAGCCATCCAGCAGGGGGATCACACTCCAGGTGCCAGGTATCATGGATAACCACCAGGGGGACCTCACTCAATGGAAGGTGCAGAGCAGTAATATGAATCCACCTTAAGGGGGGGCTCGCAATCAAACGAGCCCAAACAGAAATATATTGACCACTTTCTCCAACCATTAGTATCTGGTACCCCTGCCTTTTTAAAAGACACCAAACAAGTTTTGGTGGACATTAAAGGAATCTATTTACAATCACCCACATATCTTGTAACGACGGATGTAGCCGCCTTGTACAGTAATATTAAGCATGACGATGGCATGGCAGCAGCATAATTTTACTTAAATACGGCCACTGATATCCCTATATTACAGAGGAATTTTATATTAGAACTTTTGGACTTTGCCATGAGACACAATTACTTTTGGTTTGAAAATAAATATTACCTACAAACCACAGGTGTTGATATGGGAGCGAAATTCGCTCCCAGTTTAGCGAATTTGTCCATGGCGAGATGGGAGGAAGATCTCATCTATTCCAGGGACTGGCCGAACCTCATTTTTTATCATTGTTACACTGACGATGTGTTTTTACTATTGCAGGGTGATGAATTCTCTCTGAAAAATTTGTTCACTACGCTAAATCATAATGATTTAAATATTACACTTACCAGCATGATTTTAATGAAATTAATTTCCTTGATCTTACCCTTTTTAATGATGGCACTGGGATTTCCACTAAAACATTTTTTTAAATCCACAGACAAATAGTTCCCTTGGATAGTTGCCATCATCCGAAATGGCTTAACAACATACTGAAAGGTCAATTCTTGCGTATTCGCAGGAACTTTGACAATATAGAGGACTTTATCTCACAGGCCAATATATTGAAAAATAGATTTTTAGAAAACGGCTACAGTGGTGTAACTCTAGATAGAGAAATGGAAGAAGTCTGTAAATTGGATCGAAATGAGCTTCTTCTCCCTAAAACCGAGTCTAAGCCTGATGGATTCTGTCCTTTCATTACCAACTTTAATATACAATATAAAGACGTGGCAAAAATCATCAGAAAATATTGGCCAATCTTGAAAAATGACCCAGTACTGGGTAGAGCTATTCCTGACCAGCCGGAAATTACCTACCGTAAGGCACCATCACTAAGATTGACGTTAGCCCCCAATGTGGTAAACCCACCTAGACCTCTGTCCTTTAATTTTGAACATAAAGGTTTCTTTCCATGCAATAGGTGTATGTTATGTGTGAATAACGGTGTCCATAAGAAACCAGTTAAATCCTTTTGTTCCAACACGACTAACAAAAGATATGATATACAGTCAGTCATTACATGTAATAGTACACACGTGGTGTACCTTTTAGAATGTTCTTGCGGTAAGCAATATGTTGGTAGAACCACTAGACAACTGCGTGATAGGTTAAGGGAACATTTGAGCAATATTAAAAAGGGATATAAAGAACACTCACTGTCTATGCACTATCGGTTTCACCACAATAGAAATCCACTGTGTTTAAAATTTATCAGCATAGATGTTATCAAACATCATTGGAGGGGGTTGTTCAAGCGGAGAGCCGTATCCCAGTTAGAAACCAAATGGATATTTGAGCTCCGGTCTCTATCCCCATTGGGTTTAAATGTCGAACTCAACATTAATTGTTTCATTGATAATAGTTAAATTATTGCCCTCTCCTGTCCCCCTTTTTTTTTCGTATCTTATGCCCGATTTAGGTCTTAAAGGTTTCTTCATTGAGTGGTTTTATAATTCACTAACCAGTTTATTGATATTGTTCCTAGTTGATGTTTTACTTTTGCCTTTTAATTTTCGTTGTTATGGAATTTTCCCCAGTGTCTTTTAGATGTGTTTTTTAATACAGTCACCATCCTAATACTATTTATATATCCTTTTTATTGTTATAACTGTATGTGCAATTTTAGGTTTTATACCCAAGCTTTGGGCCTCATGGACTATAAGTACTTTTATTTCAGCTGTATTTATGGTTTATTGGATTGGATTTTATACTTGGAGGCATGTTTCATGTCCAATTTATTTTATCATCTGTACATATTATTTGATTCTTAGTTATAATCTATATGTTTGTTATTCGCTATTTTTTATTGGGTTTGCCATTATTAATGCCATTGACGCATATTCCTCTTTGTTATTAAAGTGGGGGATATGCGTCTCTTCTTTCTTCTTTTTTATTTTTTTATAATGGTTTGTTTTTTATATATTTAATGTTGAATATGAATTTGTTAATGTTATGTTTCTATACACAGACACACAGAGACATATTTTAATCAACAATAGGTTTTTTATAACTGGGACTTGTAGTTCCACTAATTCTGGCATGACAAGTTTCCTTTGTAATCCAGACATTATTGTCTGTGACCTGGTACATCTGGTCTACAACAAAATGGAGGCTGGGTACTTTAAGTAGTATCACCAAATATAACCCAGTTTGTGATCCATCTCATGCTCTGTCCCCTTTTAAGGGTTGTAATTGATCCATTCTATATCTATACAATTTTTATTGGATTATCTGTCGGTAATTCCACCGACGGGACGGGTCATTTGCTTCCATCCCCTTCTGTCTCTTGTTGTCTGTGGATAACCGATAAAATGGCTGCTCAGTTGTCCAATTGTCCAAAATGGCGTCACCGCACCCTACCGCGCATGAGCACGGTCCACTATATAAAGCACCCATTTATGAAGGCACGCTCCCTTTGATAACGTGCTAGTGCACGAAACACGTTAGGGAGGAGTCAGGCTGTGACGTCACGCCACTCAGGCCACGTGCTAGGCCGGCGCCCATCTTTACTACTGTATCACACTGTGAGTGCTTTTGTTTCTACTGTATCTACCTTGCTTGGCAATCCTTTTTTATAATTAAAATACTACACTATCAAGCAATTTCTGTTTGGGCTCGTTTGAATGCGAGCCCCCCCCCCCCCCCCCAAGGGTGGATTCATATTACTGCTCTGCACCTTCCATTGAGTGAGGTCCTCCTGGTGGTTATCCATGATACCTGGCACCTGGAGTGTGATTCCCCTGGTGGATGGCTGAGTGATTCCTGATCCCTGGAAGTTGATGACCCTACGATTACCTGTCTTTCTGCTGGTTGGCCAGTTGATTTGTGGATGTTCATCTCTATACCCAGAGGACCAGGAGTGGTTTAAGTACTCAAATGCGCATAAAATTGCGCTATCTGGTTAGTGCAATCTACATTCATTTAAACATCACTGGAGTCATGTTTTTCACCTCTGTATGAAGTTTGGGACTTATATGTTTATTTCACCACCTGCACAATATTACGTCCACAGACGTTTATTGCACTTCAATTTAACCTCAGCACCCCACAGCGCAATTATATCTGCTTATATGTGTCATTTGATTGTCATTTGATATTTTAGCGCTGTGTAAATAAATATATATATATATATATATAAGAATAACCCAGGATAGCGCCATACGTACCCTCTTCTGCAACCTGTGTGTATGTGTACTCTGTGCAGGTAGTCTGGCCCAGAATCATTCTTATTTTAGGAGGATTTACCTCCAGCCACAGGGCTGTCTAATAGGAACAACTGCAAACAGAGAAACTATAAACGAACACCAGTTAGATGAGGCACTTTAAATGTATCAATCTAGACAGGGTTGTCCTTTAGGGGTCAATGGGTGGAACTAATCCATTGTGTGCTGACTTGATGCGGAGACAGGAAAATGGATTTTATAGCGAGTACAAAAAAAATCCAACTTTTTCATTGTTTTTGTGTCTAGATTTTTAAAAGTCCTGATATCATCTTTTTTTCTCAACCATGTGTATTTTTGACACTTCACTCCTCCATGGGTGAGGGATCAAAGCTTTGGCCTTAACCTATTCTGTGGAGGGGCTTATCATTTTATGATCCCTGATAAATAGCTGGAATCACTATAGCATTGTGAGTTGTTGGGCTCAGTCTTGTAAATGGGCAGCACAGTGGCCTAGTGGTTAACACTCCTGCCTTGAAGCATTGTGGAATTTGCATGTTCTTCAAGACTCTCTCCAGTAGGCCTAGACATCTGTGCAGTGTTTTATCTGCTGCGCCTGCTGTCCAGATGCCATTGGACTTGAGCAATGCAGTGGTGATTGCTACTTGTAAGCTATAATCACATCAGCCTCTTTTCAGTTTAGGTGTGGAGTGCACTTTTGCTTTAGGTGTTAGATGGTTAGATCAAGCTTTTAGGTGGCTTTACTTCTCTGTTTGTTGGAGACTGGTTCTTCACTTGATAATTTTGGTGTGGGACAGATTCTCACAGGCATTCAGCTACATTCTTAGAGTAGGCTATCCCTGTTGTGTCATGGTGGCTTCTCTCCCCAGCAGTGACACTAGTCAGGGCCTTCCTCCCTCTTTTGAATGTTGAGGACCACAATGTCCAGCCTGCTGAGGAGGGCTCCTATACACCTGGTTAGTGCAATGTGGCTTGCCACTGGAGAGGGATCTTGGTTGGGTTTTAGTTGTAGAGTTGCTGGTAATTCACCTGATTCATTGCAGTTGGATGAGTTTTTTGGCAGGTCTTTGGTCTAGGATCAATCAGTCAAAGCCACAGCGACTTACATGAAAAATCAATGAGAACCAAGGTTTTCCAAACAGTGAAGGGAGGTCAGGCTCATCCTTTCCTAAATGAAGTTCTTCCTCTCTCTGCAGTATACTTTTCCGTGCTGAGAAACTGACAGTCAGATTTTTTTCAGCAGACAGGATCTTTTTTCCAGTGGGGTTACCAGATGTGAATTTTCTTGTGTTGGGATTTCATTTGTTCCTCTCTGTGACGAATGAAACCGAAAGTGACAAGGATTTTGTCACTTCCAGTTTTGGTGCTGTGTTTTCCTTGCCAGTATCAGCCAGAGAAGCAGCTAATTAAACAAATTGAACTGCTGTCTTGGAGGGTAGAGGAGGGATCAGGGGTGTATTAGACCCATGATCTCTTCATAAAGAGTACCAGTCCCTGCCCAAGCTATCTCAAGGTATTTTTTTCATTGTGATAGCAATAAAAAGTTAAGTGTTAAAAATAAATTTTAATATAATAATAATAATAATAATAAAAAAGCACATTTGCAATGAACATTGGAATAAGAGCAGTACGTCTAACACCAGAGTTCATGTTTAACTCTAAAATGGTATACTGTGAAGACTTTTA
The DNA here is from genome assembly GCF_062004578.1 of Staurois parvus. NCBI lineage: Eukaryota > Metazoa > Chordata > Amphibia > Anura > Ranidae > Staurois > Staurois parvus. Next base: position 3,424,008 of record NW_028318301.1, read on the forward strand.
AACATCACCTATGGATAATTTTAGATACCGTAATTTGTCACCATTTTGCAGACATGCACAATTTTAAATCTTGACAGCTTGATATCTATTTGACACAACATAATCTTTTATATTTTACAAAAATGGGTATTGTGTTTGTGCGCTAAAATGTATTTAAGTATATTTTTTCTGAAAATTAGTTTTTTGATAAATGACTGCGCAAATATTGTGAGACATACAAAATGGCAACAACAATCACTTTATATCCCAAGACCTCTGCTTTCAGAAAATATATATCGTGTTTGGGTGTTCAAAGTAATTTTCCGGCAAAAAAAAGATAATCATAACATGAATATGATAAATGTCAAAATTAGCCAGGCTGGCTAAGTGGTTACTCTGGTCAAATCTAAATTCTAAATCATCCAGATCTGTAGTTGCATATTACAATCTGCTACCCTGATTTTTGGTTGCTGGATTTAACATCATGACTGTTTTAAACCTTAGTACTAAGAGATTGAGGTATTTCCGAATCAGTTATCTTGTCTTTGCTATAAGCTGCTAAGGCTTCTTCATGTAAAGTTTAACACCAGACCATTGAAGTAAGGCCAGGAAGCTCCTCTGATCCCAGAGTAGAGTTTTGTATAGAAGAGTGATGCTAAAAAAACAAAACAAAACACATAGTCCATTGAGTCTGCACTTTTGTTTTGGAGTGGGGTGTTAACCTTTTTGTCTGAATATGGACATATGTTCTAAGATTAGTTTTGAACTTTTTGTGCTAGTGTGAGGTCATGGCCTATGTTCTAGATGTAACGTTCATATTGAAAATATTGCCCTTCTTTACCTCACGTTTCTGTACTTTCCAGTCTCACCCTCATATTTTAGTATGTCTTTGCAGAACTATACTCACCTTGGCTCAGTGATGCGGCGTCCTGGAGCTCCTCACCAGGTGCTGACATCTTCAAGTGGCTGGCTTCTGGGTATCGGTTGCTGTCTGCTTTCACTGTCCAGGCCAATCTGATTTGGCTTCTGTTGCTGCCCTCTTTCATGGTGGCCTTCACTGGACTCACTCACCCAGACCTAGTGGATGGAAAGGAGGTGGAGTTGGATTTCTTCTATCCTCACAGAGCACCTTCCAAGTCCTTCCTACCCCTCCCCCGCTATCCCTCTCTTCTTTCGAATTGACTGTATACTTCTGTTTTCTCCAATTTCTCTGAGAATTGCAGTGATTTATTGGCATCTTGGACCAGCATCACACTTTTTTGATGGGTTATGTGGCTGGCTACCCTACTTTTTCTCCTCTGAAATACCCATTATCATTCTTGGTGACTTTAACATCCCTGTTAATGTTAGCAGTCCCAGCCATTAACAGCTCAACTTCTCAGCTTAACCTCATATTTTGACCTAACACAATGGACACACACTTCCACTCACTCCAATGATAAAACCCTTGACCTTGTATTCTCCCATCTTTGCACTCCTGGCAACCTCACCAACATTTTCTTTCCTCTCTCTGATCACAACCTCATCACTTTCACAGTATCCTTGTCTCCAACCACCTACTCCTCCAAACAGCAAACCTTCACCACTTTTGCCCTTCTCTCCTCTATTCTACTACTGACCACCACTATGACAAAATCTCTCCCCTTTCCTGTCTTAACAGTTCACTTTTCATCCTAATTGGACACACTTGGTCCTCTAACTACTTGAAGAATCAGGCCCGACTGTTAAAACCTTGGCAAGCTGACAATAACCGAAATCTCAAGGAACATTGTCGTGCTCTTGAACGACTGTGATGTAAAATAAAATCACTGCAGGACTTCACCCTATATAAATCTGCACTCCTAAAATACAATGCTCTCAAACAAACCTACTTCATCTCTCTTATCATCCATTCCTCATCGGCTCTTCACTACCTTTAACTCTGCTTTGTTCTCCGCTAAATTATG